>NC_060130.1:43524618-44143190 GCF_021461395.2 Schistocerca americana
AATTGCATCGGATTTAAATAGAAAAGGCACAATGCCGACATAAGTACTAGAAGCTTGACTCTTCTAACTGTCTATGATTTGAACCATTCCTGTGACACTACTTATAGATTCCGATTCTTCACTTCAGGTGTGCTGTATCCCTTGGACCTTCATATTGACGATGAAACACAGAAATTGCACCGGAATTAAATACAAAAGGCACAATGCCGACCTAAGTACAAGTAGACTGACTCTTCTTACTGTCTTTGTTTTGAACCATTCCTGTGACACTAGTTATAGATTCTGATGCCTCACTTCAGGTTTACTGTATCCCTCTGACCCTCTTATTGACGATGAAACACAGAAATTGCATCGGAAATTAATAGAAAAGGCACAATACTGACTTATGTACAAGAATACTGACTCTTCTTACTGTCTATGCTTTGAACCATTCCTGTGACAGTAGTAATAGATTCCGATGCCTCACTTCAGGTTTACTGTATCCCGTGGACCTTCTTATTGACGATGAAACATAGAAGTTGCATCGGAATTAAATACAAAAGGCACAATGCCGACTTAAGTACAAGAAGACTGACTCTTCCTACTGTCTATGTTTTGAACCATTCCTGTGACACTAGTTATAGATTCCGATGCTTCACAGCAGGTTTACTGTATCCCTCTGACCTTCTTATTGACGATGAAACATAGAAATTGCTTCGGAATTAAATAGAAAAGGCACAATGCCGAATTAAGTACAAGAAGACTGACTCTTCCTACTGTCTATGTTTAGAACCATTCCTGTGACACTAATTATAGATTCCGATGATTCACTTAATGTATACTGTATACCTCTAACCTTCTTATTGACGATGAAACACAGAAATTGCACCGGAATTAAATACAAAAGGCACAATGCCGACTTAAGTACAAGAAGACTGTCTCTTCCTACTGTCTATGTTTTGAACCATTCCTGTGACACTAGTTATAGATTCCGATGCCTCACCTTAGGTTTACTGTATCCCTTGCACCTTCTTATTGACGATGAAAGACAGAAATTGCATCGGAATTAAATAGAAAAGGCACAATGCCGACATAAGTACTAGAAGTTTGACTCTTCTCACTGTCTATGATTTGAACCATTCCTGTGACACTACTTATAGATTCCGATTCTTCACTTCAGGTGTGCTGTATCCCTTGAACCTTCTTATTGACGATGAAACACAGAAATTTCATCGGAATTAAATACAAAAGGCACAATGCCGACTTAAGTACAAGTAGACTGACTCTTCTTACTGTCTATGTTTTGAACCATTCCTGTGACACTAGTTACAGATTCTGATGCTTCACTTCAGGTGTACTGTATCCCTTGGACCTTCGTATTGACGATGAAACACAGAAATTGCATCGGGATTAAATACAAAAGGCACAATGCCGACTTAAGTACAAGAAGAATGACTCTTATTACTCTCTATGTTTTGAACCATTCCTGTGACACTAGTTATAGATTCCGATGCTTCACTTCAGGTGTACTGTATCCCTTGGACCTTCGTATTGACGATGAAACACAGAAATTGCATCGGAATTAAATTCAGAAAGCGCAATGCCGACTTCAGTACAAGAAGACTGACTCTTCCTACTGTCTACGTTTTGAACCATCCCTGTGACACTAGTTATAGATTCCGATGCTTCACTTCAGTTTTACTGTATCCCTCTGACCTTCTTATTGACGATGAAACACAGAAATTGCATCGGAATTAAATACAAAAGTCACAATGCCAACCTAAGTACAAGAAGACTGTCTCTTTCTACTGTCTATGTTTTGAACCATTCCTGTGACACTAGTTACAGATTCCGACGCCTCACTTCAGGTTTACTGTATCCCTTGCACCTTCTTATTAAACGATGAAAGACAGTAATTGCATCGGAATTAAATAGAAAAGGCACAATGCTGACTTCAGTACAAGAAGACTGACTCTTCCTACTGTCTACGTTTTGAACCATCGCTGTGACACTAGTTATAGATTCCGATGCTTCACTTCAGGTTTACTGTATCCCTCTGTCCTTCTTATTGACGATGAAACACAGAAATTGCATCGGAATTAAATAGAAAAGGCACAATGCTGACTTAAGTACAAGAAGACTGACTCTTCTTACTGTCTATGTTTGAACCATTCCTGTGACACTAGTTATAGATTCTGATGCCTCATTTCAGATTCACTGTATCCCTCTGACCTTCTTATTGACGATGAAACACAAAAATTGCATTGGAATTAAATACAAAAATCACAATGCCGACTCAAGTACAAGAAGACTGACTCTTCCTACTGTCTATGTTTTGAACCAATCCTGTAACACTAGTTAAAGATTCCGATGATTCACCTCAGGTTTACTGTATCCCTCTGACCTTCTTATTGACGATGAAACACAGAAATTGCATCTGATTTAAATAGAAAAGGCACAATGCCGACATAAGTACTAGAAGCTTGACTCTTCTCACTGTCTATGATTTGAACCATTCCTGTGACACTACTTATAGATTCCGATTCTTCACTTCAGGTGTGCTGTATCCCTTGGACCTTCTTATTGACGATGAAACACAGAAATTTCATCGGAATTAAATACAAAAGGCACAATGCCGACTTAAGTACAAGTAGACTGACTCTTCTTACTGTCTATGTTTTGAACCATTCCTGTGACACTAGTTATAGATTCTGATGCTTCACTTCAGGTGTACTGTATCCCTTGGACCTTCGTATTGACGATGAAACACAGAAATTGCATCGGGATTAAATACAAAAGGCACAATGCCGACTTAAGTACAAGAAGACTGACTCTTATTACTCTCTATGTTTTGAACCATTCCTGTGACACTAGTTATAGATTCCGATGCTTCACTTCAGGTGTAATGTATCCCTTGGACCTTCGTATTGACGATGAAACACAGAAATTGCATCGGGATTAAATACAAAAGGCACAATGCCGACTTAAGTACAAGAAGACTGACTCTTATTACTCTCTATGTTTTGAACCATTCCTGTGACACTAGTTATAGATTACGATGCTTCACTTCAGATTTACTGTATCCCTCTGACCTTCTTATTGACGATGAAACACAGAAATTGCATCGGAATTAAATTCAGAAAGCGCAATGCCGACTTCAGTACAAGAAGACTGACTCTTCCTACTGTCTACGTTTTGAACCATCCCTGTGACACTAGTTATAGATTCCGATGCTTCACTTCAGTTTTACTATATCCCTCTGACCTTCTTATTGACGATGAAACACAGAAATTGCATCGGAATTAAATACAAAAGTCACAATGCCGACCTAAGTACAAGAAGACTGTCTCTTTCTACTGTCTATGTTTCGAACCATTCCTGTGACACTAGTTACAGATTCCGACGCCTCACTTCAGGTATACTGTATCCCTTGCACCTTCTTTATAAACGATGAAAGACAGAAATTGCATCGGAATTAAATAGAAAAGGCACAATGCTGACTTCAGTACAAGAAGACTGACTCTTCCTACTGTCTACGTTTTGAACCATCGCTGTGACCCTAGTTATAGATTCCGATGCTTCACTTCAGGTTTACTGTATCCCTCTGTCCTTCTTATTGACGATGAAACAAAGAAATTGCATCGGAATTAAATAGAAAAGGCAGAATGCAGACTTAAGTACAAGAATACTGACTCATCTTACTGTCTATGTTTTGAACCGTCCCTGAGACTGTAGTTATAGATTCCGATGCTTCACTCCATGTTTAATGTATCCCTTGGACCTTCTTATTGACGATGAAACACAGAAATTGCATCGGAATTAAATAGAAAAGGCACAATGCCGACTTCAGTACAAGAAGACTGACTCTTCCTACTGTCTACGTTTTGAACCATCCCTGTGACACTAGTTATAGATTCCGATGCTTCACTTCAGGTTTACTGTATCCCTCTGACCTTCTTATTGACGATGAAACACAGAAATTGCATCAGAATTAAATCGAAAAGGCACAATGCTGACTTAAGTACAAGAAGACTGTCTCTTCCTACTGTCTCTGTTTTGAACCATTCCTGTGACACTAGTTATAGATTCCGATGCTTCACTTCAGGTTTACTGTATCCCTTGGACCATCGTATTGACGACGAAACACAGAAATTTCGTCGGAATTAAATAGAAAAGGCACAATGCCGACTTACGTACTAGAAGACTGACTCATCTTACTGACTATGCTTTGAGCATTTCCTGTGAGACCAGTTTTAGATTCCGATGCTTCACTATATGTTTACTGTATATCTTGGACCTACTTTTTGACGATGAAACACAGAAATTACATCGGAATTAAATACAAAAGGCACCATGCTGACTTAAGTACATGAAGACTGCCTCTTCTCACTGACTATGTATTGAACCATTCCTGTGACACTAGTTATAGATTCCGATGCCTCACTTCAGGTATACTGTATCCCTTGGACCTTCGTATTGATGATGAAACACAGAAACTGCATCGGAATTAAATCCAAAAGGCACAATGCCGACTTACGTACAAGAAGACTGACTCTTCCTACTGTCTAAGTTTTGAACCATTCCTGTGACACTAGTTATAGATTCCGATGCCTCACTTCAGGTTTACTGTATCCCTTGGCCCTTCTTATTGACGATGAAACACAGAAATTGCTTCGGAATTAAATAGAAAAGGCGCAATGCCGACTTAAGTACAAGAAGACTGACTCTTCTTACTGTCTATGATTTGAACCATTTCTGTGACACTAGTTATAGATTCCGTTGCTTCACTTCAGGTGTACTGTATCCCTTGGACCTTCGTATTGACGATGAAACACAGAAATTGCATCGGGATTAAATACAAAAGGCACAATGCCGACTTATGTACAAATAGACTGTCTCTTCTTACTGTCTACGTTTTGAACCATTCCTGTGACACTAGTTATAGATTCTGATGCTTCACTTCAGTTTTACTGTATCCCTCTGACCTTCTTATTGACGATGAAACACAGAAATTGCATCGGAATTAAATACAAAAGGCACAATGCCGACTTAAGTACAAGAAGACTATCTCTTCCTACTGTCTATGTTTGAACCATTCCTGTGACACTAGTTATAGATTCCGATGCCTCACTTCAGGTTTACTGTATCCCTTGGACTTTCTTATTGACGATGAAAGGCAGAAATTGCATCGGAATTAAGTAGAAAAGGCACAATGCCGACTTCAGTACAAGAAGACTGACTCTTCCTACTGTCTACGTTTTGAACCATCCCTGTGACACTAGTTATAGATTCCGATGCTTCACTTCAATTTTACTGTATCCCTCTGACCTTCTTATTGACGATGAAACACAGAAATTGCATCGGAATTAAATAGAAAAGGCACAATGCTGACTTAAGTACAAGAAGACTGTCTCTTCCTACTGTCTATGTTTTGAACCATTCCTGTGACACTAGTTATAGATTACGATGCTCCACTTCAGGTTTACTGTATCCCCCTGACCCTCTTATTGACGATGAAACTTAGAAATTGCATCGGAATTAAATACAAAAGGCACAATGCCGACTCAAATTCAAGATGACTGGCTCTTCTTACTCACTATGCTTTGAACCTTTCCTGTGAGACCGGTATTAGATTCCGATGCTTCACTTCAGGTTTACTGTATCCCTTGGACCTTCTTATTGACGACGAAACACAGAAATTTCATCGGAATTAAACTGAAAAGGTACAATGCCGACTTAAGTACAAGAAGACTGACTCTTCATACTGTTTATGATTTGAACCATTTCTGTGACACTAGTTATAGATTCCGATGCTTCACTTCAGGTGTACTGTATGCTTTGGACCTTCGTATTGATGATGAAACACAGAAATTGCATCCAAATTAAATACAAAAGTCAGAATGTCGACTTAAGTACAAGAAGACTGTCTCTTTCTACTGTCTATGTTTTGAACAATTCCTGTGACACTAGTTACAGATTCCGATGTCTCACTTCAGTTTTACTGTATCCCTTGCACCTTCTTATTAAACGATGAAAGACAGAAATTGCATCGGAATTAAATAGAAAAGGCACAATGCCGACTTCAGTACAAGAAGACTGACTCTTCCTACTGTCTACATTTTGAACCATCCCTGTGACACTAGTTATAGATTCCGATGCTTCACTTCAGGTTTACTGTATCCCTCTGTCCTTCTTATTGACGGTGAAACACAGAAATTGCATCGGAATTAAATAGAAAAGGCACAATGCTGACTTAAGTACAAGAAGACTGACTCTTCTTACTGTCTATGTTTTGAACCATTCCTGTGACACTAGTGATAGATTCCGATGCTCCACTTCAGGTTTACTGTATCCCCCTGACCTTCTTATTGACGATGAAACTTAGAAATTGAATCGGAATTAAATACAAAAGGCACAATTCCGACTCAAATACAAGATGACTGGCTCTTCTTACTCATTATGCTTTGAACCTTTCCTGTGAGACCGGTATTAGATTTCGATGCTTCACTTCAGGTTTACTGTATCCCTTGGACCTTCTTATTGCCGACGAAACACAGAAATTTCATCGGAATTAAATAGAAAAGGCACAATGCCGACTTAAGTACAAGGAGACTGACTCTTCTTACTGTTTATGATTTGAACCATTCCTGTGACACTAGTTATAGATTCCGATGCTAAACTTCAGGTGTACTGTATCCCTTGGACCTTCGTATTGACGATGAAACACAGAAATTGCATCGGGATTAAATACAAAAGGCAGAATGCCGACTTAAGTACAAGTAGACTGACTCTTCTTACTGTCTATGTTTTAAACCATTCCTGTGACACTAGTTATAGATTCTGATGCTTCACTTCAGTTTTACTGTATCCCTCTGACCTTCTTATTGACGATGAAACACAGAAATTGCATCGGAATTAAATACAAAAGGCACAATGCCGACTTAAGTACAAGAAGACTGTCTCTTCCTACTGTCTATGTTTTGAACCATTCCTGTAACACTAGTTATAGATTCCGATGCCACACCTCAGGTTTACTGTATCCCTTGCACCTTCTTATTGACGATGAAAGACAGAAATTGCATGGGAATTAAATAGAAAAGGGTCAATGCCGACGTCAGTACAAGAAGACTGACTCTTGCTACTGTCTACGTTTTGAACCATCCCTGTGACACTAGTTATAGATTCAGATGCTTCACTTCAGGTTTACTGTATCCCTCTGTCCTTCTTATTGACGATGAAACACAGAAATTGCATCGGAATTGAATAGAAAAGGCACAATGCTGACTTAAGTACAAGAAGACTGACTCTTCTTACTGTCTGTGTTTTGAACCATTCCTGTGACATTAGTTATAGATTCCGATGCCTCACTTCAGGTTTACTGTATCCCTTGGACCTTCTTATTGAAGATGAAACACAGAAGTTGCATCGGAATTAAATACAAAAGGCACAATGCCGACTGAAGTACAAGAAGACTGACTCTTCCTACTGTCTATGTTTGAACCATTCCTGTGACACTAGTTATAGATTCTGATGCCTCATTTCAGATTCACTGTATCCCTCTGACCCTCTTATTGACGATGAAACACAAAAATTGCATTGGAATTAAATACAAAAATCACAATGCCGACTCAAGTACAAGAAGACTGACTCTTCCTACTGTCTATGTTTTGAACCAATCCTGTAACACTAGTTAAAGATTCCGATGATTCACCTCAGGTTTACTGTATCCCTCTGACCTTCTTATTGACGATGAAACACAGAAATTGCATCTGATTTAAATAGAAAAGGCACAATGCCGACATAAGTACTAGAAGCTAGACTCTTCTCACTGTCTATGATTTGAACCATTCCTGTGACACTACTTATAGATTCCGATTCTTCACTTCAGGTGTGCTGTATCCCTTGGACCTTCTTATTGACGATGAAACACAGAAATTTCATCGGAATTAAATACAAAAGGCACAATGCCGACTTAAGTACAAGTAGACTGACTCTTCTTACTGTCTGTGTTTTGAACCATTCCTGTGACACTAGTTATAGATTCTGATGCTTCACTTCAGGTGTACTGTATCCCTTGGACCTTCGTATTGACGATGAAACACAGAAATTGCATCGGGATTAAATACAAAAGGCACAATGCCGACTTAAGTACAAGAAGACTGACTCTTATTACTCTCTATGTTTTGAACCATTCCTGTGACACTAGTTATAGATTCCGATGCTTCACTTCAGGTGTACTGTATCCCTTGGACCTTCGTATTGACGATGAAACACAGAAATTGCATCGGGATTGAATACAAAAGGCACAATGCCGACTTAAGTACAAGAAGACTGACTCTTATTACTCTCTATGTTTTGAACCATTCCTGTGACACTAGTTATAGATTACGATGCTTCACTTCAGATTTACTGTATCCCTCTGACCTTCTTATTGACGATGAAACACAGAAATTGCATCGGAATTAAATTCAGAAAGCGCAATGCCGACTTCAGTACAAGAAGACTGACTCTTCCTACTGTTTACGTTTTGAACCATCCCTGTGACACTAGTTATAGATTCCGATGCTTCACTTCAGTTTTACTGTATCCCTCTGACCTTCTTATTGACGATGAAACACAGAAATTGCATCGGAATTAAATACAAAAGTCACAATGCCGACCTAAGTACAAGAAGACTGTCTCTTTCTACTGTCTATGTTTCGAACCATTCCTGTGTCACTAGTTACAGATTCCGACGCCTCACTTCACGTTTACTGTATCCCTTGCACCTTCTTATTAAACGATGAAAGACAGAAATTGCATCGGAATTAAATAGAAAAGGCACAATGCTGACTTCAGTACAAGAAGACTGACTCTTCCTACTGTCTACGTTTTGAACCATCGCTGTGACCCTAGTTATAGATTCCGATGCTTCACTTCAGGTTTACTGTATCCCTCAGTCCTTCTTATTGACGATGAAACAAAGAAATTGCATCGGAATTAAATAGAAAAGGCAGAATGCAGACTTAAGTACAAGAATACTGACTCATCTTACTGTCTATGTTTTGAACCGTCCCTGAGACTGTAGTTATAGATTCCGATGCTTCACTCCAAGTTTAATGTATCCCTTGGACCTTCTTATTGACGATGAAACACAGAAATTGCATCGGAATTAAATAGAAAAGGCACAATGCCGACTTCAGTACAAGAAGACTGACTCTTCCTACTGTCTACGTTTTGAACCATCCCTGTGACACTAGTTATAGATTCCGATGCTTCACTTAAGGTTTACTGTATCCCTCTGACCTTCTTATTGACGACGAAACACAGAAATTGCATCGGAATTAAATAGAAAAGGCACAATGCTGACTTAAGTACAAGAAGACTGTCTCTTCCTACTGCCTATGTTTTGAACCATTCCTGTGACACTAGTTATAGATTACGATGCTCCACTTCAGGTTTACTGTATCCCCCTGACCTTCTTATTGACGATGAAACTTAGAAATTGCATCGGAATTAAATACAAAAGGCACAATGCCGACTCAAATACAAGATGACTGGCTCTTCTTACTCACTATGCTTTGAACCTTTCCTGTGAGACCGGTATTAGATACCGATGCTTCACTTCAGGTTTACTGTATCTCTTGGACCTTCTTATTGACGACGAAACACAGAAATTTCATCGGAATTAAATAGAAAAGGCACAATGCCGACTTAAGTACAAGAAGACTGACTCTTCATACTGTTTATGATTTGAACCATTTCTGTGACACTAGTTATAGATTCCGATGCTTCACTTCAGGTGTACTGTATCCCTTGGACCTTCGTATTGACGATGAAACACAGAAATTGCATAGGGATTAAATACAAAAGGCACAATGCCGACTTAAGTACAAGTAGACTGACTCTTCTTACTGTCTATGTTTTGAACCATTCCTGTGACACTAGTTATAGATTCTGATGCTTCACTTCAGTTTTACTGTATCCCTCTGACCTTCTCATTGACGATGAAACACAGAAATTGCATCGGAATTAAATACAAGAGTCACATTGCCGACTTAAGTACAAGAAGACTGTCTCTTTCTACTGTCTATGTTTTGAACCATTCCTGTGACACTAGTTACAGATTCCGACGCCTCACTTCAGGTTTACTGTATCCCTTGCACCTTCTTATTAAACGATGAAAGACAGAAATTGCATCGGAATTAAATAGAAAAGGCACAATGCCGACTTCAGTACAAGAAGACTGACTCTTCCTACTGTCTACGTTTTGAACCATCCCTGTGACACTAGTTATAGATTCCGATGCTTCACTTCAGGTTTACTGTATCCCTCTGTCCTTCTTATTGACGATGAAACACAGAAATTGCATCGGAATTAAATAGAAAAGGCACAATGCTGACTTAAGTACAAGAAGACTGACTCTTCTTACTGTCTATGTTTTGAACCATTCCTGTGACACTAGTTATAGATTCCGATGCTCCACTTCAGGTTTACTGTATCCCCCTGACCTTGTTATTGACGATGAAACTTAGAAATTGCATCGGAACTAAATAGAAAAGGGACAATGCCGACGTCAGTACAAGAAGACTGACTCTTGCTACTGTCTACGTTTTGAACCATCCCTGTGACACTAGTTATAGATTCCGATGCTTCACTTCAGGTTCACTGTATCCCACTGTCCTTCTTATTGACGATGAAACACAGAAATTGCATCGGAATTAAATAGAAAAGGCACAATGCTGACTTAAGTACAAGAAGACTGACTCTTCTTACTGTCTATGTTTTGAACCATTCCTGTGACACTAGTTATAGATTCCGATGCCTCACTTCAGGTTTACTGTATCCCTTGGACCTTCTTATTGAAGATGAAAAACAGAAGTTGCATCGGAATTAAATACAAAAGGCACAATGCCGACTCAAGTACAAGAAGACTGTCTCTTCCTACTGTCTATGTTTGAACCATTCCTGTGACACTAGTTATAGATTCTGATGCCTCATTTCAGGTTCACTGTATCCCTCTGACCCTCTTATTGACGATGAAACACAAAAATTGCATCGGAATGAAATACAAAAATCACAATGCCGACTCAAGTACAAAAAGACTGACTCTTCCTACTGTCTATGTTTTCAACTAATCCTGTAACACTAGTTATAGATTCCGTGGATTCACCTCAGGTTTACTGTATCCCTCTGACCTTCTTATTGACGATGAAACACAGAAATTGCATCGGATTTAAATAGAAAAGGCACAATGCCGACATAAGTACTAGAAGCTTGACTCTTCTCACTGTCTATGATTTGAACCATTCCTGTGACACTACTTATAGATTCCGATTCTTCACTTCAGGTGTGCTGTATCCCTTGGACCTTCTTATTGACGATGAAACACAGAAATTGCATCGGAATTAAATACAAAAGGCACAATGCCGACCTAAGTACAAGTAGACTGACTCTTCTTACTGTCTTTGTTTTGAACCATTCCTGTGACACTAGTTATAGATTCTGATGCCTCACTTCAGGTTTACTGTATCCCTCTGACCCTCTTATTGACGATGAAACACAGAAATTGCATCGGAAATTAATAGAAAATGCACAATACTGACTTATGTACAAGAATACTGACTCTTCTTACTGTCTATGCTTTGAACCATTCCTGTGACAGTAGTAATAGATTCCGATGCCTCACTTCAGGTTTACTGTATCCCGTGGACCTTCTTATTGACGATGAAACATAGAAGCTGCATCGGAATTAAATACAAAAGGCACAATGCCGACTTAAGTACAAGAAGACTGACTCTTCCTACTGTCTATGTTTTGAACCATTCCTGTGACACTAGTTATAGATTCCGATGCTTCACAGCAGGTTTACTGTATCCCTCTGACCTTCTTATTGACGATGAAACATAGAAATTGCTTCGGAATTAAATAGAAAAGGCACAATGCCGAATTAAGTACAAGAAGACTGACTCTCCCCACTGTGTATGTTTTGAACAATTCCTGTGACACTAGTTATAGATTCCGATGCTTCACTTCAGGTTTACTGTATCCCTCTGACCTTCTTATTGACGATGAAAAACAGAAATTGCATCGGAAGTAAATACAAAAGGCACAATGCCGACTCAAGTACAAGAAGACTGACTCTTCCTACTGTCTATGTTTAGAACCATTCCTGTGACACTAATTATAGATTCCGATGATTCACTTAATGTATACTGTATACCTCTAACCTTCTTATTGACGATGAAACACAGAAATTGCACCGGAATTAAATACAAAAGGCACAATGCCGACTTAAGTACAAGAAGACTGTCTCTTCCTACTGTCTATGTTTTGAACCATTCCTGTGACACTAGTTATAGATTCCGATGCCTCACCTTAGGTTTACTGTATCCCTTGCACCTTCTTATTGACGATGAAAGACAGAAATTGCATCGGAATTAAATAGAAAAGGCACAATGCCGACATAAGTACTAGAAGTTTGACTCTTCTCACTGTCTATGATTTGAACCATTCCTGTGACACTACTTATAGATTCCGATTCTTCACTTCAGGTGTGCTGTATCCCTTGAACCTTCTTATTGACGATGAAACACAGAAATTTCATCGGAATTAAATACAAAAGGCACAATGCCGACTTAAGTACAAGTAGACTGACTCTTCTTACTGTCTATGTTTTGAACCATTCCTGTGACACTAGTTACAGATTCTGATGCTTCACTTCAGGTGTACTGTATCCCTTGGACCTTCGTATTGACGATGAAACACAGAAATTGCATCGGGATTAAATACAAAAGGCACAATGCCGACTTAAGTACAAGAAGACTGACTCTTATTACTCTCTATGTTTTGAACCATTCCTGTGACACTAGTTATAGATTCCGATGCTTCACTTCAGGTGTACTGTATCCCTTGGACCTTCGTATTGACGATGAAACACAGAAATTGCATCGGAATTAAATTCAGAAAGCGCAATGCCGACTTCAGTACAAGAAGACTGACTCTTCCTACTGTCTACGTTTTGAACCATCCCTGTGACACTAGTTATAGATTCCGATGCTTCACTTCAGTTTTACTGTATCCCTCTGACCTTCTTATTGACGATGAAACACAGAAATTGCATCGGAATTAAATACAAAAGTCACAATGCCGACCTAAGTACAAGAAGACTGTCTCTTTCTACTGTCTATGTTTTGAACCATTCCTGTGACACTAGTTACAGATTCCGACGCCTCACTTCAGGTTTACTGTATCCCTTGCACCTTCTTATTAAACGATGAAAGACAGTAATTGCATCGGAATTAAATAGAAAAGGCACAATGCTGACTTCAGTACAAGAAGACTGACTCTTCCTACTGTCTACGTTTTGAACCATCGCTGTGACACTAGTTATAGATTCCGATGCTTCACTTCAGGTTTACTGTATCCCTCTGTCCTTCTTATTGACGATGAAACACAGAAATTGCATCGGAATTAAATAGAAAAGGCACAATGCTGACTTAAGTACAAGAAGACTGACTCTTCTTACTGTCTATGTTTGAACCATTCCTGTGACACTAGTTATAGATTCTGATGCCTCATTTCAGATTCACTGTATCCCTCTGACCTTCTTATTGACGATGAAACACAAAAATTGCATTGGAATTAAATACAAAAATCACAATGCCGACTCAAGTACAAGAAGACTGACTCTTCCTACTGTCTATGTTTTGAACCAATCCTGTAAAACTAGTTAAAGATTCCGATGATTCACCTCAGGTTTACTGTATCCCTCTGACCTTCTTATTGACGATGAAACACAGAAATTGCATCTGATTTAAATAGAAAAGGCACAATGCCGACATAAGTACTAGAAGCTTGACTCTTCTCACTGTCTATGATTTGAACCATTCCTGTGACACTACTTATAGATTCCGATTCTTCACTTCAGGTGTGCTGTATCCCATGGACCTTCTTATTGACGATGAAACACAGAAATTTCATCGGAATTAAATACAAAAGGCACAATGCCGACTTAAGTACAAGTAGACTGACTCTTCTTACTGTCTATGTTTTGAACCATTCCTGTGACACTAGTTATAGATTCTGATGCTTCACTTCAGGTGTACTGTATCCCTTGGACCTTCGTATTGACGATGAAACACAGAAATTGCATCGGGATTAAATACAAAAGGCACAATGCCGACTTAAGTACAAGAAGACTGACTCTTATTACTCTCTATGTTTTGAACCATTCCTGTGACACTAGTTATAGATTCCGATGCTTCACTTCAGGTGTAATGTATCCCTTGGACCTTCGTATTGACGATGAAACACAGAAATTGCATCGGGATTAAATACAAAAGGCACAATGCCGACTTAAGTACAAGAAGACTGACTCTTATTACTCTCTATGTTTTGAACCATTCCTGTGACACTAGTTATAGATTACGATGCTTCACTTCAGATTTACTGTATCCCTCTGACCTTCTTATTGACGATGAAACACAGAAATTGCATCGGAATTAAATTCAGAAAGCGCAATGCCGACTTCAGTACAAGAAGACTGACTCTTCCTACTGTCTACGTTTTGAACCATCCCTGTGACACTAGTTATAGATTCCGATGCTTCACTTCAGTTTTACTATATCCCTCTGACCTTCTTATTGACGATGAAACACAGAAATTGCATCGGAATTAAATACAAAAGTCACAATGCCGACCAAAGTACAAGAAGACTGTCTCTTTCTACTGTCTATGTTTCGAACCATTCCTGTGACACTAGTTACAGATTCCGACGCCTCACTTCAGGTATACTGTATCCCTTGCACCTTCTTTATAAACGATGAAAGACAGAAATTGCATCGGAATTAAATAGAAAAGGCACAATGCTGACTTCAGTACAAGAAGACTGACTCTTCCTACTGTCTACGTTTTGAACCATCGCTGTGACCCTAGTTATAGATTCCGATGCTTCACTTCAGGTTTACTGTATCCCTCTGTCCTTCTTATTGACGATGAAACAAAGAAATTGCATCGGAATTAAATAGAAAAGGCAGAATGCAGACTTAAGTACAAGAATACTGACTCATCTTACTGTCTATGTTTTGAACCGTCCCTGAGACTGTAGTTATAGATTCCGATGCTTCACTCCATGTTTAATGTATCCCTTGGACCTTCTTATTGACGATGAAACACAGAAATTGCATCGGAATTAAATAGAAAAGGCACAATGCCGACTTCAGTACAAGAAGACTGACTCTTCCTACTGTCTACGTTTTGAACCATCCCTGTGACACTAGTTATAGATTCCGATGCTTCACTTCAGGTTTACTGTATCCCTCTGACCTTCTTATTGACGATGAAACACAGAAATTGCATCGGAATTAAATCGAAAAGGCACAATGCTGACTTAAGTACAAGAAGACTGTCTCTTCCTACTGTCTATGTTTTGAACCATTCCTGTGACACTAGTTATAGATTACGATGCTCCACTTCAGGTTTACTGTATCCCCCTGACCTTCTTATTGACGATGAAACTTAGAAATTGCATCGGAATTAAATACAAAAGGCACAATGCCGACTCAAATACAAGATGACTGGCTCTTCTTACTCACTATGCTTTGAACCTTTCCTGTGAGACCGGTATTAGATACCGATGCTTCACTTCAGGTTTACTGTATCTCTTGGACCTTCTTATTGACGACGAAACACAGAAATTTCATCGGAATTAAATAGAAAAGGCACAATGCCGACTTAAGTACAAGAAGACTGACTCTTCATACTGTTTATGATTTGAACCATTTCTGTGACACTAGTTATAGATTCCGATGCTTCACTTCAGGTGTACTGTATCCCTTGGACCTTCGTATTGACGATGAAACACAGAAATTGCATAGGGATTAAATACAAAAGGCACAATGCCGACTTAAGTACAAGTAGACTGACTCTTCTTACTGTCTATGTTTTGAACCATTCCTGTGACACTAGTTATAGATTCTGATGCTTCACTTCAGTTTTACTGTATCCCTCTGACCTTCTCATTGACGATGAAACACAGAAATTGCATCGGAATTAAATACAAGAGTCACATTGCCGACTTAAGTACAAGAAGACTGTCTCTTTCTACTGTCTATGTTTTGAACCATTCCTGTGACACTAGTTACAGATTCCGACGCCTCACTTCAGGTTTACTGTATCCCTTGCACCTTCTTATTAAACGATGAAAGACAGAAATTGCATCGGAATTAAATAGAAAAGGCACAATGCCGACTTCAGTACAAGAAGACTGACTCTTCCTACTGTCTACGTTTTGAACCATCCCTGTGACACTAGTTATAGATTCCGATGCTTCACTTCAGGTTTACTGTATCCCTCTGTCCTTCTTATTGACGATGAAACACAGAAATTGCATCGGAATTAAATAGAAAAGGCACAATGCTGACTTAAGTACAAGAAGACTGACTCTTCTTACTGTCTATGTTTTGAACCATTCCTGTGACACTAGTTATAGATTCCGATGCTCCACTTCAGGTTTACTGTATCCCCCTGACCTTGTTATTGACGATGAAACTTAGAAATTGCATCGGAATTAAATAGAAAAGGGACAATGCCGACGTCAGTACAAGAAGACTGACTCTTGCTACTGTCTACGTTTTGAACCATCCCTGTGACACTAGTTATAGATTCCGATGCTTCACTTCAGGTTCACTGTATCCCACTGTCCTTCTTATTGACGATGAAACACAGAAATTGCATCGGAATTAAATAGAAAAGGCACAATGCTGACTTAAGTACAAGAAGACTGACTCTTCTTACTGTCTATGTTTTGAACCATTCCTGTGACACTAGTTATAGATTCCGATGCCTCACTTCAGGTTTACTGTATCCCTTGGACCTTCTTATTGAAGATGAAAAACAGAAGTTGCATCGGAATTAAATACAAAAGGCACAATGCCAACTCAAGTACAAGAAGACTGTCTCTTCCTACTGTCTATGTTTGAACCATTCCTGTGACACTAGTTATAGATTCTGATGCCTCATTTCAGGTTCACTGTATCCCTCTGACCCTCTTATTGACGATGAAACACAAAAATTGCATCGGAATGAAATACAAAAATCACAATGCCGACTCAAGTACAAAAAGACTGACGCTTCCTACTGTCTATGTTTTCAACCAATCCTGTACACTAGTTATAGATTCCGTGGATTCACCTCAGGTTTACTGTATCCCTCTGACCTTCTTATTGACGATGAAACACAGAAATTGCATCGGATTTAAATAGAAAAGGCACTATGCCGACATAAGTACTAGAAGCTTGACTCTTCTCACTGTCTATGATTTGAACCATTCCTGTGACACTACTTATAGATTCCGATGCTTCACTTCAGGTGTGCTGTATCCCTTGGACCTTCTTATTGACGATGAAACACAGAAATTGCATCGGAATTAAATACAAAAGGCACAATGCCGACCTAAGTACAAGTAGACTGACTCTTCTTACTGTCTTTGTTTTGAACCATTCCTGTGACACTAGTTATAGATTCTGATGCCTCACTTCAGGTTTACTGTATCCCTCTGACCCTCTTATTGACGATGAAACACAGAAATTGCATCGGAAATTAATAGAAAAGGCACAATACTGACTTATGTACAAGAATACTGACTCTTCTTACTGTCTATGCTTTGAACCATTCCTGTGACAGTAGTAATAGATTCCGATGCCTCACTTCAGGTTTACTGTATCCCGTGGACCTTCTTATTGACGATGAAACATAGAAGTTGCATCGGAATTAAATACAAAAGGCACAATGCCGACTTAAGTACAAGAAGACTGACTCTTCCTACTGTCTATGTTTTGAACCATTCCTGTGACACTAGTTATAGATTCCGATGCTTCACAGCAGGTTTACTGTATCCCTCTGACCTTCTTATTGACGATGAAACATAGAAATTGCTTCGGAATTAAATAGAAAAGGCACAATGCCGAATTAAGTACAAGAAGACTGACTCTCCCCACTGTGTATGTTTTGAACAATTCCTGTGACACTAGTTATAGATTCCGATGCTTCACTTCAGGTTTACTGTATCCCTCTGACCTTCTTATTGACGATGAAAAACAGAAATTGCATCGGAAGTAAATACAAAAGGCACAATGCCGACTCAAGTACAAGAAGACTGACTCTTCCTACTGTCTATGTTTAGAACCATTCCTGTGACACTAATTATAGATTCCGATGATTCACTTAATGTATACTGTATACCTCTAACCTTCTTATTGACGATGAAACACAGAAATTGCACCGGAATTAAATACAAAAGGCACAATGTCGACTTAAGTACAAGAAGACTGTCTCTTCCTACTGTCTATGTTTTGAACCATTCCTGTGACACTAGTTATAGATTCCGATGCCTCACCTTAGGTTTACTGTATCCCTCTGACCTTCTTATTGACGATGAAACACAGAAATTGCATCGGAATTAAATAGAAAAGGGACAATGCCGACGTCAGTACAAGAAGACTGACTCTTGCTACTGTCTACGTTTTGAACCATCCCTGTGACACTAGTTATAGATTCCGATGCTTCACTTCAGGTTCACTGTATCCCTCTGTCCTTCTTATTGACGATGAAACACAGAAATTGCATCGGAATTAAATAGAAAAGGCACAATGCTGACTTAAGTACAAGAAGACTGTCTCTTCCTACTGTCTATGTTTTGGACCATTCCTGTGACACTAGTTATAGATTACGATGCTCCACTTCAGGTTTACTGTATCCCTCTGACCTTCTTATTGACGATGAAACACAGAAATTGCATCGGAATTAAATAGAAAAGGCACAATGCTGACTTAAGTACAAGAATACTGACTCATCTTACTGTCTATGTTTTGAACCGTCCCTGAGACTGTAGTTATAGATTCCGATGCTTCACTCCATGTTTAATGTATCCCTTGGACCTTCTTATTGACGATGAAACACAGAAATTGCATCGGAATTAAATAGAAAAGGCACAATGCCGACTTCAGTACAAGAAGACTGACTCTTCCTACTGTCTACGTTTTGAACCATCCCTGTGACACTAGTTATAGATTCCGATGCTTCACTTCAGGTTTACTGTATCCCTCTGACCTTCTTATTGACGATGAAACACAGAAATTGCATCGGAATTAAATAGAAAAGGCACAATGCTGACTTAAGTACAAGAAGACTGTCTCTTCCTACTGTCTATGTTTTGAACCATTCCTGTGACACTAGTTATAGATTACGATGCTCCACTTCAGGTTTACTGTATCCCCCTGACCTTCTTATTGACGATGAAACTTAGAAATTGCATCGGAATTAAATACAAAAGGCACAATGCCGACTCAAGTACAAGATGACTGGCTCTTCTTACTCACTATGCTTTGAACCTTTCCTGTGAGACCGGTATTAGATACCGATGCTTCACTTCAGGTTTACTGTATCTCTTGGACCTTCTTATTGACGACGAAACACAGAAATTTCATCGGAATTAAATAGAAAAGGCACAATGCCGACTTAAGTACAAGAAGACTGACTCTTCATACTGTTTATGATTTGAACCATTTCTGTGACACTAGTTATAGATTCCGATGCTTCACTTCAGGTGTACTGTATCCCTTGGACCTTCGTATTGACGATGAAACACAGAAATTGCATAGGGATTAAATACAAAAGGCACAATGCCGATTTAAGTACAAGTAGACTGACTCTTCTTACTGTCTATGTTTTGAACCATTCCTGTGACACTAGTTATAGATTCTGATGCTTCACTTCAGTTTTACTGTATCCCTCTGACCTTCTCATTGACGATGAAACACAGAAATTGCATCGGAATTAAATACAAGAGTCACATTGCCGACTTAAGTACAAGAAGACTGTCTATTTCTACTGTCTATGTTTTGAACCATTCCTGTGACACTAGTTACAGATTCCGACGCCTCACTTCAGGTTTACTGTATCCCTTGCACCTTCTTATTAAACGATGAAAGACAGAAATTGCATCGGAATTAAATAGAAAAGGCACAATGCCGACTTCAGTACAAGAAGACTGACTCTTCCTACTGTCTACGTTTTTAACCATCCCTGTGACACTAGTTATAGATTCCGATGCTTCACTTCAGGTTTACTGTATCCCTCTGTCCTTCTTATTGACGATGAAACACAGAAATTGCATCGGAATTAAATAGAAAAGGCACAATGCTGACTTAAGTACAAGAAGACTGACTCTTCTTACTGTCTATGTTTTGAACCATTCCTGTGACACTAGTTATAGATTCCGATGCTCCACTTCAGGTTTACTGTATCCCCCTGACCTTGTTATTGACGATGAAACTTAGAAATTGCATCGGAATTAAATAGAAAAGGGACAATGCCGACGTCAGTACAAGAAGACTGACTCTTGCTACTGTCTACGTTTTGAACCATCCCTGTGACACTAGTTATAGATTCCGATGCTTCACTTCAGGTTCACTGTATCCCACTGTCCTTCTTATTGACGATGAAACACAGAAATTGCATCGGAATTAAATAGAAAAGGCACAATGCTGACTTAAGTACAAGAAGACTGACTCTTCTTACTGTCTATGTTTTGAACCATTCCTGTGACACTAGTTATAGATTCCGATGCCTCACTTCAGGTTTACTGTATCCCTTGGACCTTCTTATTGAAGATGAAACACAGAAGTTGCATCGGAATTAAATACAAAAGGCACAATGCCGACTCAAGTACAAGAAGACTGTCTCTTCCTACTGTCAATGTTTGAACCATTCCTGTGACACTAGTTATAGATTCTGATGCCTCATTTCAGGTTCACTGTATCCCTCTGACCCTCTTATTGACGATGAAACACAAAAATTGCATCGGAATGAAATACAAAAATCACAATGCCGACTCAAGTACAAAAAGACTGACGCTTCCTACTGTCTATGTTTTCAACCAATCCTGTAACACTAGTTATAGATTCCGTGGATTCACCTCAGGTTTACTGTATCCCTCTGACCTTCTTATTGACGATGAAACACAGAAATTGCATCGGATTTAAATAGAAAAGGCACTATGCCGACATAAGTACTAGAAGCTTGACTCTTCTCACTGTCTATGATTTGAACCATTCCTGTGACACTACTTATAGATTCCGATGCTTCACTTCAGGTGTGCTGTATCCCTTGCACCTTCTTATTAAACGATGAAAGACAGAAATTGCATCGGAATTAAATAGAAAAGGCACAATGCCGACTTCAGTACAAGAAGACTGACTCTTCCTACTGTCTACGTTTTTAACCATCCCTGTGACACTAGTTATAGATTCCGATGCTTCACTTCAGGTTTACTGTATCCCTCTGTCCTTCTTATTGACGATGAAACACAGAAATTGCATCGGAATTAAATAGAAAAGGCACAATGCTGACTTAAGTACAAGAAGACTGACTCTTCTTACTGTCTATGTTTTGAACCATTCCTGTGACACTAGTTATAGATTCCGATGCTCCACTTCAGGTTTACTGTATCCCCCTGACCTTGTTATTGACGATGAAACTTAGAAATTGCATCGGAATTAAATAGAAAAGGGACAATGCCGACGTCAGTACAAGAAGACTGACTCTTGCTACTGTCTACGTTTTGAACCATCCCTGTGACACTAGTTATAGATTCCGATGCTTCACTTCAGGTTCACTGTATCCCACTGTCCTTCTTATTGACGATGAAACACAGAAATTGCATCGGAATTAAATAGAAAAGGCACAATGCTGACTTAAGTACAAGAAGACTGACTCTTCTTACTGTCTATGTTTTGAACCATTCCTGTGACACTAGTTATAGATTCCGATGCCTCACTTCAGGTTTACTGTATCCCTTGGACCTTCTTATTGAAGATGAAACACAGAAGTTGCATCGGAATTAAATACAAAAGGCACAATGCCGACTCAAGTACAAGAAGACTGTCTCTTCCTACTGTCTATGTTTGAACCATTCCTGTGACACTAGTTATAGATTCTGATGCCTCATTTCAGGTTCACTGTATCCCTCTGACCCTCTTATTGACGATGAAACACAAAAATTGCATCGGAATGAAATACAAAAATCACAATGCCGACTCAAGTACAAAAAGACTGACGCTTCCTACTGTCTATGTTTTCAACCAATCCTGTAACACTAGTTATAGATTCCGTGGATTCACCTCAGGTTTACTGTATCCCTCTGACCTTCTTATTGACGATGAAACACAGAAATTGCATCGGATTTAAATAGAAAAGGCACTATGCCGACATAAGTACTAGAAGCTTGACTCTTCTCACTGTCTATGATTTGAACCATTCCTGTGACACTACTTATAGATTCCGATGCTTCACTTCAGGTGTGCTGTATCCCTTGGACCTTCTTATTGACGATGAAACACAGAAATTGCATCGGAATTAAATACAAAAGGCACAATGCCGACCTAAGTACAAGTAGACTGACTCTTCTTACTGTCTTTGTTTTGAACCATTCCTGTGACACTAGTTATAGATTCTGATGCCTCACTTCAGGTTTACTGTATCCCTCTGCCCCTCTTATTGACGATGAAACACAGAAATTGCATCGGAAATTAATAGAAAAGGCACAATACTGACTTATGTACAAGAATACTGACTCTTCTTACTGTCTATGCTTTGAACCATTCCTGTGACAGTAGTAATAGATTCCGATGCCTCACTTCAGGTTTACTGTATCCCGTGGACCTTCTTATTGACGATGAAACATAGAAGTTGCATCGGAATTAAATACAAAAGGCACAATGCCGACTTAAGTACAAGAAGACTGACTCTTCCTACTGTCTATGTTTTGAACCATTCCTGTGACACTAGTTATAGATTCCGATGCTTCACAGCAGGTTTACTGTATCCCTCTGACCTTCTTATTGACGATGAAACATAGAAATTGCTTCGGAATTAAATAGAAAAGGCACAATGCCGAATTAAGTACAAGAAGACTGACTCTCCCCACTGTGTATGTTTTGAACAATTCCTGTGACACTAGTTATAGATTCCGATGCTTCACTTCAGGTTTACTGTATCCCTCTGACCTTCTTATTGACGATGAAAAACAGAAATTGCATCGGAAGTAAATACAAAAGGCACAATGCCGACTCAAGTACAAGAAGACTGACTCTTCCTACTGTCTATGTTTAGAACCATTCCTGTGACACTAATTATAGATTCCGATGATTCACTTAATGTATACTGTATACCTCTAACCTTCTTATTGACGATGAAACACAGAAATTGCACCGGAATTAAATACAAAAGGCACAATGTCGACTTAAGTACAAGAAGACTGTCTCTTCCTACTGTCTATGTTTTGAACCATTCCTGTGACACTAGTTATAGATTCCGATGCCTCACCTTAGGTTTACTGTATCCCTTGCACCTTCTTATTGACGATGAAAGACAGAAATTGCATCGGAATTAAATAGAAAAGGGACAATGCCGACGTCAGTACAAGAAGACTGACTCTTGCTACTGTCTACGTTTTGAACCATCCCTGTGACACTAGTTATAGATTCCGATGCTTCACTTCAGGTTCACTGTATCCCTCTGTCCTTCTTATTGACGATGAAACACAGAAATTGCATCGGAATTAAATAGAAAAGGCACAATGCTGACTTAAGTACAAGAAGACTGACTCTTCTTACTGTCTATGTTTTGAACCATTCCTGTGACACTAGTTATAGATTCCGATGCCTCACTTCAGGTTTACTGTATCCCTTGGACCTTCTTATTGAAGATGAAACACAGAAGTTGCATCGGAATTAAATACAAAAGGCACAATGCCGACTCAAGTACAAGAAGACTGACTCTTCCTACTGTCTATGTTTGAACCATTCCTGTGACACTAGTTATAGATTCTGATGCCTCATTTCAGGTTCACTGTATCCCTCTGACCCTCTTATTGTCGATGAAACACAAAAATTGCATCGGAATGAAATACAAAAATCACAATGCCGACTCAAGTACAAAAAGACTGACTCTTCCTACTGTCTATGTTTTCAACCAATCCTGTAACACTAGTTATAGATTCCGATGATTCACCTCGGGTTTACTGTATCCCTCTGACCTTCTTATTGACGATGAAACACAGAAATTGCATCGGATTTAGATAGAAAAGGCACAATGCCGACATAAGTACTAGAAGCTTGACTCTTCTCACTGTCTATGATTTGAACCATTCCTGTGACACTACTTATAGATTCCGATTCTTCACTTCAGGTGTGCTGTATCCCTTGGACCTTCTTATTGACGATGAAACACAGAAATTGCATCGGAATTAAATACAAAAGGACAATGCCGACTTAAGTACAAGTAGACTGACTCTTCTTACTGTCTATGTTTTGAACCATTCCTGTGACACTAGTTATAGATTCTGATGCCTCACTTCAGGTTTACTGTATCCCTCTGACCCTCTTATTGACGATGAAACACAGAAATTGCATCGGAAATTAATAGAAAAGGCACAATGCTGACTTATGTACAAGAAGACTGACTCTTCTTACTGTCTATGCTTTGAACCATTCCTGTGACAGTAGTAATAGATTCCGATGCCTCACTTCAGGTTTACTGTATCCCTTGGACCTTCTTATTGACGATGAAACATAGAAGTTGCATCGGAATTAAATACAAAAGGCACAATGCCGACTTAAGTACAAGAAGACTGACTCTTCCTACTGTCTCTGTTTTGAACCATTCCTGTGACACTAGTTATAGATTCCGATGCTTCACATCAGGTTTACTGTATCCCTCTGACCTTCTTATTGACGATGAAACATAGAAATTGCTTCGGAATTAAATAGAAAAGGCACAATGCCGAATTAAGTACAAGAAGACTGACTCTCCCCACTGTGTATGTTTTGAACAATTGCTGTGACACTAGTTATAGATTCCGATGCTTCACTTCAGGTTTACTGTATCCCTCTGACCTTCTTATTGACGATGAAAAACAGAAATTGCATCGGAAGTAAATACAAAAGGCACAATGCCGACTCAAGTACAAGAAGACTGACTCTTCCTACTGTCTATGTTTAGAACCATTCCTGTGACACTAATTATAGATTCCGATGATTCACTTAATGTATACTGTATCCCTCTAACCTTCTTATTGACGATGAATCACAGAAATTGCATCGGAATTAAATAGAAAAGGCACAATGCCGACTCAAATACAAGATGACTGGCTCCTCTTACTCACTATGCTTTGAACCTTTCCTGTGAGACCGGTATTAGATACCGATGCTTCACTTCAGGTTTACTGTATCCCTTGGACCTTCTTATTGACGACGAAACACAGAAATTTCATCGGAATTAAATAGAAAAGGCACAATGCCGACTTAAGTACAAGAAGACTGACTCTTCATACTGTTTATGATTTGAACCATTTCTGTGACACTAGTTATAGATTCCGATGCTTCACTTCAGGTGTACTGTATCCATTGGACCTTCGTATTAACGATGAAACGCAGAAATTGCATCGGGATTAAATACAAAAGGCACAATGCCGACTTAAGTACAAGTACACTGACTCTTCTTACTGTCTATGTTTTGAACCATTCCTGTGACACTAGTTATAGATTCTGATGCTTCACTTCAGTTTTACTGTATCCCTCTGACCTTCTTATTGACGATGAAACACAGAAATTGCATCGGAATTAAATACAAAAGTCACATTGCCGACTTAAGTACAAGAAGACTGTCTCTTTCTACTGTCTATGTTTTGAACCATTCCTGTGACACTAGTTACAGATTCCGACGCCTCACTTCAGGTTTACTGTATCCCTTGCACCTTCTTATTAAACGATGAAAGACAGAAATTGCTTCGGAATTAAATAGAAAAGGCACAATGCCGACTTCAGTACAAGAAGACTGACTCTTCCTACTGTCTACGATTTGAACCATCCCTGTGACACTAGTTATAGATTCCGATGCTTCACTTCAGGTTTACTGTATCCCTCTGTCCTCCTTATTGACGATGAAACACAGAAATTGCATCAGAATTAAATAGAAAAGGCACAATGCTGACTTAGGTACAAGAAGACTGACTCTTCTTACTGTCTATGTTTTGAACCATTCCTGTGACACTAGTTATAGATTCCGATGCTCCACTTCAGGTTTACTGTATCCCCCTGACCTTGTTATTGACGATGAAACTTAGAAATTGCATCGGAATTAGATACAAAAGGCACAATTCCGACTCAAATACAAGATGACTGGCTCTTCTTACTCACTATGCTTTGAACCTTTCCTGTGAGACCGGTATTAGATTCCGATGCTTCACTTCAGGTTTACTGTATCCCTTGGACCTTCTTATTGACGACGAAACACAGACATTTCATCGGAATTAAATAGAAAAGGCACAATGCCGACTTAAGTACAAGGAGACTGACTCTTCTCACTGTTTATGATTTGAACCATTCCTGTGACACTAATTATAGATTCCGATGCTTCACTTCAGGTGTACTGTATCCCTTGGACCTTCGTATTGACGATGAAACACAGAAATTGCATCGGGATTAAATACAAAAGGCAGAATGCCGACTTAAGTACAAGTAGACTGACTCTTCTTACTATCTATGTTTTGAACCATTCCTGTGACACTAGTTATAGATTCTGATGCTTCACTTCAGTTTTACTGTATCCCTCTGACCTTTTTATTGACGATGAAACACAGAAATTGCACCGGAAATAAATACAAAATGCACAATGCCGACTTAAGTACAAGAAGACTGTCTCTTCCTACTGTCTATGTTTTGAACCATTCCTGTGACACTTGTTATAGATTCCGATGCCTCACCTTAGGTTTACTGTATCCCTTGCACCTTCTTATTGACGATGAAAGACAGAAATTGCATCGGAATTAAATAGAAAAGGGACAATGCCGACGTCAGTACAAGAAGACTGACTCTTGCTACTGTCTACGTTTTGAACCATCCCTGTGACACTAGTTATAGATTCTGATGCTTCACTTCAGGTTCACTGTATCCCTCTGTCCTTCTTATTGACGATGAAACACAGAAATTGCATCGGAATTAAATAGAAAAGGCACAATGCTGACTTAAGTACAAGAAGACTGACTCTTCTTACTGTCTATGTTTTGAACCATTCCTGTGACACTAGTTATAGATTCCGATGCCTCACTTCAGGTTTACTGTATCCCTTGGACCTTCTTATTGAAGATGAAACACAGAAGTTGCATCGGAATTAAATACAAAAGGCACAATGCCGACTCAAGTACAAGAAGACTGACTCTTCCTACTGTCTATGTTTGAACCATTCCTGTGACACTAGTTATAGATTCTGATGCCTCATTTCAGGTTCACTGTATCCCTCTGACCCTCTTATTGACGATGAAACACAAAAATTGCATCGGAATTAAATACAAAAATCACAATGCCGACTCAAGTACAAAAAGACTGACTCTTCCTACTGTCTATGTTTTCAACCAATCCTGTAACACTAGTTATAGATTCCGATGATTCACCTCAGGTTTACTGTATCCCTCTGACCTTCTTATTGACGATGAAACACAGAAATTGCATCGGATTTAAATAGAAAAGGCACAATGCCGACATAAGTACTAGAAGCTTGACTCTTCTCACTGTCTATGATTTGAACCATTCCTGTGACACTACTTATAAATTCCGATTCTTCACTTCAGGTGTGCTGTATCCCTTGGACCTTCTTATTGACGATGAAACACAGAAATTGCATCGGAATTAAATACAAAAGGCACAATGCCGACTTAAGTACAAGTAGACTGACTCTTCTTACTGTCTATGTTTTGAACCATTCCTGTGACACTTGTTATAGATTCTGATGTCTCACTTCAGGTTTACTGTATCCCTCTGACCCTCTTATTGACGATGAAACACAGAAATTGCATCGGAAATTAATAGAAAAGGCACAATGCTGACTTATGTACAAGAAGACTGACTCTTCTTACTGTCTATGCTTTGAACCATTCCTGTGACAGTAGTAATAGATTCCGATGCCTCACTTCAGGTTTACTGTATCCCTTGGACCTTCTTATTGACGATGAAACATAGAAGTTGCATCGGAATTAAATACAAAAGGCACAATGTCGACTTAAGTACAAGAAGACTGACTCTTTCTACTGTCTATGTTTTGAACCATTCCTGTGACACTAGTTATAGATTCCGATGCTTCACATCAGGTTTACTGTATCCCTCTGACCTTCTTATTGACGATGAAACATAGAAATTGCTTCGGAATTAAATAGAAAAGGCACAATGCCGAATTAAGTACAAGAAGACTGACTCTCCCCACTGTGTATGTTATGAACAATTCCTGTGACACTAGTTATAGATTCCGCTGCTTCACTTCAGGTTTACTGTATCCCTCTGACCTTCTTATTGACGATGAAAAACAGAAATTGCATCGGAAGTAAATACAAAATTCACAATGCCGACTCAAGTACAAGAACACTGACTCTTCCTACTGTCTATGTTTAGAACCATTCCTGTGACACTAATTATAGATTCCGATGATTCACTTAATGTATACTGTATCCCTCTAACCTTCTTATTGACGATGAAACACAGAAATTGCATCGGAATTAAATAGAAAAGGCACAGTGCCGACATAGGTACAAGACGACTGACTCTTTTTACTGTCTATGTTTTGAACCATTCCTGTGACACTAGTTATAGATTCCGAATCTTCACTTCAGGTGTGCTGTATCCCTCTGACCTTCTTCTTGATGAAGAAACACAGAAATTGCATCGGAAAAAATACAAAAATCACAATGCCGACTTAAGTACAAGAAGACTGACTCTTCCTACTGTCTACGTTTTGAACCATACCTGTGACACTAGTTATAGATTCCGATGCTTCACTTCAAGTCTACTGTATCCCTCTGACCTTCTTATTGACGATAAAACACAGAAATTGCATCGGAATTAAATACAAAAAGGCACCATGCCGACTTAAGTACATGAAGACTGACTCTTCTTACTGATTATGTTTTGAACCACTCCTGTGACACTTGTTATAGATTCCGATGCTTCACTTCAGGTTTACTGTATCCCTCTGACCCTCTTCTTGATGATGAAACCCAGAAATTGCATCGGAACTAAATAGAAAAGGCACAATGCCGACTTAAGTACAAGAAGACTGACTTTTCTTACTGTCTATGATTTGAACCATTCCTGTGACACTAGTTATAGATTCCGATGCTTAACTTCAGGTGTATTGTATCTCTTGGACCTTCTTATTGACGATGAATCACAGATATTGCATCGGGATTAAATACAAAAGGCACAATGCTAACTTAAGTACAAGTAGACTCACTCTTCCTACTGTCTATGTTTTGAACCATTCCTGTGACACTAGTTATAGATTCCAATGCCTCACTTCAGGTTTACTGTATCCCTTGGACCTTCTTATTGACGATGAAGGACAGAAGTTGCATCCTAATTAAATACAAAAGGCACAATGCCAGTTTAAGTACAAGAAGACTGACTCTTCCTACTGTCTATGTTTCGAACCATTCCTGTGACACTAGTTATAGATTCCGATGCTTCACTTCAGGTTTACTGTATCCCTCTGACATTCTTATTGACGATGAAACACAGATATTGCATCGGAATTAAATAGAAGAGACACAATGCCGAAATAAGTACAAGTAGACTGAGTCTTCTTACTGTCTATGTTTTGAACCATTCCTGTGACACTAGTTATAGATTCTGATGCCTCACTTCAGGTTTACTGCATCCCTCTGTCCGTCGTATTGACGATGAGGCACAGAAATTGCATCGGAATTAAATACAAAAGGCAAAATGTCGACTTAAGTACAAGAAGACTGACTCTTCATACTGTCTACGTTTTGAACCGTCCCTGTGACACTAGTTATAAATTCCGATGCTTCACTTCAGGTTTACTGTATCCCTCTGACCTTCTTATTGACGATGAAACACAGAAATTGCATCGGAATTAAATACAAAAGGCACAATGCCGACTTAAGTACAAGTAGACTGACTCTTCTTACTGTCTATGCTTTGAACCATTCCTGTGACACTTGTTATAGATTCTGATGTCTCACTTCAGGTTTACTGTATCCCTCTGACCCTCTTATTGACGATGAAACACAGAAATTGCATCGGAAATTAATAGAAAAGGCACAATGCTGACTTATGTACAAGAAGACTGACTCTTCTTACTGTCTATGCTTTGAACCATTCCTGTGACAGTAGTAATAGATTCCGATGCCTCACTTCAGGTTTACTGTATCCCTTGGACCTTCTTATTGACGATGAAACATAGAAGTTGCATCGGAATTAAATACAAAAGGCACAATGTCGACTTAAGTACAAGAAGACTGACTCTTCCTACTGTCTATGTTTTGAACCATTCCTGTGACACTAGTTATAGATTCCGATGCTTCACATCAGGTTTACTGTATCCCTCTGACCTTCTTATTGACGATGAAACATAGAAATTGCTTCGGAATTAAATAGAAAAGGCACAATGCCGAATTAAGTACAAGAAGACTGACTCTCCCCACTGTGTATGTTTTGAACAATTCCTGTGACACTAGTTATAGATTCCGATGCTTCACTTCAGGTTTACTGTATCCCTCTGACCTTCTTATTGACGATGAAAAACAGAATTTGCATCGGAAGTAAATACAAAATTCACAATGCCGACTCAAGTACAAGAACACTGACTCTTCCTACTGTCTATGTTTAGAACCATTCCTGTGACACTAATTATAGATTCCGATGATTCACTTAATGTATACTGTGTCCCTCTAACCTTCTTATTGACGATGAAACACAGAAATTGCATCGGAATTAAATAGAAAAGGCACAGTGCCGACATAGGTACAAGACGACTGACTCTTTTTACTGTCTATGATTTGAACCATTCCTGTGACACTAGTTATAGATTCCGAATCTTCACTTCAGGTGTGCTGTATCCCTCTGACCTTCTTCTTGATGAAGAAACACAGAAATTGCATCGGAAAAAATACAAAAATCACAATGCCGACTTAAGTACAAGAAGACTGACTCTTCCTACTGTCTACGTTTTGAACCATACCTGTGACACTAGTTATAGATTCCGATGCTTCACTTCAAGTCTACTGTATCCCTCTGACCTTCTTATTGACGATAAAACACAGAAATTGCATCGGAATTAAATACAAAAGGCACCATGCCGACTTAAGTACATGAAGACCGACTCTTCTTACTGATTATGTTTTGAACCACTCCTGTGACACTTGTTATAGATTCCGATGCTTCACTTCAGGTTTACTGTATCCCTCTGACCCTCTTCTTGATGATGAAACCCAGAAATTGCATCGGAACTAAATAGAAAAGGCACAATGCCGACTTAAGTACAAGAAGACTGACTTTTCTTACTGTCTATGATTTGAACCATTCCTGTGACACTAGTTATAGATTCCGATGCTTAACTTCAGGTGTATTGTATCTCTTGGACCTTCTTATTGACGATGAATCACAGATATTGCATCGCGATTAAATACAAAAGGCACAATGCCAACTTAAGTACAAGTAGACTCACTCTTCCTACTGTCTATGTTTTGAACCATTCCTGTGACACTAGTTATAGATTCCGATGCCTCACTTCAGGTTTACTGTATCCCTTGGACCTTCTTATTGACGATGAAGGACAGAAGTTGCATCCTAATTAAATACAAAAGGCACAATGCCAATTTAAGTACAAGAAGACTGACTCTTCCTACTGTCTATGTTTCGAACCATTCCTGTGACACTAGTTATAGATTCCGATGCTTCACTTCAGGTTTACTGTATCCCTCTGACATTCTTATTGACGATGAAACACAGAAATTGCATCGGAATTAAATAGAAGAGACACAATGCCGAAATAAGTACAAGTAGACTGAGTCTTCTTACTGTCTATGTTTTGAACCATTCCTGTGACACTAGTTATAGATTCTGATGCCTCACTTCAGGTTTACTGCATCCCTCTGTCCGTCTTATTGACGATGAGGCACAGAAATTGCATCGGAATTAAATACAAAAGGCAAAATGTCGACTTAAGTACAAGAAGACTGACTCTTCATACTGTCTACGTTTTGAACCGTCCCTGTGACACTAGTTATAGATTCCGATGCTTCACTTCAGGTTTACTGTATCCCTCTGACCTTCTTATTGACGATGAAAAACAGAAATTGCATCGGAAGTAAATACAAAAGGCACAATGCCGACTCAAGTACAAGAACACTGACTCTTCCTACTGTCTATGTTTAGAACCATTCCTGTGACACTAATTATAGATTCCGATGATTCACTTAATGTATACTGTTTCCCTCTAACCTTCTTATTGACGATGAAACACAGAAATTGCATCGAAATTAAATAGAAAAGGCACAGTGCCGACATAAGTACAAGACGACTGACTCTTTTTACTGTCTATGATTTGAACCATTCCTGTGACACTAGTTATAGATTCCGAATCTTCACTTCAGGTGTGCTGTATCCCTCTGACCTTCTTCTTGATGAAGAAACACAGAAATTGCATCGGAAAAAATACAAAAATCACAATGCCGACTTAAGTACAAGAAGACTGACTCTTCCTACTGTCTACGTTTTGAACCATACCTGTGACACTAGTTATAGATTCCGATGCTTCACTTCAAGTCTACTGTAGCCCTCTGACCTTCTTATTGACGATAAAACACAGAAATTGCATCGGAATTAAATACAAAAGGCACCATGCCGACTTAAGTACATGAAGACTGACTCTTCTTACTGATTATGTTTTGAACCACTCCTGTGACACTTGTTATAGATTCCGATGCTTCACTTCAGGTTTACTGTATCCCTCTGACCCTCTTCTTGATGATGAAACCCAGTAATTGCATCGGAACTAAATAGAAAAGGCACAATGCCGACTTAAGTACAAGAAGACTGACTTTTCTTACTGTCTATGATTTGAACCATTCCTGTGACACTAGTTATAGATTCCGATGCTTAACTTCAGGTGTATTGTATCTCTTGGACCTTCTTATTGACGATGAATCACAGATATTGCATCGGGATTAAATACAAAAGGCACAATGCCAACTTACGTACAAGTAGACTCACTCTTCCTACTGTCTATGTTTTGAACCATTCCTGTGACACTAGTTATAGATTCCGATGCCTCACTTCAGGTTTACTGTATCCCTTGGACCTTCTTATTGACGATGAAGGACAGAAGTTGCATCCTAATTAAATACAAAAGGCACAATGCCAATTTAAGTACAAGAAGACTGACTCTTCCTACTGTCTATGTTTCGAACCATTCCTGTGACACTAGTTATAGATTCCGATGCTTCACTTCAGGTTTATTGTATCCCTCTGACATTCTTATTGACGATGAAACACAGAAATTGCATCGGAATTAAATAGAAGAGACACAATGCCGAAATAAGTACAAGTAGACTGAGTCTTCTTACTGTCTATGCTTTGAACCATTCCTGTGACACTAGTTATAGATTCTGATGCCTCACTTCAGGTTTACTGCATCCCTCTGTCCGTCTTATCGACGATGAGGCACAGAAATTGCATCGGAATTAAATACAAAAGGCAAAATGTCGACTTAAGTACAAGAAGACTGACTCCTCATACTGTCTACGTTTTGAACCGTCCCTGTGACACTAGTTATAGATTCCGATGCTTCACTTCAGGTTTACTGTATCCCTCTGACCTTCTTATTGACGATGAAACACAGAAATTGCATCGGAATTAAATACAAAAGGCACAATGCCGACTTAAGTACAAGTGGACTGACTCTTCTTACTGTCTATGTTTTGAACCATTCCTGTGACACTTGTTATAGATTCTGATGTCTCACTTCAGGTTTACTGTATCCCTCTGACCTTCCTATTGACGATGAAACACAGAAATTGCATCGGAAATTAATAGAAAAGGCACAATGCTGACTTATGTACAAGAAGACTGACACTTCTTACTGTCTATGCTTTGAACCATTCCTGTGACAGTAGTAATAGATTCCGATGCCTCACTTCAGGTTTACTGTATCCCTTGGACCTTCTTATTGACGATGAAACATAGAAGTTGCATCGGAATTAAATACAAAAGGCACAATGTCGACTTAAGTACAAGAAGACTGACTCTTCCTACTGTCTATGTTTTGAACCATTCCTGTGACACTAGTTATAGATTCCGATGCTTCACATCAGGTTTACTGTATCCCTCTGACCTTCTTATTGACGATGATACATAGAAATTGCTTCGGAATTAAATAGAAAAGGCACAATGCCGAATTAAGTACAATAAGACTGACTCTCCCCACTGTGTATGTTTTGAACAATTCCTGTGACACTAGTTATAGATTCCAATGCTTCACTTCAGGTTTACTGTATCCCTCTGACCTTCTTATTGACGATGAAAAACAGAAATTGCATCGGAAGTAAATACAAAATTCACAATGACGACTCAAGTACAAGAACACTGACTCTTCCTACTGTCTATGTTTTGAACCATTCCTGTGACACTAGTTATAGATTCCGATGCTTCACATCAGGTTTACTGTATCCCTCTGACCTTCTTATTGACGATGATACATAGAAATTGCTTCGGAATTAAATAGAAAAGGCACAATGCCGAATTAAGTACAATAAGACTGACTCTCCCCACTGTGTATGTTTTGAACAATTCCTGTGACACTAGTTATAGATTCCAATGCTTCACTTCAGGTTTACTGTATCCCTCTGACCTTCTTATTGACGATGAAAAACAGAAATTGCATCGGAATTAAATACAAAAGGCAAAATGTCGACTTAAGTACAAGAAGACTGACTCTTCATACTGTCTACGTTTTGAACCGTCCCTGTGACACTAGTTATAGATTCCGATGCTTCACTACAGGTTTACTGTATCCCTCTGACCTTCGTATTGACGATAAAACACAGGAATTGCATCGGAATTAAATAGAAAAGACACAATGCTGACTTAAGTACAATAAGACTGACTCCTCTTACTGACTATGTTTTGAACCACTCTTGTGACACTAGTTATAGATTTCGATGCTTCACTTTAGGTTTACTGTATCACTTGGACCTTCTTAATGACAATGAAACACTGAAATTGCATCGGAATTAAATACAAAAGGCACAATGCCGACTTAAGTACAAGAAGACTGACTCTTTTACTGTCAATGCTTTAACCATTACTGTGACACGAGTTATAGATTCCGATGCTTCACTTCAGGTTTACTGTATCCCTCTGACCGTCTTATTGACGATGAAACTTAGAATGTGCATCGGAATTAAATACAAAAGGCACAATTCCGACTCAAATACAAGATGACTGGCTCTTCTCACTCACTATGCTTTGAACCTTTCCTGTGAGACCGGTATTAGAGTCCGATGCTTCACTTCAGGTTTACTGTATCCCTTGGACCTTCTTATTGACGACGAAACACAGACATTTCATCGGAATTAAATAGAAAAGGCACAATGCCGACTTAAGTACAAGAAGACTGACTCTTCTTACTGACTATGCTTTGAACATTTCCTGTGAGACCAGTTTTTGATTCCGATGCTACACTATATGTTTTATGTAAATCTTGGACCTTCTTATTGACGATGAAACACAGAAATTGCATCGGAATTAAATACAAAAGGCACCATGCCGACTTAAGTACAAGAAGACTGACTCTTCTTACTGACTATGTTTTGAACCATTCCTGTGACACTACTTATAGATTCCGATGCCTCACTTCAGGCTTACTGTATCCCTTGGACTTTCGTATTGATGATGAAACACAGAAATTGCAGCGGAATTAAATACAGAAGGCACAATGCCGACTTAAGTACAAGATGACTGACTCTTCTTACTGTCTATGATTTGAACCATTCCTGTAACACTAGTTATAGATTCCGATGCTTAACTTCAGGTGTACTGTATCCCTTGGACCTTCTTATTGACGATGAAACACAGATATTGCATCGGGATTAAATACAAAAGGCACAATGCCGACTTAAGTACAAGTAGACTGACTCTTCTTACTGTCTATGTTTTGAACCATTCCTGTGACACTCGTTATAGATTCTGATGCCTCACTTCAGTTTAACTGTATCCCTCTGACCTTCTTATTGACGATGAAACACAGAAATTGCATCGGAATTAAATACAAAAGGCACAATGCCGGCTTAAGTACAAGAAGACTATCTCTTCATACTGTTTATGTTTAGAACCATTCCTGTGACACTAGTTATAGATTCCGATGCCTCACTTCAGGTTTACTGTATCCCTTGGACCTTCTTATTGACGATGAAAGACAGAAATTGCATCGGAATTAAACAGAAAAGGCACAATGCCGACTCAAGTACAAGAAGACTCACTCTTCTTACTGTCTATGGTTTGAACCATTCCTGTGACGCTAGTTATAGATTCCGATGCCTCACTTCAGGTTTACTGTATTCCTTGGACCTTCTTATTGACGATGAAAGACAGAAGTTGCATCCTAATTAAATACAAAGGGCACAATGCCGATTTAAGTACAAGAAGACTGACTCTTCCTACTGTCTATGTTTCGAACCATTCCTGTGACACTAGTTATAGATTCCGATGCTTCACTTCAGGTTTACTGTATCCCTCTGACATTCTTATTGACGATGAAACATAGAAATTGCATCGGAATTAAATAGAAAAGACACAATGCCGAATTAAGTACAAGAAGACTGACTCTTCATACTGTCTACGTTTTGAACCGTCCCTGTGACACTAGTTATAGATTCCGATGCTTCACTTCAGGTTTACTGTATCCCTCTGACCTTCGTATTGACGATAAAACACAGAAATTGCATCGGAAATAAATAGAAAAGGCACAATGCAGACTTAAGTACGAGAAGACTGACTCTTCTTACTGACTATGTTTTGAACCACTCCTGTAACACTAGTTATAGATTCCGATGCTTCACTTTAGGTTTACTGTATCACTTGGACCTTCTTAATGACGATGAAACACAGAAATTGCATCGGAATTAAATACAAAAGGATCAATGCCGACTTAAGTACAAGAAGACTGACTCTTTTTACTGTCAATGCTTTAACCATTACTGTGACACTAGTTATAGATTCCGATGCTTCACTTCAGGTTTACTGTATCCCTCTGACCGTCTTATTGACGATGAAACTTAGAATGTGCATCGGAATTAAATACAAAAGGCACAATGCCGACTCAAATACAAGATGACTGGCTCTTCTTACTCACTATGCTTTGAACCTTTCCTGTGAGACCGGTATTAGATTCCGATGCTTCACTTCAGGTTTACTGTATCCCTTGGACCTTCTTATTGACGACTAAACACAGAAATTTCATCGGAATTAAATAGAAAAGGCACAATGCCGACTTTAGTACAAGAAGACTGACTCTTCTTACTGACTATGCTTTGAACATTTCCTGTGAGACCAGTTTTAGATTCCGATGCTTCACTATATGTTTTATGTATATCTTGGACCTTCTTATTGACGATGAAACACAGAAATGGCATCGGAATTATATACAAAAGGCACCATGCCGACTTAAGTACAAGAAGTCTGACTCCTCCTACTGTCTATTTTTGAACCATTCCTGTGACACTTGTTATAGATTCCGATGCTTCACTTCAGGTTTTCTGTATCCCTCTGACCTTCTTATTGACGATGAAACACAGAAATTGCATCCCAATTAAATACAAAAGGCCTAATGCCGACTCAAGTACAAGAAGACTGACTCTTCCTACTGTCTATGATTTGAACCATTCCTGTGACACTAGTTACAGATTTCGGTGCTTCACTTCAGGTTTACTGTATCCCTCTGACCTTCTTATTGGCGATAAAACACAGAAATAGCATCGGAATTAAATAGAAATGGCACAATGCTGACGGAAGTACTAGAAGACTGACTCTTCTTACTGACTATGTTTTGAACCACTCCTGTAACACTAGTTATAGATTCCGATGCTTCACTTTAGGTTTACTGTATCACTTGGACCTTCTTAATGACGATGAAACACAGAAATTGCATCGGAATTAAATACAAAAGGATCAATGCCGACTTAAGTACAAGAAGACTGACTCTTTTTACTGTCAATGCTTTAACCATTACTGTGACACTAGTTATAGATTCCGATGCTTCACTTCAGGTTTACTGTATCCCTCTGACCGTCTCTTTGACGATGAAACTTAGAATGTGCATCGGAATTAAATACAAAAGGCACAATGCCGACTCAAATACAAGATGACTGGCTCTTCTTACTCACTATGCTTTGAACCTTTCCTGTGAGACCGGTATTAGATTCCGATGCTTCATTTCAGGTTTACTGTATCCCTTGGACCTTCTTATTGACGACTAAACACAGAAATTTCATCGGAATTAAATAGAAAAGGCACAATGCCGACTTTAGTACAAGAAGACTGACTCTTCTTACTGACTATGCTTTGAACATTTCCTGTGAGACCAGTTTTAGATTCCGATGCTTCACTATATGTTTTATGTATATCTTGGACCTTCTTATTGACGATGAAACACAGAAATGGCATCGGAATTAAATACAAAAGGCACCATGCCGACTTAAGTTCAAGAAGACTGACTCTTCTTACTGACTATGTTTTGAACCATTCGTGTGACACTAGTTGTAGATTCCGATGCCTCACTTCAGGTTTACTGTATCCCTTGGACCTTCGTATTGATGATGAAACACAGAAATTGCAGCGGAATTAAATACAAAAGGCACAATGCCGACTTAAGTACAAGAAGACTGACTCTTCCTACTGTCTATGTTTTAACCATTCCTGTGACACTAGTTATAGATTCCGATGCTTCACTTTAGGTTTACTGTATCACTTGGACCTTCTTATTGACGATGAAACACAGAAATTGCATTGGAATTAATTACAAAAGGCACAATGCCGACTTAAGTACAAGAAGACTGACTCTTCATACTGCGAATGTTTTGAACCATTCCTGTGACACTAGTTATAGATTCCGATGCTTCACTTTAGGTTTACTGTATCCCTTGGACCTTCTCATTGATGACGAAACACAGATATTGCATCGGAATTAAATACAAAAGGCACATTGCTGACTTAAGTACAAGAAGACTGACTCTTCTTACTTACTATGATTTGAACATTTCCTGTGAGACCAGTTTTAGATTCAGATGCTTCACTGTATGTTTACTGTATCCCTTGGACCTTCTTATTGACGATGAAACACAGAAATTGCATCGGAATCAAATACAAAAGGCACCATGCCGACTTAAGTACAAGAAGACTGACTCTTCTTACTGACTATGTTTTGAACCATTCCTGTGACACTTGTTATAGATTCCGATGCTTCACTTCAGGTTTACTGTATCCCTCTGACTTTCCTATTGACGATGAAACAGAGAAATTGCATCGGAATTAAATAGAAAAGGCACAATGCCGACTTAAGTACAAGAAGACTGACTCTTCCTACTGTCAATGTTTTGAACCATTCCTGTGACACTAGTTATAGATTCCGATGCTTCACTTCAGGTTTACTGTATCCCTCTGACCTTCTTATTGACGATCAAACACAGAAATTGCATCGGAATTTAACACAAAAGGCACAATGCCAACTCAAGTACAAGAAGACTGACACTTCCTACTGTCTATGTTTTGAACCATTCCTGTGAGACTAGTTATACATTCCGATGCTTCACTTCAGGTTTACTGTATCCCTCTGACCTTCTTCTTGATGATGAAACCCAGAAATTGCATCGGAATTAAACAGAAAAATCACAATGCCGACTTAAGTACAAGAAGACTGACTCTTCTTACTGTCTATGATTTGAACCATTCGTGTGACACTTGTTATAGCTTCCGATGCTTCACTTCAGGTGTACTGTATCCCTTGGACCCTCTTATTGACGATGAAACACAGAAATTGCTTCGGAATTAAATACAAATGGCACTATGCCGACTCAAAAACAAGATGACTGACTCTTCTTACTCACTATGCTTTGAACCTTTCCTGTGAGACCGGTTTTAGATTCCGTTGCTTCACTTCAGGTTTACTGTATCCGTTGGACCTTCTTATTGATGACGAAGCACAGAAATTGCAGCGGAATTAAATACAAAAGGCACAATGCCGACTCAAATACAAGATGACTGGCCCTCCTTGCTCACTATGCTTTGAACCTTTACTGTGAGACTGGTATTACATTCCGATGCTGCACTTCAGGTTTACTGTATCCCTTGGACCTTCTTATTGACGACGAAACACAGAAATTTCATCGGAATTAAATAGAAAAGGCACAATGCCGACTTAAGTACAAGAAGAATGACTCTTCTTACTGACTATGCTTTGAACATTTCCTGTGAGACCAGTTTTAGATTCCGATGCTTCACTATATGTTTACTGTATATCTTGGACCTTCTTATTGACGATGAAACACAGAAATTGCATCGGAATTAAATACAAAAGGCACCATGCCGACTTAAGTACAAGAAGACTGACCATTCTTACTGACTATGTTTGAACCATTCCTGTGACACTAGTTGTAGAATCTGATGCTTCACTTCAGTTTCACTGTATCCCTCTGACTTTCTTATTGACAATGAAACACAGAAATTGCATCGGAATTAAATACAAAAGGCACAATGCCGACTTGAGTACAAGAAGACTGTCTCTCCCTACTGTCTATGTTTTGAACCATTCCTGTGACACTAGTTATAGATTCCGGTGCCTCACTTCATGTTTACTGTATACCTTGGACCTTCTTATTGACAATGAAAAACAGAAATTGCATCGGAATTAAATACAAAAGGCAAAATGCCGACTTCAGTACAAGAAGACTGCCTCTTCCTACTGTCTACGTTTTGAACCATCCCTGTGGCACTAGTTATAGATTCCGATGCTTCACTTTAGGTTTACTGTATCACATGGACCTATTTATTGACGATGAAACACAGAAATTGCATCGGAATTAAATACGAAAGGCACAATGCCGACTTAAGTACAAGATGACTGACTCTTCTTACTGTCAATGCTTTTAACCATTCCTGTGACACCAGTTATAGATTCTGATGCCTCACTTCAGGTTCACTATATCCCTCTGACCCTCTTATTGACGATGAAACACAGAAATTGCATCGGAATTAAATGCAAAAATCACATTGCCGACATAAGTACAAGTTGACAGATTCTTGCCACTGTCTACGTTTTGAACCATCCCTGTGACTCTAGTTATAGATTCCGATGCTTCACTTCAGGTTTACTGTATCCCTCTGACCTTCATATTGACGATGAAACATAGTAATTGCATTGGAATTAAATAGAAAAGGCACAATGCTGACATAAGTACAAGAAGACTGACTCTTCTTACTGTCTATGTTTTGAACCATTCCTGTGACACTAGTTATAGATTCTGATGCCTCACTTCAGGTTCACTGTATCCCTCTGACCCTCTTATTGACGATGAAACACAGAAATTGCATCGGAATTACATACAAAAAAGCACAATGCCGACTTAAGTACAAGAAGACTGACTCTTCCTACTGTCAATGTTTTGAACCATTCCTGTGACACTAGTTATAGATTCCGATGCTTCACTTCAGGTTTACTGTATCCCTCTGACCTTCTTATTGACGATGAAACACAGAAATTGCATCGGAATTAAATACAAAAGGCACAATGCCGACTCAAGTACAAGAAGACTGAGACTTCCTACTGTCTATGTTTTGAACCATTCCTGTGAGACCGGTTTTAGATTCCGATGCTTCACTTCAGGTTTACTGTATCCATTGGACATTCTTATTGATGACGAAACACAGAAATTGCAGCGGAATTAAATACAAAATGCACAATGCCGACTCAAATACAAGATGACTGGCTCTTCTTGCTCACTATGCTTTGAACTTTTCCTGTGAGACCGGTATTAGATTCCGATGCTTCACTTCAGGTTTACTGTATCCCTTGGACCTTCTTATTGGCGACGAAACACAGAAATTTCATCGGAATTAAATAGAAAAGGCACAATGCCAACTTAAGTACAAGAAGAATGACTCTTCTTATTGACTATGCTTTGAATATTTCCTGTGAGACCAGTTTTAGATTCCGATGCTTCACTATATGTTTAATGTATATCTTGGACCTTCTTATTGACGATGAAACACAGAAATTGCATCGGAATTAAATACAAAAGGCACCATGCCGACTTAAGTACAAGAAGACTGACCATTCTTACTGACTATGTTTTGAACCATTCCTGTGACACTAGTTATAGAATCTGATGGTTCACTTCAGTTTCACTGTATCCCTCTGACCTTCTTATTGACAATGAAACACAGAAATTGCATCGGAATTAAATACAAAAGGCACAATGCCGACTTAAGTACAAGAAGACTGTCTCTCCCTACTGTCTATGTTTTGAACCATTCCTGTGACACTAGTTATAGATTCCGGTGCCTCATTTCAGGTTTACTGTATACCTTGGACCTTCTTATTGACAATGAAAAACAGAAATTGCATCGGAATTAAATACAAAAGGCACAATGCCGAATTCAGTACAAGAAGACTGACTCTTCATACTGTCTACGTTTTGAACCATCCCTGTGACACTAGTTATAGATTCCGATGCTTCACTTCAGGTTTACTGTATCCCTCAGACCTTCTTATTGACGATGAAACACAGAAATTGAATCGGAATTAAATAGAAAATGCTCAATGCTGACTTAAGTACAAGAAGACTGACTCTTCTTACTGTCTATGTTTCAACCATTCCTGTGACACTTGTTATAGATTCCGATGCCTCACTTCAGGTTTACTGTATCCCTTGGACCTTCTTATTGAAGATGAAACACATTAGATGCATCGGAATTAAATACAAAAGGCACAATGCTGACTTAAGTACAAGATGACTGACTCTTCCTACTGTCAATGCTTTTAACCATTCCTGTGACACTAGTTATAGATTCCGATGCGTCACTTCAGGTTTGCTGTATATTTCTGACCGCCTTATTGACGATGAAACTTAGAAATTGCATCGGAATTATATACAAGAGGGACAATGCCGACTCACATACACGATGACTGGCTCTTCTTAATCTCTATGTTTTGAACCTTTCCTGTGAGACCGGTTTTATATTCCGATGCTTCACTTCATGTTTACTGTATCCCTTGGACCTTCTTATTGACGACGAAACACAGAAATTGCATCGGAATTAAATAGAAAAGGCACAATGCCGATTTAAGTACAAGAAGACTGACTCTTCTTACTGACCATGTTTTGCACCTTTCCTGTGAGACCAGTTTTAGATGCCGATGGTTCACTATATGTTTACTGTATCCCTTGGACCTTCTTATTGACGATGAAACACAGAAATTGCATCGGAATCAAATACAAAGGGCACCATGCCGACTTAAGTACAAGAAGGCTGACTCATCTTACTGACTATGTTTGAACCATTCCTGTGACAGTAGTTATAGATTCCGATGCTTCACTTCAGGCTTACTGTATCCCACTGACATTCTTATTGACGATGAAACAGAGAAATTGCATTTGTTTTAATTAGAAAAGGCACAATGCTGACATAAGTACAAGAAGACTGACTCTTCTTACTGACTATGTTTTGAACCATTCCTGTGACACTAGTTATAGATTCCGATGCTTCACTTTAGGTTTACTGTATCCCTTGGACCCTCTTATTGACGACGACACACAGAAATTGCATCGGAATTAAATAGAAAAGGCACAATGCCGACTTAAGTACAAGAAGACCGACTCTTCTTACTGACTATGATTTGAGCATTTCCTGTGAGACCAGTTTTAGATTCCGATGCTTCACTATATGTTTACTCTATCGCTCGGACCTTCTTATTGACGATGAAACACAGAAATTGCATCGGAATTAAATGCAAAAGGCACCATGCCAACTTAAGTACAAGAAGACAGACTCTTCTTACTGACTATGATTTGAACCATTCCTGTGACACTTGTTATAGATTCCGATGCTTCACGTCAGCTTTACTGTATCCCGCTGACTTTCTTATTGACGATGAAACAGAGAAATTGCATCGGAATTAAATAGAAAAGGCACAATACCGACTTAAGTACAAGTAGACTGACTCCTCTTACTGTCTATGTTTTGAACCATTCCTGTGACACTAGTTATAGATTCCGATGCCTCACTTCAGGTTTACTGTATCCCTTGGACCTTCTTATTGACAATGAAAGACAGAAATTGCATCGGAATTAAATACAAAAGGCACAATGCCAAAATAAGTACAAGAAGACAGACTCTTGCTACTGTCTACGTTTTGAACCATCCCTGTGACACTAGTTATAGATTCCGATGCTTCACTTCAGGTTTACTGTATCCCTCTCACCTTCTTATTGACGATGAAACACAGAAATTGCATCGGAATTAAATAGAAAAGGCACAATGCTGACTTAAGTACAAGAAGACTGACTCTTCTTACTGTCTATGTTTTGAACCATTCCTGTGACACTAGTTATAAATTCCGATGCCTCACTTCAGGTTCACTGTATCTCTTGGACCTTCTTATTGACGATGAAACACAGAAGTTGCATCGGAATCAAATACAAAAGGCACAATGCCGACTTAAGTACAAGAAGACTGACTCTTTCTACTGTCTATGTTTTGAACCATTCCTGTGACACTAGTTATAGATTCTGATGCCTCACTTCAGGTTCACTGTATCCCTCTGACCCTCGTATTGACGATGAAACACAGAAATTGCATCGGAATTAAATACAAAAATCACATTGCTGACATAAGTACAAGATGACAGATTCTTCCCACTGTCTACGTTTTGAACCATCCCTGTGACTCTAGTTATAGATTCCGATGCTTCACTTCAGGTTTACTGTATCCCTCTGACCTTCATATTGACGATGAAACATAGAAATTGCATTGGAATTAAATAGAAAAGGCACAATGCCGACATAAGTACAAGAAAACTGACTCTTCTTACTGACTATGTTTTGAACCAGTTCTGTGACACTAGTTATAGATCCTGATGCCTCTCTTCAGGTTCACTGTATCCCTCTGACCCTCTTATTGACGATGAAACACAGAAATTGCATCGGAATTACATACAGAAAAGCACAATGCCGACTTAAGTACAAGAAGACTGACTCTACTTACTGTCAATGTTTTTAACCATTCCTGTGACACAAGTTATAGATTCCGATGCTTCACTTCAGGTTTACTGTATCCCTCTGACCTTCATATTGACGATGAAACATAGTAATTGCATTGGAATTAAATAGAAAAGGCACAATGCTGACATAAGTACAAGAAGACTGACTCTTCTTACTGTCTATGTTTTGAACCATTCCTGTGACACTAGTTATAGATTCTGATGCCTCACTTCAGGTTCACTGTATCCCTCTGACCCTCTTATTGACGATGAAACACAGAAATTGCATCGGAATTACATACAAAAAAGCACAATGCCGACTTAAGTACAAGAAGACTGACTCTTCCTACTGTCAATGTTTTGAACCATTCCTGTGACACTAGTTATAGATTCCGATGCTTCACTTCAGGTTTACTGTATCCATTGGACCTTCTTATTGATGACGAAACACAGAAATTGCAGCGGAATTAAATACAAAATGCACAATGCCGACTCAAATACAAGATGACTGGCTCTTCTTGCTCACTATGCTTTGAACTTTTCCTGTGAGACCGGTATTAGATTCCGATGCTTCACTTCAGGTTTACTGTATCCCTTGGACCTTCTTATTGGCGACGAAACACAGAAATTTCATCGGAATTAAATAGAAAAGGCACAATGCCAACTTAAGTACAAGAAGAATGTCTCTTCTTATTGACTATGCTTTGAATATTTCCTGTGAGACCAGTTTTAGATTCCGATGCTTCACTATATGTTTACTGTATATCTTGGACCTTCTTATTGACGATGAAACACAGAAATTGCATCGGAATTAAATACAAAAGGCACCATGCCGACTTAAGTACAAGAAGACTGACCATTCTTACTGACTATGTTTTGAACCATTCCTGTGACACTAGTTATAGAATCTGATGGTTCACTTCAGTTTCACTGTATCCCTCTGACCTTCTTATTGACAATGAAACACAGAAATTGCATCGGAATTAAATACAAAAGGCACAATGCCGACTTAAGTACAAGAAGACTGTCTCTCCCTACTGTCTATGTTTTGAACCATTCCTGTGACACTAGTTATAGATTCCGGTGCCTCATTTCAGGTTTACTGTATACCTTGGACCTTCTTATTGACAATGAAAAACAGAAATTGCATAGGAATTAAATACAAAAGGCACAATGCCGACTTCAGTACAAGAAGACTGACTCTTCATACTGTCTACGTTTTGAACCATCCCTGTGACACTAGTTATAGATTCCGATGCTTCACTTCAGGTTTACTGTATCCCTCAGACCTTCTTATTGACTATGAAACACAGAAATTGAATCGGAATTAAATAGAAAATGCTCAATGCTGACTTAAGTACAAGAAGACTGACTCTTCTTACTGTCTATGTTTCAACCATTCCTGTGACACTTGTTATAGATTCCGATGCCTCACTTCAGGTTTACTGTATCCCTTGGACCTTCTTATTGAAGATGAAACACATTAGATGCATCGGAATTAAATACAAAAGGCACAATGCTGACTTAAGTACAAGATGACTGACTCTTCCTACTGTCAATGCTTTTAACCATTCCTGTGACACTAGTTATAGATTCCGATGCGTCACTTCAGGTTTGCTGTATATTTCTGACCGCCTTATTGACGATGAAACTTAGAAATTGCATCGGAATTATATACAAGAGGGACAATGCCGACTCACATACACGATGACTGGCTCTTCTTAATCTCTATGTTTTGAACCTTTCCTGTGAGACCGGTTTTATATTCCGATGCTTCACTTCATGTTTACTGTATCCCTTGGACCTTCTTATTGACGACGAAACACAGAAATTGCATCGGAATTAAATAGAAAAGGCACAATGCCGATTTAAGTACAAGAAGACTGACTCTTCTTACTGACTATGTTTTGCACCTTTCCTGTGAGACCAGTTTTAGATGCCGATGGTTCACTATATGTTTACTGTAACCCTTGGACCTTCTTATTGACGATGAAACACAGAAATTGCATCGGAATCAAATACAAAGGGCACCATGCCGACTTAAGTACAAGAAGGCTGACTCATCTTACTGACTATGTTTGAACCATTCCTGTGACAGTAGTTATAGATTCCGATGCTTCACTTCAGGCTTACTGTATCCCACTGACATTCTTATTGACGATGAAACAGAGAAATTGCATTTGTTTTAATTAGAAAAGGCACAATGCTGACTTAAGTACAAGAAGACTGACTCTTCTTACTGACTATGTTTTGAACCATTCCTGTGACACTAGTTATAGATTCCGATGCTTCACTTTAGGTTTACTGTATCCCTTGGACCCTCTTATTGACGACGACACACAGAAATTGCATCGGAATTAAATAGAAAAGGCACAATGCCGACTTAAGTACAAGAAGACCGACTCTTCTTACTGACCATGATTTGAGCATTTCCTGTGAGACCAGTTTTAGATTCCGATGCTTCACTATATGTTTACTCTATCGCTCGGACCTTCTTATTGACGATGAAACACAGAAATTGCATCGGAATTAAATGCAAAAGGCACCATGCCAACTTAAGTACAAGAAGACAGACTCTTCTTACTGACTATGATTTGAACCATTCCTGTGACACTTGTTATAGATTCCGATGCTTCACGTCAGCTTTACTGTATCCCTCTGACTTTCTTATTGACGATGAAACAGAGAAATTGCATCGGAATTAAATAGAAAAGGCACAATACCGACTTAAGTACAAGTAGACTGACTCCTCTTACTGTCTATGTTTTGAACCATTCCTGTGACACTAGTTATAGATTCCGATGCCTCACTTCAGGTTTACTGTATCCCTTGGACCTTCTTATTGACAATGAAAGACAGAAATTGCATCGGAATTAAATACAAAAGGCACAATGCCAAAATAAGTACAAGAAGACAGACTCTTGCTACTGTCTACGTTTTGAACCATCCCTGTGACACTAGTTATAGATTCCGATGCTTCACTTCAGGTTTACTGTATCCCTCTCACCTTCTTATTGACGATGAAACACAGAAATTGCATCGGAAGTAAATAGAAAAGGCACAATGCTGACTTAAGTACAAGAAGACTGACTCTTCTTACTGTCTATGTTTTGAACCATTCCTGTGACACTAGTTATAAATTCCGATGCCTCACTTCAGGTTCACTGTATCTCTTGGACCTTCTTATTGACGATGAAACACAGAAGTTGCATCGGAATCAAATACAAAAGGCACAATGCCGACTTAAGTACAAGAAGACTGACTCTTTCTACTGTCTATGTTTTGAACCATTCCTCTGACACTAGTTATAGATTCTGATGCCTCACTTCAGGTTCACTGTATCCCTCTGACCCTCGTATTGACGATGAAACACAGAAATTGCATCGGAATTAAATACAAAAATCACATTGCTGACATAAGTACAAGATGACAGATTCTTCCCACTGTCTACGTTTTGAACCATCCCTGTGACTCTAGTTATGGATTCCGATGCTTCACTTCAGGTTTACTGTATCCCTCTGACCTTCATATTGACGATGAAACATAGAAATTGCATTGGAATTAAATAGAAAAGGCACAATGCCGACATAAGTACAAGAAAACTGACTCTTCTTACTGACTATGTTTTGAACCAGTTCTGTGACACTAGTTATAGATCCTGATGCCTCACTTCAGGTTCACTGTATCCCTCTGACCCTCTTATTGACGATGAAACACAGAAATTGCATCGGAATTACATACAGAAAAGCACAATGCCGACTTAAGTACAAGAAGACTGACTCTACTTACTGTCAATGTTTTTAACCATTCCTGTGACACTAGTTATAGATTCCGATGCTTCACTTCAGGTTTACTGTATCCCTCTGACCTTCATATTGACGATGAAACATAGTAATTGCATTGGAATTAAATAGAAAAGGCACAATGCTGACATAAGTACAAGAAGACTGACTCTTCTTACTGTCTATGTTTTGAACCATTCCTGTGACACTAGTTATAGATTCTGATGCCTCACTTCAGGTTCACTGTATCCCTCTGACCCTCTTATTGACGATGAAACACAGAAATTGCATCGGAATTACATACAAAAAAGCACAATGCCGACTTAAGTACAAGAAGACTGACTCTTCCTACTGTCAGTGTTTTGAACCATTCCTGTGACACTAGATATAGATTCCGATGCTTCACTTCAGGTTTACTGTATCCCTCTGACCTTCTTATTGACGATGAAACACAGAAATTGCATCGGAATTAAATACAAAAGGCACAATGCCGACTCAAGTACAAGAAGACTGACACTTCCTACTGTCTATGTTTTGAACCATTCCTGTGAGACCGGTTTTAAATTCCGATGCTTCACTTCAGGTTTACTGTATCCATTGGACCTTCTTATTGATGACGAAACATAGAAATTGCAGCGGAATTAAATACAAAATGCACAATGCCGACTCAAATACAAGATGACTGACTCTTCTTGCTCACTATGCTTTGAACTTTTCCTGTGAGACCGGTATTAGATTCCGATGCTTCACTTCAGGTTTACTGTATCCCTTGGACCTTCTTATTGGCGACGAAACACAGAAATTTCATCGGAATTAAATAGAAAAGGCACAATGCCAACTTAAGTACAAGAAGAATGACTCTACTTATTGACTATGCTTTGAATATTTCCTGTGAGACCAGTTTTAGATTCCGATGCTTCACTATATGTTTACTGTATATCTTGGACCTTCTTATTGACGATGAAACACAGAAATTGCATCGGAATTAAATACAAAACGCACCATGCCGACTTAAGTACAAGAAGACTGACCATTCTTACTGACTATGTTTTGAACCATTCCTGTGACACTAGTTATAGAATCTGATGGTTCACTTCAGTTTCACTGTATCCCTCTGACCTTCTTATTGACAATGAAACACAAAAATTGCATCGGAATTAAATACAAAAGGCACAATGCCGACTTAAGTACAAGAAGACTGTCTCTCCCTACTGTCTATGTTTTGAACCATTCCTGTGACACTAGTTATAGATTCCGGTGCCTCATTTCAGGTTTACTGTATACCTTGGTCCTTCTTATTGACAATGAAAAACAGAAATAGCATCGGAATTAAATACAAAAGGCACAATGCCGACTTCAGTACAAGAAGACTGACTCTTCATACTGTCTACGTTTTGAACCATCCCTGTGACACTAGTTATAGATTCCGATGCTTCACTTCAGGTTTACTGTATCCCTCAGACCTTCTTATTGACGATGAAACACAGAAATTGAATCGGAATTAAATAGAAAATGCTCAATGCTGACTTAAGTACAAGAAGACTGACTCTTCTTACTGTCTATGTTTCAACCATTCCTGTGACACTTGTTATAGATTCCGATGCCTCACTTCAGGTTTACTGTATCCCTTGGACCTTCTTATTGAAGATGAATCACATTAGATGCATCGGAATTAAATACAAAAGGCACAATGCTGACTTAAGTACAAGATGACTGACTCTTCCTACTGTCAATGCTTTTAACCATTCCTGTGACACTAGTTATAGATTCCGATGCGTCACTTCAGGTTTGCTGTATATTTCTGACCGCCTTATTGACGATGAAACTTAGAAATTGCATCGGAATTATATACAAGAGGGACAATGCCGACTCACATACACGATGACTGGCTCTTCTTAATCTCTATGTTTTGAACCTTTCCTGTGAGACCGGTTTTATATTCCGATGCTTCACTTCATGTTTACTGTATCCCTTGGACCTTCTTATTGACGACGAAACACAGAAATTGCATCGGAATTAAATAGAAAAGGCACAATGCCGATTTAAGTACAAGAAGACTGACTCTTCTTACTGACTATGTTTTGCACCTTTCCTGTGAGACCAGTTTTAGATGCCGATGGTTCACTATATGTTTACTGTATCCCTTGGACCTTCTTATTGACGATGAAACACAGAAATTGCATCGGAATCAAATACAAAGGGCACCATGCCGACTTAAGTACAAGAAGGCTGACTCATCTTACTGACTATGTTTGAACCATTCCTGTGACAGTAGTTATAGATTCCGATGCTTCACTTCAGGCTTACTGTATCCCACTGACATTCTTATTGACGATGAAACAGAGAAATTGCATTGGTTTTAATTAGAAAAGGCACAATGCTGACTTAAGTACAAGAAGACTGACTCTTCTTACTGACTATGTTTTGAACCATTCCTGTCACACTAGTTATAGATTCCGATGCTTCACTTTAGGTTTACTGTATCCCTTGGACCCTCTTATTGACGACGACACACAGAAATTGCATCGGAATTAAATAGAAAAGGCACAATGCCGACTTAAGTACAAGAAGACCGACTCTTCTTACTGACTATGATTTGAGCATTTCCTGTGAGACCAGTTTTAGATTCCGATGCTTCACTATATGTTTACTCTATCCCTCGGACCTTCTTATTGACGATGAAACACAGAAATTGCATCGGAATTAAATGCAAAAGGCACCATGCCGACTTAAGTACAAGAAGACAGACTCTTCTTACTGACTATGATTTGAACCATTCCTGTGACACTTGTTATAGATTCCGATGCTTCACGTCAGCTTTACTGTATCCCTCTGACTTTCTTATTGACGATGAAACAGAGAAATTGCATCGGAATTAAATAGAAAAGGCACAATACCGACTTAAGTACAAGTAGACTGACTCCTCTTACTGTCTATGTTTTGAACCATTCCTGTGACACTAGTTATAGATTCCGATGCCTCACTTCAGGTTTACTGTATCCCTTGGACCTTCTTATTGACAATGAAAGACAGAAATTGCATCGGAATTAAATACAAAAGGCACAATGCCAAAATAAGTACAAGAAGACAGACTCTTACTACTGTCTACGTTTTGAACCATCCCTGTGACACTAGTTATAGATTCCGATGCTTCACTTCAGGTTTACTGTATCCCCCTCACCTTCTTATTGACGATGAAACACAGAAATTGCATCGGAATTAAATAGAAAAGGCACAATGCTGACTTAAGTACAAGAAAACTGACACTTCTTACTGTCTATGTTTTGAACCATTCCTGTGACACTAGTTATAAATTCCGATGCCTCACTTCAGGTTCACTGTATCTCTTGGACCTTCTTATTGACGATGAAACACAGAAGTTGCATCGGAATCAAATACAAAAGGCACAATGCCGACTTAAGTACAAGAAGACTGACTCTTCCTACTGTCTATGTTTTGAACCATTCCTGTGACACTAGTTATAGATTCTGATGCCTCACTTCAGGTTCACTGTATCCCTCTGACCCTCGTATTGACGATGAAACACAGAAATTGCGTCGGAATTAAATACAAAAATCACATTGCCGACATAAGTACAAGATGACAGATTCTTCCCACTGTCTACGTTTTGAACCATCCCTGTGACTCTAGTTATAGATTCCGATGCTTCACTTCAGGTTTACTGTATCCCTCTGACCTTCATATTGACGATGAAACATAGAAATTGCATTGGAATTAAATAGAAAAGGCACAATGCCGACATAAGTACAAGAAAACTGACTCTTCTTACTGACTATGTTTTGAACCAGTTCTGTGACACTAGTTATAGATTCTGATGCCTCACTTCAGGTTCACTGTATCCCTCTGACCCTCTTATTGACGATGAAACACAGAAATTGCATCGGAATTACATACAGAAAAGCACAATGCCGACTTAAGTACAAGAAGACTGACTCTTCTTACTGTCAATGTTTTTAACCATTCCTGTGACACTAGTTATAGATCCCGATGCTTAACTTCAGGTTTACTGTATACCTCTGACCTTCTTATTGACGACGAAACTTAGAAATTGCATCGGAATTAAATAGAAAACGCACAATGCCGACTTAAGTACAAGAAGACTGACTCTTCTTACTGTCAATGATTTTAACCATTCCTGTGACACTAGTTATAGATTCCGATGCTAAACGTCAGGTTTACTGTATACCTCTGACCTTCTTATTGACGACGAAACTTAGAAATTGCATCGGAATTAAATACAAAAGGCACAATGCCGACTCAAAAACAAGATGCCTGGCTCTTCTTACTCTCTATGTTTTGAGCCTTTCCTATGAGACCAGTTCTAGATTCCGATGCTTCACTTCTGGTTTACTGTATCCCTTGGACCTTCTTATTGACGACGAAACACAGAAATGGCATCGGAATTAAATAGAAAAGGCACAATGCCGACTTAAGTACAAGAAGACTGACTTTTCTTACTGTCTATGTTTTTAACCATTCCTGTGACACTAGTATAGATTCCGGTGCCTCACTTCAGGTTTACTGTATCCCTTGGATCTTCTTATTGCCGATGAAACACAGAAGTTGCATCGGAAATAAAAACAAAAGGCACAATGCCGACTTAAGTACAGGAAGACTGACTCTTCCTACTGTCTATGTTTTGAACCATTCCTGTGACACTAGTTATAGATTCTAGGCCTCACTCCAGGTTTACTGTATCGCTCTGACCCTCTTATTGTCGATGAAACACAGAAATTGCATCGGAAATAAATACAAAAATCACAATGCCGACTTAAGTAGAAGAAGACTGACTCTTCCTACTGTCTACGTTTTGAACCATCTCTGTGACACTATTTATAGATTCCGATGCTTCACTTCAAGTTTACTGTATCCCTCTGACCTTCTTATTGACGACGAAACACAGAAATGGCATCGGAATTAAATAGAAAAGGCACAATGCCGACTTAAGTACAAGAAGACTGACTCTTCTTGCTGACTATGTTTTGAACATTTCCTGTGAGACCAGTTTTAGATTCCGATGCTTCACTATATGTTTACTGTATCTCTTGGACTTTCTTATTGACGATGCAACACAGAAATTGCATCGGAATTAAACAGGAAAGGCACAAGGCTGACTTAAGTACAAGAAGACTGACTCTTCCTACTGACTATGTTTTGAACCATTCCTGTGACACTTGTTGTAGATTCCGATGCTTCACTTTAGGTTTACTGTATCACTTGGACCTTGTTATTGACGATGAAACACAGAAATTGCATCGGAATTAAATACAAAAGGCACAATGCCGACTTAAGTACTAGAGGACAGACTCTTCTTACTGTCAATGTTTTTAACTATTCCTGTGACACTAGTTATAGATTCCGATGCTTCACTTCGGGTGTACTGTATACCTCTATTCTTCTTATTGACGATGAAACTTAGAAATTGCATCGGAATTAAGTACAAAAGGCACAATGCCGAATCAAATACAAGAAGACTGACTCCTCTTACTGACTATGTTTTGAACCATTCCTGGGACACTAGGTATAGATTGTGATGCTTCACTTCAGGCTTACTGTATCCCTTGGACCTTCTTATTGACGATGAAACACAGAAATTGCATCGGAATCAAATACAAAAGGCACAATGCTGACTTAAGTACAAGAAGACTGACTCTTCTTACTGACTATGTTTTGAACCATTCCTGTGACACTAGTTATAGATTCCGATGCTTCACTTTAGATTAACTGTATCACTTGGACCTTCTTATTGACGATGAAACACAGAAATTGCATCGGAATTAAATACAAAAGGCACAATGCCGACTTAAGTACAAGAGGACAGACTCTTCGTACTGTCAATGCTTTTAACTATTCCTGTGACACTAGTTATAGATTACGATTTTTCACTTTAGATTAACTGTATCACTTGGACCTTCTTATTGACGATGAAACACAGAAATTGCATCGGAATTAAATACAAAAGGCACAATGCCGACTTTAGTATAAGAAGACTGACTCTTCCTACTGTCTATGTTTTGAACCATTCCTGTGACACTAGTTATAGATTCCGGTGCTTCACTTCAGTTTTACTGTATCCCTCTGACGTTCTTATTGACGATGAATCACAGACATTGCATCGGAATTAAATACAAAAGGCACAATGCCGACTCAAGTACAAGAAAACTGATTCTTCCTACTATCTATGTTTTGAACCATTCCTGTGACACTAGTTATACATTACGATGCTTCACTTCAGGTTTACTGTATCCCTCTGACCTACTACTTGATGATGAAACACAGAAATTGCAACGGAATTAAATAGAAAAGGCACAATGCCGACTTAAGTACAAGAAGACTGACTTTTCTTACTGTCTATGTTTTGAACCATTCCTGTGACACTAGTTATAGATTCCGATGCTTCACTTCAGGTTTACTGTATCCCTTGGACCTTCTTATTGACGACGAAACATAGAATTTGCATCGGAATTAAATAGAAAAGGCACAATGCCGACTTAAGTACAAGAAGACTGACTCTTCCAACTGTCTCTGTTTTGAACCATTCCTGTGACACTAGCTATAGATTCCTATGCTTCACTTCAGGTTTACTGTAGCCCTCTGACCTTCTAATTGACGATGAAACACAGAAATTGCATCGGAATTAAATACAAAAGGCACAATGCCGACTCAAATACAAGATGACTGGCTCTTCTTACTCTCTATGCTATGAACCTTTCCTGTGAGACCGGTATTAGATTCCGATGCTTCACTTCAGGTTTACAATATCACTTGGACCTTCTTATTGACGACGAAACACAGAAACTGCATCGGAATTAAATAGAAAAGGCACAATGCCGACTTAAGTACAAGAGGACTGACTCTTCTTACTGGCTACGTTTTGAACATTTCCTGTGAGATCAGTTTTAGATTCCGATGCGTTGCAATATGTTTACTGTATCCCTTGGACTTTCTTATTGACGATGAAACACAGAAATTGCATCGGAATTAAATACAAAAGGCACCATGCCGACTTAAGTACAAGAAGACTGACTCTTCTTACTGACTATGTTTTGAACCATTCCTGTGACACTAGTTATACATTCCGATGCCTCACTTCAGGTTTACTGCATCCCTCTGACCTTCTTAATGATGATGAAACACAGAAATTGCATCGGTATTAAATACAAAAGGCACCATGCCGACTTAAGTACAAGAAGACTTACTCTTCCTACTCTCTATGGTTTGAACCATTCCTGTGTCACTACTTATAGATTCCGATGCCTCAATTCAGGTTTACTGTATCCCTTGGACCTTTTTATTGACGATGTAACACAGAAATTGCATCGGAATTAAATTCAAAAGGCACAATGCCGACTTAAGTACAAGAAGACTGTCTCCTCCTACTGTCTATTTTTTGAAACATTCCTGTGACACTTGTTATAGGTTCCGATGCTTCACTTCAGGTTTCCTGTATCCCTCTGACCTTCTTATTGTAGATGAAACACAGAAATCGCATCGAAATTAAACACAAAAGGCACAATGCCGACTCAAGTACAAGAAGACTGACTTTTCTTACTGTCTAAATTTTGAACCATTCCTGTGACACTAGTTATGGATTCCGATGCTTCACTTCAGGTTTACTGTATCCCATGGGCCTTCTTATTGACGACGAAACACAGAATTTGCATCGGAATAAAATAGAAAAAGCACAATGCCGACTTAAGTAGAAGAAGACTGACTCTTCCTACTGTCTCTGTTTTGAACCATTCCTGTGACACTACCTATAGATTCCGATGCTTCACTTCGGGTTTACTGTAGTCCTCTGACCTTCTTATTGACGACGAGACACAGAAATTGCATGGGAATTAAATACAAAAGGCACAAAGCCAACTTAAGTACAAGAAGACTGTCTCTTCTTTCTGACTGTGCTGTGAACATTTTCTGTGAGACCAGTTTTAGATTCCGATGCATCACTATATGTTTATTTTATCCCTTGGACACTCTTATTGACGATAAAACACAGATATTGGATCGGAATTAAATACAAAAGGCACAATGCCGACTTAAGTACAAGAAGACCGACTCATCCTTCTGTCTATGTTTTGAACCATTCCTGTGACACTAGTTATAGATTCCGATGCCTCACTTCAGGTTTACTGTATCCCTTGGACCTTCTCATTGACGACGAAACACAGAAACTGCATCGGAATTAAATAGAAAAGGCACAATGCCGACTTAGGTACAAGAAGAGTGACTCTTCCAACTGTCTATGTTTTGAACCATTCCTGTGACAATAGTTATAGATTCCGATGCTTCAATTCAGGTTTACTGTATCCCTCCGACCTTCTTATTGTAGATGACACACAGAAATTGCATCGGAATTAAATACAAAAGGCACATTGCCGACTTAAGTACAAGTAGACTGACTCTTCTTACTGTCTATGTTCTGAACAATTCCTGTGACACTAGTTATAGATTCTGATGCCTCACTTCAGGTTTACTGTATCCCTCTGACCCACTTATTGACGATGAAACACAGAAATTGCATCGGAATTAAATACAAGACGCACAATGCCGACTTAAGTACAAGAATACTGACTCTTCCTACTGTCTACGTTTTGAACCTTCCCTGTGACACTAGTTACAGTTTCCGATGCTTCACTTCAGGTTTACTGTATCCCTCTGACCTTCTCATTGACGACGAATCACCGAAATTGCATCGGAATTAAATACAAAAGCACAAATACGACTTAAGTACAAGAAGACTGACTCTTCTTACTGTCTGTGTTTTGAACAATTCCTGTGACACTAGTTATAGATTCCGATGCTTCACTTCAGGTTTACTGTATCCCTTGGACCTTCTTATCGACGATGAAACACAGAGATTGCAACGGAATTAAATACAAGAGGCACAATGCCGACATAAGTACAAGAAGACTGACTCTTCTTACTGTCTATGTTTTGAACCATTCCTGTGACACTAGTTATAGATTCCGATGCTTCATTTTAGGTTTACTGTATCATTTTGACCTTCTTATTGACGACGAAACACAGAAATTGCATCGGAAATAAATAGAAAAGGCACAATGCCGACTTAAGTACAAAAGGACTGACTCTTCCTACTGTCTATGTTTGAACCATTCCTGTGACACTAGTTATAGATTCCGTTGCTTCACTTCAGGTTTACTGTATCCCTCTGACCTTCTTATTGATGATGAAACACAGAAATTGCATCGGAATTAAATACAAAATGCACAATGCCGACTTAAGTACAAGTAGACTGACTCTTCTTACTGACTATGTTGTGAACATTTCCTGTGAGACCAGTTTTAGATTCCGATGCTTCACTATATGTTTACTGTCTCCCTTGGACTTTCTTATTGACAATGAAACACATACATTGCATCGGAAATAAATAGAAAAGGCACAATGCCGACTTAAGTACCAGAAGACAGACTCTTCCTACTGTCTATGTTTTAACCATTCCTGTGACACTAGTTATAGATTCCGATGCTTCACTTCAGGTTTACTGATTCCCTCAGACCTTCTTATTGACGATGAAACACAGAAACTGCATCGGAATTATATACAAAAGGCACAATGCCGACTCAAATACAAGATGACTGGCTCTTCGTAATCTCTATGTTTTGCACCTTTCCTGAGAGACCGGTTTTAGATTCCGGTGCTTCACTTCAGGTTCACTGTATCCCTTGGACCTTCTTATTGACGACGAAACACAGAAATTGCAACAAAAGTACATAGAAAAGGCACAATGCCGATTTAAGTAAAAGAAGACTGACTCTTCTTACTTACTATGATTTGAACATTTCCTGTGAGACCAGTTTTAGATTCCGATGCTTCACTATGTGTTTACTGTATCCCTTGGACCTTCTTATTGACGATGAAACACAGAAATTGCATCGAAATTAAATACAAAAGGCACAATGCCGTCTTAAGTACAAGAAGAATGACTCTTCTTACTTACTATGTTTTGAACCATTCCTGTGACACTAGTTATAGATTCCGATGCATCACTTCAGGTTTACTGTATCCCTTGGACCATCTTATTGACGATGAAACACACAAATTGCATTGGAATTAAATACAAAAGGCACAATGCCGACTTAAGTACAAGAAGACTGACTCCTCTTGCTGTGTATGTTTTGAACCATTCCTGTGACATTAGTTATAGATTCCGATGCTTCAATTAAGGTTTACTCTATCCCTCTGACCTTCGTATTGATGACGAAACACAGAAACTGCATCGGAATTAAATAGAAAAGGCACAATGCCGACTTAAGTACAAGAAGACTGACTCTTCCTACTGTCTATGCTTTGCACCATTTCTGTGACACTAGTTATAGATTCCGATGCTTCACTTCAGGTTTACTGTATCCCTCAGACCTTCTTATTGACGATGAAACACAGAAATTGCATCGGAATTAAATACAAAAGGCACAATGTCGACTTAAGTACAAGACGACAGACTTTTTTTACTGTCTATGTTTTGAACCATTTCTGTGACACCAGTTATAGATTCCGATGCTTCACTTCAGGTTTACTGCATCTCTCTGACCTTTTTCTTGATGATGAAACACAGAATTTGCATCGGAATTAAATAGAAAAGGCACAATGCCGACTTAAGTACAAGAAGACTGTCTCTTCTTTCTGACTGTGCTGTGAACATTTTCTGTGAGACCAGTTTTAGATTCCGATGCATCACTATATGTTTATTTTATCCCTTGGACACTCTTATTGACGATAAAACACAGATATTGGATCGGAATTAAATACAAAAGGCACAATGCCGACTTAAGTACAAGAAGACCGACTCTTCCTACTGTCTATGTTTTATCCATTCCTGTGACACTAGTTATAGATTCCGATGCATCACTTCAGGTTTACTCATTAACTCAGACCTACTTGTTGACGATGAAACACAGAAACTGCATCGGAATTAAATACAAAAGGCACAATGCCGACTCAAATACAAGATAACTGGCTCTTTTTACTCTCTATGTTTTGAACCTTAAGTGAGAGACCGGTTTTAGATTCCGGTGCTTCACTTAATGTTTACTGTATCCCTTGGACCTTCTTAGTGACGACGAAACACAGAAATTGCATCAAAATTACATAGAAAAGGCACAATGCCGACTTAAGTACAAGGAGACTGACTCTTCTTACTGTCTATGTTTTGAACCATTCTTGTGACACTAGTTATAGATTCCGATGTTTCACTTCTGGTTTACTGTATCCCTTGGTCCTTCTTATTTACAGTGAAACACAGAAATTGCATCGGAATTAGATACAAAAGGCACAATGCCGACTTGAGTACAAGAAGACTGACACTTCTCACTGTCTACGTTTTGAACCATTCCTGTGACACTAGTTATAGTTTCCGATGCTTCACTTCAGGTTTACTGTATCACTTGGACGTTCTTATTGACGATGAAACACAGAAATTGCATCGGAATCAAATACAAAAGGCACAATGCCGACTTAAGTACAAGAAGACCGACTCTTCTTACTGTCTATGTTTTGATCCATTCCGGTGACACTAGTTATAGTTTCAGATGCTTCACTTGAGTTTTACTGTATCACTTTGAACTTCTTATTGACGATGAAACACAGAAATTGCATCGGAATTAAATACAAAAGGCACAAATCCGACTTAAGTACAAGAAGACTGACTCTTCTTACTGTCTATGTTTTGAACAATTCCTGTGACACTAGTTATAGATTCCGATGCTTCACTTCAGGTTTACTGCATCTCTCTGACCTTTTTCTTAATGATGAAACACAGAATTTGCATCGGAATTAAATAGAAAAGGCACAATGCCGACTTACGTACAAGAAGACTGACTCATCTTACTGTCTATTTTTTGAACCATTCCTGTGACACTAGTTATAGATTCCGATGCTTCACTTAAGGTTTACTGTCTCCCTATGACATTCGTATTGACGACGAAACACAGAAACTGCATCGGAATTAAATACAAAAGGCACAATGCCGACTTAAGTACAAGAAGACTGACACTTCCTACTGTCTATGTTATGAACCATTCCTGTGACACTAGTGATAGATTCCGATGCATCACTTCAGGTTTACTGTATCCCTTGGACCTTCTTATTGACGATTAAACACACAAATTGCATCGGAATTAAATACAAAAAGCACAATGCCGACTTAAATACAAGAAGACTGACTCTTCTTGCTGTGTATGTTTTGAACCATTCCTGTGGCACTAGTTATAGATTCCGATGCTTCACTTAAGGTTTACTGTGTCCCTCTGACCTTCGTATTGACGACGAAACACAGAAACTGCATCGGAATTAAATACAAAATGCACAATGCCGACTTATGTACAAGAAGACTGACTCTTCTTACTGACTATGTTGTGAACATTTCCTGTGAGACCAGTTTTAGATTCCGATGCTTCACTATTGTTTACTGTACCCCTTGGATCTTCTTATTGACGATGAAACACATACATTGCATCGGAATTAAATAGAAAAGGCACAATGCTGACTTAAGTACAAGAAGACTGACTCTTCCTACTGTCTATGTTTTATCCATTCCTGTGACGCTAGTTATAGATTCCGATGCATCACTTCAGGTTTACTGATTCCCTCTGACCTACTTGTTGACGATGAAACACAGAAACTGCATCGGAATTAAATACAAAAGGCACAATGCCGACTCAAATACAAGATGACTGGCTCTTCTTACTCTCTATGTTTTGAACCTTTAGTGAGAGACCGGTTTTAGATTCCGGTGCTTCACTTAATGTTTACTGTATCCCTTGGACCTTCTTAGTGACGACGAAACACAGAAATTGCATCAAAATTACATAGAAAAGGCACAATGCCGACTTAAGTACAAGGAGACTGACTCTTCTTACTGTCTATGTTTTGAACCATTCTTGTGACACTAGTTATAGATTCCGATGTTTCACTTCTGGTTTACTGTATCCCTTGGACCTTCTTATTTACAGTGAAACACAGAAATTGCATCGGAATTAGATACAAAAGGCACAATGCCGACTTATGTACAAGAAGACTGACACTTCTCACTGTCTACGTTTTGAACCATTCCGGTGACACTAGTTATAGTTTCCGATGCTTCACTTCAGGTTTACTGTATCACTTGGACGTTCTTATTGACGATGAAACACAGAAATTGCATCGGAATCAAATACAAAAGGCACAATGCTGACTTAAGTACAAGAAGACCGACTCTTCTTACTGTCTATGTTTTGATCCATTCCGGTGACACTAGTTATAGTTTCAGATGCTTCACTTCAGGTTTACTGTATCACTTTGAACTTCTTATTGACGATGAAACACAGAAATTGCATCGGAATTAAATACAAAAGGCACAAATCCGACTTAAGTACAAGAAGACTGACTCTTCTTACTGTCTATGTTTTGAACAATTCCTGTGACACTAGTTATAGATTCCGATGCTTCAATTCAGGTTTACTGTATCCCTTGGACCTTCTTATCGACGATGAAACACAGAAATTGCATCAAAATTACATAGAAAAGGCACAATGCCGACTTAAGTACAAGGAGACTGACTCTTCTTACTGTCTATGTTTTGAACCATTCTTGTGACACTAGTTATAGATTCCGATGTTTCACTTCTGGTTTACTGTATCCCTTGGACCTTCTTATTGACGATGAAACACAGAAATTGCATCGGAATTAAATACAAAAGGCACAATGTCGACTTAAGTACAAGACGACAGACTTTTTTTACTGTCTATGTTTTGAACCTTTTCTGTGACACCAGTTATAGATTCCGATGCCTCACTTCTGGTTTACTGCATCTCTCTGACCTTTTTCTTGATGATGAAACACAGAATTTGCATCGGAATTAAATAGAAAAGGCACAATGCCGACTTACGTACAAGAAGACTGACTCATCTTACTGTCTATGTTATGAACCATTCCTGTGACACTAGTGATAGATTCCGATGCATCACTTCAGGTTTACTGTATCCCTTGGACCTTCTTATTGACGATTAAACACACAAATTGCATCGGAATTAAATACAAAAAGCACAATGCCGACTTAAGTACAAGAAGACTGACTCTTCTTGCTGTGTATGTTTTGAACCATTCCTGTGGCACTAGTTATGGATTCCGATGCTTCACTTAAGGTTTACTGTCTCCCTCTGACCTTCGTATTGACGACGAAACACAGAAACTGCATCGGAATTAAATACAAAATGCACAATGCCGACTTATGTACAAGAAGACTGACTCTTCTTACTGAGTATGTTGTGAACATTTCCTGTGAGACCAGTTTTAGATTCCGATGCTTCACTATTGTTTACTGTACCCCTTGGATCTTCTTATTGACGATGAAACACATACATTGCATCGGAATTAAATAGAAAAGGCACAATGCTGACTTAAGTACAAGAAGACTGACTCTTCCTACTGTCTATGTTTTATCCATTCCTGTGACACTAGTTATAGATTCCGATGCATCACTTGAGGTTTACTGATTCCCTCTGACCTACTTGTTGACGATGAAACACAGAAACTGCATCGGATTTAAATACAAAAGGCACAATGCCGACTCAAATACAAGATGACTGGCTCTTCTTACTCTCTATGTTTTGAACCTTTAGTGAGAGACCGGTTTTAGATTCCGGTGCTTCACTTAATGTTTAGTGTATCCCTTGGACCTTCTTAGTGACGACGAAACACAGAAATTGCATCAAAATTACATAGAAAAGGCACAATGCCGACTTAAGTACAAGGAGACTGACTCTTCTTACTGTCTATGTTTTGAACCATTCTTGTGACACTAGTTATAGATTCCGATGTTTCACCTCTGGTTTACTGTATCCCTTGGACCTTCTTATTGACGATGAAACACAGAAATTGCATCGGAATTAAATACAAAAGGCACAATGTCGACTTAAGTACAAGACGACAGACTTTTTTTACTGTCTATGTTTTGAACCTTTTCTGTGACACCAGTTATAGATTCCGATGCTTCACTTCAGGTTTACTGCATCTCTCTGACCTTTTTCTTGATGATGAAACACAGAATTTGCATCGGAATTAAGTAGAAAAGGCACAATGCCGACTTACGTACAAGAAGACTGACTCATCTTACTGTCTATTTTTTGAACCATTCCTGTGACACTAGTTATAGATTCCGATGCTTCACTTAAGGTTTACTGTCTCCCTATGACATACGTATTGACGACGAAACACAGAAACTGCATCGGAATTAAATACAAAAGGCACAATGCCGACTTAAGTACAAGAAGACTGACACTTCCTACTGTCTATGTTATGAACCATTCCTGTGACACTAGTGATAGATTCCGATGCATCACTTCAGGTTTACTGTATCCCTTGGACCTTCTTATTGACGATTAAACACACAAATTGCATCGGAATTAAATACAAAAAGCACAATGCCGACTTAAGTCTAAGAAGACTGACTCTTCTTGCTGTGTATGTTTGAACCATTCCTGTGGCACTTGTTATAGATTCCGATGCATCACTTCAGGTTTACTGATTCCCTCTGACCTACTTGTTGACGATGAAACACAGAAACTGCATCGGAATTAAATACAAAAGGCACAATGCCGACTCAAAAACAAGATGACTGGCTCTTCTTACTGACTATGTTGTGAACATTTCCTGTGAGACCAGTTTTAGATTCCGATGCTTCACTATTGTTTACTGTACCCCTTGGATCTTCTTATTGACGATGAAACACATACATTGCATCGGAATTAAATAGAAAAGGCACAATGCTGACTTAAGTACAAGAAGACTGACTCTTCCTACTGTCTATGTTTTATCCATTCCTGTGACACTAGTTATAGATTCCGATGCATCACTTGAGGTTTACTGATTCCCTCTGACCTACTTGTTGACGATGAAACACAGAAACTGCATCGGAATTAAATACAAAAGGCACAATGCCGACTCAAATACAAGATGACTGGCTCTTCTTACTCTCTATGTTTTGAACCTTTAGTGAGAGACCGGTTTTAGATTCCGGTGCTTCACTTAATGTTTAGTGTATCCCTTGGACCTTCTTAGTGACGACGAAACACAGAAATTGCATCAAAATTACATAGAAAAGGCACAATGCCGACTTAAGTACAAGGAGACTGACTCTTCTTACTGTCTATGTTTTGAACCATTCTTGTGACACTAGTTATAGATTCCGATGTTTCACTTCTGGTTTACTGTATCCCTTGGACCTTCTTATTTACAGTGAAACACAGAAATTGCATCGGAATTAGATACAAAAGGCACAATGCCGACTTAAGTACAAGATGACTGACACTTCTCACTGTCTACGTTTTGAACCATTCCGGTGACACTAGTTATAGTTTCCGATGCTTCACTTCAGGTTTACTGTATCACTTGGACGTTCTTATTGACGATGAAACACAGAAATTGCATCGGAATCAAATACAAAAGGCACAATGCCGACTTAAGTACAAGAAGACCGACTCTTCTTACTGTCTATGTTTTGATCCATTCCGGTGACACTAGTTAGAGTTTCAGATGCTTCACTTCAGGTTTACTGTATCCCTCAGACCTTCTTATTGACGATGAAACACAGATATTGCATTGGAATTAAATAGGAAAGGCACAATGCCAACTTAAGTACAAGAAGACTGACTCTTCCTACTGTCTCTGTTTTGAACCATTCCTGTGACACTAGTTATAGATTCCGATGCTTCACTTCAGCTTTACTGTATCCCTCTGACCTTCTTATTTACGATGAAACACAGAAATTGCATCGGAATTAAATAGAAAAGGCACAATGCCGACTTAAGTACAAGAAGACTGACTCTTCTTACTGTCTATGATTTGAACCATTCCTGTGACACTAGTTACAGATTCCGATGCTTCACTTCAGGTTTACTGTATCCCTTGGACCTTCTTATTGACGACGAAACACAGAATTTGCATCGGAATTAAATACAAAAGGCACAATGCCGACTTAAGTACAAGAAGACTGATTCTTCCTACTGTCTCTGCTTTGAACCATTCCTGTGACACTAGTTATAGATTCCGATGCTTCACTTCAGGTTTACTGTATCCCTCTGACCTTCTTGTTGACGATGAAACACAGAAACTGCATCGGAATTAAATACAAAATTCACAATGCCGACTTAAGTACATGAAGACTGTCTCTAATTTCTGACTATGTTGTGAACATTTCGTGTGAGACCAGTTTTAGATTCCGATCCTTCACTACATGTTTATAGTATCCCTTGGACTTTCTTATTGACGATGAAACACAAAAATTGCATCGGAATTAAATACAAAAGGCACAATGCCGACTGTAGTACAAGAAGACTGACACTTCTTACTGTCTATCTTTGAACAATTCCTGTGACACTAGTTATAGATTCCGATGCTTCAATTCAGGTTTACTGTATCCCTTGGACCTTCTTATCGACGATGAAACACAGAAATTGCATCGAAATTAAATACAAAAGGCACAATGCCGACTTAAGTACAAGAAGAATGACTCTTCTTACTGTCTATGTTTTGAACCATTCCTGTGACACTAGTTATAGATTCCGATGCTTCACTTTAGGTTTAATGTATCCCTTGGACCTTCTTATTGACGATGAAACACAGGAATTGCATCGGAATTAAATACAAATGGCACAATGCCGACTTAAGTACAAGGAGACTGACACTTCCTACTGTCTATGTTTGAACCATTCCTGTGACACTAGTTATAGATTCCGATGCATCACTTCAGGTTTACTGTATCCCTTGGACCTTCTTATTGACGATGAAACACACAAATTGCATCGGAATTAAATACAAAAGGCACAATGCCGACTTAAGTACAAGAAGACTGTCTCTCCCTACTGTCTATGTTTTGAACCATTCCTGTGACACTAGTTATCGATTCCGGTGCCTCACTTCAGGTTTACTGTATACCTTGGACCTTCGTACTGACGATGAAACACACAAATTGCATCGGAATTAAATACAAAAGGCACAATGCCGACTTAAGTAGAAGAAGACTGACTCTTCTTGCTGTGTATGTTTTGAACCATTCCTGTGACACTAGTTATAGATTCCGATGATTCACTTCAGGTTTACTGTATCCCTCAGACCTTCTTATTGACGATGAAACACAGATATTGCATTGGAATTAAATAGGAAAGGCACAATGCCAACTTAAGTACAAGAAGACTGACTCTTCCTACTGTCTCTGTTTTGAACCATTCCTGTGACACTAGTTATAGATTCCGATGCTTCACTTCAGCTTTACTGTATCCCTCTGACCTTCTTATTTACGATGAAACACAGAAATTGCATCGGAATTAAATAGAAAAGGCACAATGCCGACTTAAGTACAAGAAGACTGACTCTTCTTACTGTCTATGATTTGAACCATTCCTGTGACACTAGTTACAGATTCCGATGCTTCACTTCAGGTTTACTGTATCCCTTGGACCTTCTTATTGACGACGAAACACAGAATTTGCATCGGAATTAAATACAAAAGGCACAATGCCGACTTAAGTACAAGAAGACTGATTCTTCCTACTGTCTCTGCTTTGAACCATTCCTGTGACACTAGTTATAGATTCCGATGCTTCACTTCAGGTTTACTGTATCCCTCTGACCTTCTTGTTGACGATGAAACACAGAAACTGCATCGGAATTAAATACAAAATTCACAATGCCGACTTAAGTACATGAAGACTGTCTCTACTTTCTGACTATGTTGTGAACATTTCGTGTGAGACCAGTTTTAGATTCCGATCCTTCACTACATGTTTATAGTATCCCTTGGACTTTCTTATTGACGATGAAACACAAAAATTGCATCGGAATTAAATACAAAAGGCACAATGCCGACTTAAGTACAAGAAGACTGACTCTTCTTACAGTCTATGTTTAGAACCATTCCTGTGACACTAGTTATAGATTCCGATGCTTCACTTCAGCTTTACTCTATCCCTCTGACCTTCTTATTTACGATGAAACACAGAAATTGCATCGGAATTAAATACAAAAGGCACAATGCTGACTTAAGTACAAGAAGACTGACCCTTCCTACTGTCTCTGTTTTGAACCATTCCTGTGACACTAGTTATAGATTCCGATGCTTCACTTCAGGTTTACTGTATCCCTCTGACCTTCTTAATGACGATGAAACACAGAAATTGCATGGGAATTAAATTCAAAAAGCACCATGCCGACTTAAGTACAAGAAGACTGACTCTTCTTACTGTCTATGTTTAAAACCATTCCTGTGACACTAGTTATAGATTCCGATGCTTCACTTCAGGTTTACTGTATCCCTCTGACCTTCTTATTTACGATTAAACACAGAAATTGCATCGGAATTAAATACAAAAGGCACAATGCCGACTTAAGTACAAGAAGACTGACTCTTCTTACTGTCTATGTTTTGAACCATTCCAGTGACACTAGTTATAGTTTCCGATGATTCACTTCAGGTTTACTGTATAACTTGGACCTTCTTATTGACGATGAAACACAGAAATTGCATCGGAATTAAATAGAAAAAGCACCATGCCGACTTAAGTACAATAAGACTGGCTCTTCTTACTGTCTATGATTTGAATCATTCCTGTGACACTAGTTATAGATACCGATGCTTCACTTCAGGTTTACTGTATCAATTGGACCTTCTTATTGACGACGAAACACAGAATTAGCATCGGAATTAAATAGAAAAGGCACTATGCCGACTTAAGTACAAGAAGACTGACTCTTCTTACTGTCTATGTTTAGAACCATTCCTGTGACACTAAGTATAGATTCCATTGCTTCACTTCTGGTTTACTGTATCCCTCTGACCTTATTTACGAAGAAACACAGAAATTGCATCGGAATTAAATACAAAAGGCACTATGCCGACTTAAGTACAAGAAGACTGACTATTCTTACTGCCAATATCTTGAACCATTCCGGTGACACTAGTTATAGTTTCAGATGCTTCACTTCAGGTTTACTGTAGCACTTGCACCTTCTTATTGACGATGAAACACAGAAATTGCATCGGAATTAAATACAAAAGGCACAATGCCGACATAAGTACAAGAAGGCTGACTTTTCTTACTGTCAATGTTGAACCATTCCTGTGACACTAGTTATAGATTCCGAAGCTTCACTTCAGGTTTGCTTTGTCCTTTGGACCTTCTTATTGACGATGAAACACAGAAATTCCATCGGAATCAAAAAGAAAATGCACAATGAAGACATAAGTACAAGAAGACTGACGCTTCCTAGTGTCTATGTTTTGAACCGTTAATGTGACACTAGTTATAGATTCCGATGCTTCACTTCAGGTTTACTGTATCCCTCTGACCTTCTTATTGACGATGAAACTCAGAAATTGCATCGGAATTAAATTCAAAAAGCACCATGCCGACTTAAGTACAAGAAGACTGACTCTTCTTACTGTCTATGTTTAAAACCATTCCTGTGACACTAGTTATAGATTCCGATGCTTCACTTCAGGTTTACTGTATCCCTCTGACCTTCTTATTTACGATGAAACACAGAAACTGCATTGGAATTAAATACAAAAGGCACAATGCCAACTTAAGTACAGGAAGGCTGACTCTTCTTACTGTCTATGTTTGAACAATTCCTGTGACACTAGTTATAGATTCCGTTGCTTCACTTCAGGTTTACTGCATCCCTTGGACCTTCTTATTGACGACGAATCACAGAAATTGCATTGGAATTAATTAGGAAAGGCACAATGCCGACTTAAGTACAAGAAGACTGACCCTTTCTATTGTCTATGTTTTGAACCATTCCTGTGACACTAGTTATAGATTCCGATGTTTCACTTCAGGTTTCCTGAATCCCTCTGACCCTCTTAATGACGATGAAACACAAAAATTGCATCGGAATTAAATAGAAAAAGCACCATGCCGACTTAAGTACAAGAAGACTGACTCTTCTTACTGTCTATGTTTTGAATCATTCCTGTGACACTAATTATAGATTCCGATGCTTCACTTCAGGTTTACTGTATCAATTGGACCTTCTTATTGACGACGAAACACAGAATATGCATTGGAATTAAATAGAAAAGGCACTATGCCGACTTAAGTACAAGAAGACTGACTCTTCTTACTGTCTATGTTTAGAACCATTCCTGTGACACTAGTTATAGATTCCGATGCTTCACTTCAGGATTACTGTATCCCTCTGACCTTCTTATTGACGATGAAACACAGAAATTGCATCGGAAATAAATACAAAGGGCACAAGGCCGACTGAAGTACAAGAAGACAGACTATTCTTACCGTCTATCTTTTGAACCATTCCTGTGACACTAGTTGTAGATTACGATGCTTCACTTCAGATTCACTGGATCCCTTGGACCTTGTTATTGACGATGAAACACAGAAATTGCATCGGAATTAAATACAAAAAGCACAATGCCGACTTAAGTACAAGAAGACTGACACTTCCGACAGACTATGCTTTGAACCATTCCTGTGACACTAGTTATAGATTCCGATGCATCACCTAAGGTTTACTGTATCCCTTGGGCCTTCATATTGACGATGAAACACAGAAAATGCATCGGAACTAAATACAAAAGGTACAATGCCGACTTAAGTACAAGAAGACTGACACTTCTTGCTGTGTATGTTTTGAACCATTCCTGTGACACTAGTTATAGATTCTGATGTTTCACTTCAGGTTTACTGTATCCCTCTGACCCTCTTATTGACGACGAAACACAGAAATTGCATCGGAATTAAATAGAAAAGGCACAATGCAGACTTAAGTACAAGAAGACTGACTCTTCCTATTGTCTATGTTTTGAACCATTCCTGTGACTCTAGTTATAGATTCCGATGCTTCACTTCACGTTTACTGTATCCCTCTGACCTTTTATTGAGGATGAAACACAGAAATTGCATCGGAATTAAATACAAAGGGCACAATGCCGACTTAAGTACAAGGAGACTGACTCTTCTTACTGTCTATGTTTTCAACCATTCCTGTGATACTAGTTATAGATTCCGAAGCTTCACTTCAGGTTTACTGATTCCTTTGGACCTTCTTATTGACGATGAAACACAGAATTTGCAATTGAATTATATAAAAAAGGCACAATGCCGACTTAAGTACAAGAAGAATGACTCTTCTTACTGTCTATGTTTTGAGCAATTCCTGTGACACTAGTTATAGATTACGTTGCTTCACTTCAGGTTTACTGTATCCCTCTGACCTTCTTATTGACGATGAAACACAGATATTGCATCGGAATTAAATTCAGAAAGCGCAATGCCGACTTAAGTACAAGAAGACTGACTCTTCTTTCTGTCTATGTTTAGAACCATTCCTGTGACAGTAGTTATAGATTCCGATGCTTCACTTCAGGTTTACTGTATCCCTCTGACCTTCTTATTTACGATGAAACACAGAAATTGCATCGGAATCAAATACAAAACGCACAATGCCGACTTAAGTACAAGAAGACTGACTCTTCCTACTGTCTCTGTTTTGAACCATTCCTGTGACACTAGTTATAGATTCCGATGCTTCACTTCAGGTTTACTGTATCCCTCTGACCTTCATGTTGACGATGAAACACAGAAACTGCATCGGAATTAAATACAAAAGGCAAAATGCCGACTTAAGTACATGAAGACTGTTTCCTCTTTCTGAGTATGTTGTGAACATTTCCTGTGAGACCAGTTTTAGATTCCGATGTTTCACTACATGTTTATAGTATCCCTTGGACCTTCGTACTGACGATGAAACACACAAAATGCATCGATTAAATACAAAAGGCACAATGCCGACTTAAGTACAAGAAGACTGACTCTTCTTGCTGTGTATGTTTTAAACCATTCCTGTGACACTAGTTATAGATTCCGATGATTCACTTCAGGTTTACTGTATCCCTCAGACCTTCTTATTGACGATGAAACACAGAAATTGCATTGGAATTAAATAGGAAAGGCACAATGCCAACTTAAGTACAAGAAGACTGACTCTTCCTACTGTCTCTGTTTTGAACCATTCCTGTGACACTAGTTATAGATTCCGATGCTTCACTTCAGCTTTACTGTATCCCTCTGACCTTCTTATTTACGATGAAACACAGAAATTGCATCGGAATTAAATAGAAAAGGCACAATGCCGACTTAAGTACAAGAAGACTGACTCTTCTTACTGTCTATGATTTGAACCATTCCTGTGACACTAGTTACAGATTCCGATGCTTCACTTCAGGTTTACTGTATCCCTTGGACCTTCTTATTGACGACGAGACACAGAATTTGCATCGGAATTAAATACAAAAGGCACAATGCCGACTTAAGTACAAGAAGACTGATTCTTCCTACTGTCTCTGTTTTGAACCATTCCTGTGACACTAGTTATAGATTCCGATGCTTCACTTCAGGTTTACTGTATCCCTCTGACCTTCTTGTTGACGATAAAACACAGAAACTGCATCGGAATTAAATACAAAATTCACAATGCCGACTTAAGTACATGAAGACTGTCTCTACTTTCTGACTATGTTGTGAACATTTCGTGTGAGACCAGTTTTAGATTCCGATGCGTCACTACATGTTTATAGTATCCATTGGACTTTCTTATTGACGATGAAACACAGAAATTGCATCGGAATTAAATACAAAAGGCACAATGCCGACTTAAGTACGAGAAGACTGACTCTTCTTACAGTCTATGTTTAGAACCATTCCTGTGACACTAGTTATAGATTCCGATGCTTCACTTCAGCTTTACTGTATCCCTCTGACCTTCTTATTTACGATGAAACACAGAAATTGCATCGGAATTAAATACAAAAGGCACAATGCTGACTTAAGTACAAGAAGACTGACCCTTCCTACTGTCTCTGTTTTGAACCATTCCTGTGACACTAGTTATAGATTCCGATGCTTCACTTCAGGTTTACTGTATCCCTCTGACCTTCTTAATGACGATGAAACACAGAAATTGCATCGGAATTAAATTCAAAAAGCACCATGCCGACTTAAGTACAAGAAGCCTGACTCTTCTTACTGTCTATGTTTAAAACCATTCCTGTGACACTAGTTATAGATTCCGATGCTTCACTTCAGGTTTACTGTATCCCTCTGACCTTCTTATTTACGATGAAACACAGATATTGCATCGGAATTAAATACAAAAGGCACAATGCCGACTTAAGTACAAGAAGACTGACTCTTCTTACTGACTATGTTTTGAACCATTCCAGTGACACTAGTTATAGTTTCCGATGATTCACTTCAGGTTTACTGTATAACTTGGACCTTCTTATTGACGATGAAACACAGAAATTGCATTGGAATTAAATACAAAAGGCACAATGCCGACTTAAGTACAAGAAGACTGACTCTTCTTACTCTCTATGTTTGAACAATTCCTGTGACACTAGTTATAGATTCCGTTGCTTCACTTCAGGTTTACTGCATCCCTTGGGCCTTCTTATTGACGACGAATCACAGAAATTGCTTTGGAATTAAATAGGAAAGGCACAATGCCGACATAAGTACAAGAAGACTGACCCTTCCTATTGTCTATGTTTTGAACCATTCCTGTGACACTAGTTATAGATTCCGATGTTTCACTTCAGGTTTACTCTATCCCTCTGACCCGCTTAATGACGATGAAACACAGAAATTGCATCGGAATTAAATAGAAAAAGCACCATGCCGACTTAAGTACAAGAAGACTGGCTCTTCTTACTGTCTATGTTTTGAATCATTCCTGTGACACTAGTTATAGATACCGATGCTTCACTTCAGGTTTACTGTATCAATTGGACCTTCTTATTGACGACGAAACACAGAATTAGCATCGGAATTAAATAGAAAAGGCACTATGCCGACTTAAGTACAAGAAGACTGACTCTTCTTACTGTCTATGTTTAAAACCATTCCTGTGACACTAGTTATAGATTCCGATGCTTCACTTCAGGTTTACTGTATCCCTCTGACCTTCTTATTTACGATGAAACACAGAAATTGCATCGGAATTAAATACAAAAGGCACAATGCCGACTTAAGTACAAGAAGACTGACTCTTCTTACTGTCTATGTTTTGAACCATTCCAGTGACACTAGTTATAGTTTCCGATGATTCACTTCAGGTTTACTGTATAACTTGGACCTTCTTATTGACGATGAAACACAGAAATTGCATCGGAATTAAATACAAAAGGCACTATGCCGACTTAAGTACAAGAAGACTGACTATTCTTACTGTCAATATTTTGAACCATTCCTGTGACACTTGTTATAGTTTCAGATGCTTCACTTCAGGTTTACTGTAGCACTTGCACCTTCTTATTGACGATGAAACACAGAAATTGCATCGGAATTAAATACAAAAGGCACAATGCCGACATAAGTACAAGAAGACTGACTTTTCTTACTGTCAATGTTGAACCATTCCTGTGACACTAGTTATAGATTCCGAAGCTTCACTTCAGGTTTACTTTGTCCTTTGGACCTTCTTATTGACGATGAAACACAGAAATTCCATCGGAATCAAAAAGAAAATGCACAATGCCGACATAAGTACAAGAAGACTGACGCTTCCTAGTGTCTATGTTTTGAACCGTTCCTGTGACACTAGTTATAGATTCCGATGCTTCACTTCAGGTTTACTGTATCCCTCTGACCTTCTTATTGACGATGAAACTCAGAAATTGCATCGGAATTAAATTCAAAAAGCACCATGCCGACTTAAGTACAAGAAGACTGACTCTTCTTACTGTCTATGTTTAAAACCATTCCTGTGACACTAGTTATAGATTCCGATGGTTCATTTCAGGTTTACTGTATCCCTCTGACCTTCTTATTTACGATGAAACACAGAAATTGCATTGGAATTAAATACAAAAGGCACAATGCCGACTTAAGTACAAGAAGACTGACTCTTCTTACTGTCTATGTTTGAACAATTCCTGTGACACTAGTTATAGATTCCGTTGCTTCACTTCAGGTTTACTGCATCCCTTGGACCTTCTTATTGACGACGAATCACAGAAATTGCATTGGAATTAATTAGGAAAGGCACAATGCCGACTTAAGTACAAGAAGACTGACCCTTTCTATTGTCTATGTTTTGAACCATTCCTGTGACACTAGTTATAGATTCCGATGTTTCACTTCAGGTTTACTGAATCCCTCTGACCCTCTTAATGACGATGAAACACAAAAATTGCATCGGAATTAAATAGAAAAAGCACCATGCCGACTTAAGTACAAGAAGACTGACTCTTCTTACTGTCTGTGTTTTAAATCATTCCTGTGACACTAGTTATAGATTCCGATGCTTCACTTCAGGTTTACTGTATCAATTGGACCTTCTTATTGACGACGAAACACAGAATATGCATTGGAATTAAATAGAAAAGGCACTATGCCGACTTAAGTACAAGAAGACTGACTCTTCTTACGGTCTATGTTTAGAACCATTCCTGTGACACTAGTTATAGATTCCGATGCTTCACTTCAGGATTACTGTATCCCTCTGACCTTCTTATTGACGATGAAACACAGAAATTGCATCGGAAATAAATACAAAGGGCACAAGGCCGACTGAAGTACAAGAAGACAGACTATTCTTACCGTCTATCTTTTGAACCATTCCTGTGACACTAGTTATAGATTACGATGCTTCACTTCAGATTCACTGTATCCCTTGGACCTTGTTATTGACGATGAAACACAGAAATTGCATCGGAATTAAATACAAAAAGCACAATGCCGACTTAAGTACAAGAAGACTGACACTTCTTGCTGTGTATCTTTTGATCCATTCCTGTGACACTAGTTATAGATTCTGATGTTTCACTTCAGGTTTACTGTATCCCTCTGACCCTCTTATTGACGACGAAACACAGAAATTGCATCGGAATTAAATAGAAAAGGCACAATGCCGACTTAAGTACAAGAAGACTGACTCTTCCTATTGTCTATGTTTTGAAGCATTCCTGTGACTCTAGTTATAGATTCCGATGCTTCACTTCACGTTTACTGTATCCTTTGGACCTTCTTATTGACGATGAAACACAGAATTTGCATCTGAATTATATAAAAAAGGCACAATGCCGACTTAAGTACAAGAAGAATGACTCTTCTTACTGTCTATGTTTTGAGCAATTCCTGTGACACTAGTTATAGATTACGTTGCTTCACTTCAGGTTTACTGTATCCCTCTGACCTTCTTATTGACGATGAAACACAGATATAGCATCGGAATTAAATTCAGTAAGCGCAATGCCGACTTAAGTACAAGAAGACTGACTCTTCTTACTGTCTATGTTTAGAACCATTCCTGTGACAGTAGTTATAGATTCCGATGCTTCACTTCAGGTTTACTGTATCCCTCTGACTTTCTTATTTGCGATGAAACACAGAAATTGCATCGGAATTAAATACAAAATGCACAATGCCGACTTAAGTACAAGAAGTCTGACTCTTCCTACTGTCTCTGTTTTGAACCATTCCTGTGACACTAGTTATAGATTCCGATGCTTCACTTCAGGTTTACTGTATCCCTCTGACCTTCATGTTGACGATGAAACACAGAAACTGCATCGGAATTAAATACAAAAGGCAAAATGCCGACTTAAGTACATGAAGACTGTTTCCTCTTTCTGACTATGTTGTGAACATTTCCTGTGAGACCAGTTTTAGATTCCGATGTTTCACTACATGTTTATAGTATCCCTTGGACCTTCTTATTGACGATGAAACACAGAAATTGCATCGGAATTTAATACAAAAGGCACAATGCCGACTTAAGTACAAGAAGACTGACTCTTCTTACTCTCTATGTTTTGAACCATTCCTGTGACACTAGTTATAGATTCCGATGCTTCACTTCAGGTTTACTGTATCAATTGGACCTTCTTATTGACGACGAAACACAGAATATGCATTGGAATTAAATACTAAAGGCACAATGCCGACTCAAGTACAAGAAATCTGACACTTCCTACTGTCTATGATTTGAACCATTCCTGTGAGACTACTTATACATTCCGATGCTTCACTTCAGGTTTACTGTATCCCTCTGACCTTCTTATTTACGATGAAACACAGAAATTGCATCGGAAATAAATACAAAACGCACAATGCCGACTTAAGTACAAGAAGACTGACTCTTCCTACTGTCTCTGTTTTGAACCATTCCTGTGACACTAGTTATAGGTTCCGATGCTCCACTTCAGGTTTACTGTATCCCTCTGACCTTCATGTTGACGATGAAACACAGAAACTGCATCGGAATTAAATACAAAAGGCAAAATGCCGACTTAAGTACATGAAGACTGTCTCCTCTTTCTGACTATGTTGTGAACATTTCCTGTGAGACCAGTTTTAGATTCCGATGCTTCACTTCAGGTTTACTGTATCCCTCTGACCTTCTTATTTACGGTGAAACACAGAAATTGCATCGGAATTAAATACAAAACGCACAATGCCGACTTAAGTACAAGAAGACTGACTCTTCCTACTGTCTCTGTTTTGAACCATTCCTGTGACACTAGTTATAGATTCCGATGCTTCACTTCAGGTTTACTGTATCCCTCTGACCTTCATGTTGACGATGAAACACAGAAACTGCATCGGAATTAAATACAAATGGCAAAATGCCGACTTAAGTACATGAAGACTGTCTTCTCTTTCTGACTATGTTGTGAACATTTCCTGTGAGACCAGTTTTAGATTCCGATGCTTCACTACATGTTTATAGTATCCCTTGGACCTTCTTATTGGCGATGAAACACAGAAATTGCATCGGAAATTAATACAAAAGGCACAATGCCGACTTAAGTACAAGAAGACTGACTCTTCCTACTGTCTCTGTTTTGAACCATTCCTGTGACACTAGTTATAGATTCCGATGCTTCACTTCAGGTTTACTGTATCCCTCTGACCTTCTTATTGACGATGAAACACAGAAATGGCAACGGAATTAAATTCAAAAAGCACAATGCCGACTTAAGTACAAGAAGACTGACTCTTCTTACTGTCTATGTTTAGAACCATTCCTGTGACACTAATTATAGAGTTCGATGCTTCACTTCAGGTTTACTGTATCCCTCTGATCTTCTTATGTACGATGAAACACAGAAATTGCATCGGAATTAAATACAAAAGGCACAATGAAAACTTAAGTACAAGAAGACTGACTCTTCTTACTGTCTATGTTTTGAACAATTCCTGTGACACTAGTTATAGATACCGTTGCTTCACTTCAGGTTTACTGCATCCTTTGGACCTTCTTATTGACGATGAAACACAGAAATTGCATCGGAACTAAATACAAAAATCACAATGCCGACTTAAGTACAAGCAGACTGACTCCTCTTACTGTCTATGTTTTGAACAATTCCTGTGACACTAGTTATAGATTCCGTTGCTTCACTTCAGGTTTTCTGCATCCCTTGGACCTTCTTATTGACGATGAAACACAGAACTTGCATCGGAATTAATTAGAAAAGGCACAATGCCGACTTAAGCACAACAAGACTGACTCTTCCTACTGTCTATGTTTTAACCATTCCTGTGACACTAGTTATAGATTCCGAGGCTTCACTTCAGGTTTACTGTATCCCTCTGACACTCTTACTGACGATGAAACACAGAAATTGCGTCGGAATTAAATACAAAAGGCACAGTGCCGACTTAAGTACAAGAAGACTGACTCTTCTTACTGTCTATGTTTTGAACCATTCCTGTGACACTAGTTACAGATTCCGAAGCTTACTTCAGGTTTACTTTGTCCTTTGGACCTTCTTATTGACGATGAAACACAGAAATTCCATCGGAATCAAATAGAAAAGGCACAATGCCGACATAAGTACAAGAAGACAGACGCTTCCTAGTGTCTATGTTTTGAACCGTTCCTGTGACACTAGTTATAGATTCCGATGCTTAACTTCAGGTTTACTGTATCCCTCTGACATTCTTATTGTCGATGAAACACAGAAATTGCATCGGAATTAGTTAGAAAGGGCACAATGCCGTATTAAGTACAAGAAGACTGTCTCTTCTTACAGTCTATGTATTGAACAATTCCTGTAACAATAGTTATAGATTTCGATGCTTCACTTCAAATTTACTGTATCCCTTGGACCTTCTTATTGACGATGAAACACAGAAATTGCTTCAGAATTAAATACAAAAGGCACAAAGCCGACATAAGTATAACAAGACTGACTCTTCTTACTGACTATGATTTGAACATTTCCTGTGAGACCAGATTTACAGTCCGATGCTTCACTATAAGTGTACTGTATCCCTTGTACATTCCTATTGACGATGAAACACAGAAATTGCTTCGGAATTAAATACAAAGGGCACAAGGCCGACTGAAGTACAAGAAGACTGACTATTCTTACTGTCTATGTTTTGAACCATTCCTGTGACACTAGTTAGAGACTACGATGCTTCACTTCAGATTTACTGTATCCCTTGGACCTTGTTATTGACGATGAAACACAGAAATTGCATCGGAATTAAATACAAAAAGCACAATGCCGACTTAAGTACAAGAAGACTGACACTTCCGACAGACTATGCTTTGAACCATTCCTGTGACACTAGTTATAGATTCCGATGCATCACCTCAGGTTTACTGTATCCCTTGGACCTTCGTATTGACGATGACACACAGGAATTGCATCGGATTTAAATACAAAAGGCACAATGCCGACTTAAGTACAAGAAGACTGACACTTCTTGCTGTGTATGTTTTGAACCATTTCTGTGACACTAGATATAGATTCCGATGCTTCACTTCAGGTTTACTGTATCCCTCTGACCCTCTTATTGACGACGAAACACAGAAATTGCATCGGAATTAAATAGAAAAGGCACAATGCCGACTTAAGTACAAGAAGACTGACTCTTCCTATTGTCTATGTTTTGAACCATTCCTGTGACTCTAGCTATAGATTCCGATGCTTCACTTCACGTTTACTGTATCCCTCTGACCTTCTTATTGAGGATGAAACACAGAAATTGCATCGGAATTAAATACAAAGGGCACAATGCCGACTTAAGTACAAGAAGACTGACTCTTCTTACTGTCTATGTTTTCAAACATTCCTGTGACATTAGTTATAGATTCAGAAGCTTCACTTCAGGTTTACTGTATCCTTTGGACCTTCTTATTGACGATGAAACACAGAATTTGCATCTGAATTATATAAAAAAGGCACAATGCGAACTTAAGCACAAGAAGAATTACTCTTCTTACTGTCTATGTTTTGAGCAATTCCTGTGACACTAGTTATAGATTACGTTGCTTCACTTCAGGTTTACTGTATACCTTGGACCTTCTTATCGACGATGAAACAGATATAGCATCGGAATTTAATACAAAAGGCACAATGCCGACTTAAGTACAAGAAGACTGACTCTTTATACTCTCTATGTTTTGAACCATTCCTGTGACACTAGTTATAGATTACGATGCTTCACTTCAGGTTTTCTGTATCCCTCTGACCTTCTTATTGACGATGAAACACAGAAATTGCATCGGAATTAAGTTCAAAAAGCACAATGCCGACTTAAGTACAACAAGACTGACTCTTCTTACTGTCTATGTTTAGAACCATTCCTGTGACACTAGTTATAGATTCCGATGCTTCACTTCAGGTTTACTGTATCCCTCCGACATTCTTATTTACGATGAAACACAGAAATTGCATAGGAATTAAATACAAAAGGCACAATTCCGACTTAAGTACAAGAAGACTGACTCTTGCTACTGTCTCTGTTTTGAACCATTCCTGTGACACTAGTTATAGATTCCGATGCTTCACTTCAGGTTTACTGTATCCCTCTGACCTTCTTGTTGACGATGAACCACAGAAACTGCATCGGAATTAAATACAAAGGGCACAATGCCGACTTAAGTACAAGAAGACTGACTCTTCTTAATGTCTATGTTTTGAACAATTCCTGGGACACTAGTTATAGATTCCGTTGCTTCACTTCAGGTTTACTGCATCCCTTGGACCTTCGTATTGACGACGAATCACAGAAATTGCATTGGAATTAAATAGGAAAGGCACAATGCCGACTTAAGTACAAGAAGACTGACCCTTCCTATTGTCTATGTTTTGAGCCATTCCTGTGACACTAGTTATAGATTCCGATGTTTCACTTCAGGTTTACTGTATCCCTCTGACCCTCTTATTGACGAAGAAACACAGAAATTGCATCGGAATTAAATAGAAAAAGCACAATGCCGACTTAAGTACAAGAAGACTGACTCTTCTTACTGACTATGTTGTGAACATTTCCTGTGAGACCAGTTTTAGATTCCGATTCTTCACTATATAATTACTGTATCCCATGGACTTTCTTATTGACGATGAAACACAGAACTTGCATCGGAATTAATTAGAAAAAGCACAATGCTGACTTAAGTACAACAAAACTGACTCTTCCTACTGTCTATGTTTTAACCATTCCTGTGACACTAGTTATAGATTCCGATGCTTCACTTCAGGTCTACTGATTCCCTCTGACCTTCTTATTGTCGATGAAACACAGAAACTGCATCGGAATTAAATACAAATGGCACAATGCCGACGTAAGTACAAGAAGACTGACTCTTCTTACTGTCTATGTTTTGAACAATTCCTGTGACTCTAGTTATAGATTCCGTTGCTTCACTTCAGGTTTACTGCATCCCTTGGACCATCTTATTGACGACGAATCACAGATATTGCATTGGAATTAAATAGGAAAGGCACAATGCCGACTTAAGTACAAGAAGACTGACCCTTCCTATTGTCTATGTCTTGAACCATACCTGTGACACTAGTAATAGATTCCGATGTTTCACTTTAGGTTTACTGTATCCCTCTGACCTTCTTATTTACGACGAAACACAGAATTTGCATCGGAATTAAATACAAAAGGCACAATGCCGACTTAAGTACAAGAAGACTGTCTCTTCCTACTGTCTCTGTTTTGAACCATTCCTGTGACACTAGTTATAGATTCTGATGCTTCACTTCAGGTTTACTGTATCCCTCTGACCTTCTTGTTGACGATGAAACACAGAAACTGCATCGGAATTAAATACAAAAGGCACAATGCCGACTTAAGTACATGAAGACTGTCTCTTCTTTCTGACTATGTTGTGAACATTTCCTGTGAGACCAGTTTTAGATTCGGATGCTTCACTACATGTTTATAGTATCCCTTGGACCTTCTTATTGACGATGAAACACAGAAATTGCATCGGAATTAAATACAAAAGGCACAATGCCGACTTAAGTACAAGAAGACTGACTCTTCTTACTGTCTATGTTTAGAATCATTCCAATGACACTAGTTATAGATTCCGATGCTTCACTTCAGGTTTACTGTATCCCTCTGACCTTCTTATTTACGATGAAACACAGAAATTGCATCGGAATTAAATAAAAAAGGCACAATGCCGACATAAGTACAAGATAACTGACTCTTCTTACTGTCTATGTTTTGAACCATTACGGTGACACTAGTTACAGATTCCGTTGCTTCACTTCAGGTTTACTGCATCCCTTGGACCTTCTTATTGACGACGGATCACAGAAATTGCATTGGAATTAAATAGGAAAGGCACAATGCCGACATAAGTACAAGAAGACTGACCCTTCCTATTGTCTATGTTTTGAACCATTCGTGTGACACTAGTTGTAGATTCCGATGTTTCACTTCAGGTTTACTGTATCCCTCTGACCCTCTTATTGACGATGAAACACAGAAATTGCATCGGAATTAAATAGAAAAAGCACAATGCCGACTTAAGTACAACAAGACTGACTCTTCTTACTGTCTATGTTTAGAACCATTCCTGTGACACTAGTTATAGATTCCGATGCTTCACTTCAGGTTTACTGTATCCCTCTGACATTCTTATTTACGATGAAACACAGAAATTGCATAGGAATTAAATACAAAAGGCACAATGCCGACATAAGTACAAGATAACTGACTCTTCTTACTGTCTATGTTTTGAACCATTACGGTGACACTAGTTATAGATTCCGTTGCTTCACTTCAGGTTTACTGCATCCCTTGGACCTTCTTATTGACGACGGATCACAGAAATTGCATTGGAATTAAATAGGAAAGGCACAATGCCGACATAAGTACAAGAAGACTGACTCTTGCTACTGTCTCTGTTTTGAACCATTCCTGTGACACTAGTTATAGATTCCGATGCTTCACTTCAGGTTTACTGTATCCCTCTGACCTTCTTGTTGACGATGAAACACAGAAACTGCATCGGAATTAAATACAAAGGGCACAATGCCGACTTAAGTACAAGAAGACTGACTCTTCTTAATGTCTATGTTTTGAACAATTCCTGGGACACTAGTTATAGATTCCGTTGCTTCACTTCAGGTTTACTGCATCCCTTGGACCTTCGTATTGACGACGAATCACAGAAATTGCATTGGAATTAAATAGGAAAGGCACAATGCCGACTTAAGTACAAGAAGACTGACCCTTCCTATTGTCTATGTTTTGAACCATTCCTGTGACACTAGTTATAGATTCCGATGTTTCACTTCAGGTTTACTGTATCCCTCTGACCCTCTTATTGACGAAGAAACACAGATATTGCATCGGAATTAAATAGAAAAAGCACAATGCCGACTTAAGTACAAGAAGACTGACTCTTCTTACTGACTATGTTGTGAACATTTCCTGTGAGACCAGTTTTAGATTCCGATTCTTCGCTATATGTTTACTGTATCCCATGGACTTTCTTATTGACGATGAAACACAGAACTTGCATCGGAATTAATTAGAAAAAGCACAATGCCGACTTAAGTACAACAAAACTGACTCTTCCTACTGTCTATGTTTTAACCATTCCTGTGACACTAGTTATAGATTCCGATGCTTCACTTCAGGTCTACTGATTCCCTCTGACCTTCTTATTGTCGATGAAACACAGAAACTGCATCGGAATTAAATACAAATGGCACAATGCCGACGTAAGTACAAGAAGACTGACTCTTCTTACTGTCTATGTTTTGAACAATTCCTGTGACTCTAGTTATAGATTCCGTTGCTTCACTTCAGGTTTACTGCATCCCTTGGACCATCTTATTGACGACGAATCACAGAAATTGCATTGGAATTAAATAGGAAAGGCACAATGCCGACTTAAGTACAAGAAGACTGACCCTTCCTATTGTCTATGTCTTGAACCATTCCTGTGACACTAGTAATAGATTCCGATGTTTCACTTTAGGTTTACTGTATCCCTCTGACCTTCTTATTTACGACGAAACACAGAATTTGCATCGGAATTAAATACAAAAGGCACAATGCCGACTTAAGTACAAGAAGACTGTCTCTTCCTACTGTCTCTGTTTTGAACCATTCCTGTGACACTAGTTATAGATTCCGATGCTTCACTTCAGGTTTACTGTATCCCTCTGACCTTCTTGTTGACGATGAAACACAGAAACTGCATCGGAATTAAATACAAAAGGCACAATGCCGACTTAAGTACATGAAGACTGTCTCTTCTTACTGTCTATGTTTAGAATCATTCCTGTGACACTAGTTATAGATTCCGATGCTTCACTTCAGGTTTACTGTATCCCTCTGACCTTCTTATTTACGATGAAACACAGAAATTGCATCGGAATTAATTAGAAAAGGCACAATGCCGACTTAAGTACAACAAGACTGACTCTTCCTACTGTCTATGTTTTAACCATTCCTGTGACACTAGTTATAGATTCCGATGCTTCACTTCAGGTTTACTGATTCCCTCTGACCTTCTTATTGTCGATGAAACACAGAAACTGCATCGGAATTAAATACAAAAGGCACAATGCTGACTTAAGTACAAGAAGACTGACTCTTCTTACTGTCTATGTTTTGAACAATTCCTGTGACAGTAGTTATAGATTCCGATGCTTCACTTCAGGTTTACTGTATCCCTCTGACCTTCTTATTTACGATGAAACACAGAAATTGCATCGGAATTAAATACAAAAGGCACAATGCCGACTTAAGTACAAGAAGACTGATTCTTCCTACTGTCTCTGTTTTAAACCATTCCTGTGACACTAGTTATAGATTCCGATGCTTCACTTCGGGGTTACTGTATCCCTCTGACCTTCTTATTTACGATGAAACACAGAAATTGCATCGGAATTAAATACAAAAGTCACAATGCCGGTTTAAGTACAAGAAGACTGACTCTTCTTACTGTCTATGGTTAGAACCATTCCTGTGACACTAGTTATAGATTCCGATGCTTCACTTCAGGTTTACTGTATCCCTCTGACCTTCTTAATTACGATGAAATACAGAAATTGCATCGGAATTAAATACAAAAGGCACAATGCCGACTTAATACAAGAAGACTGACTCATCTTACTGTCTATGTTTTGAACCATTCCGATGACACTAGTTATAGTTTCCGATGCTTCACTACAAGTTTATAGTATCCCTTGGACCTTCTTATAGACGATGAAACACAGAAATTGCATCGGAATTAAAAACAAAAGGCACAATGCCGACTTAAGTACAAGAAGACTGACTCTTCTTACTGTCTATGTTTAGAACCATTCCTGTGACACTAGTTATAGTTTCCGATGCTTCACTTCAGGTTTACTGTATCCCTCTGACCTTGTTATTTACGATGAAACACAGAAATTGCATCGGAATTAAATACAAAAGGCACAATGCCGACTTAAGTACAAGAGGACTGAATCTTCCTACTGTCTCTGTTTTGAACCATTCCTGTGACACTAGTTATAGATTCCGATGCTTCACTTCAGGTTTACTGTATCCCTCTGACCTTCTTATTGACGATGAAACACAGAAATTGCATCGGAATTAAATTCAAAAAGCACAATGCCTACTTAAGTACAAGAAGACTGACTCTTCTTACTGTCTATGTTTAGAACCATTCCTGTGACACTAGTTTTAGATTCCGATGCTTCACTTCAGGTTTACTGTATCCCTCTGACCTTCTTATTTACGATGAGACACAGAAATTGCATCGGAATTAAATACAAAAGGCACAATGCCGACTTAAGTACAAGAAGACTGACTATTCTTACTGTTTATGTTTTGAACAATTCCTGTGACACTAGTTATAGATTCCGATGCTTCACTTCAGGTTTACTGTATCCCTCTGACCTTCTTATTTACGGTGAAACACAGAAATTGCATCGGAATTCAATACAAAAGGCACAATGCCGACTTAAGTACAAGAAGACTGACTCTTCTTACTGTCTATGTTTAGAACCATTCCTGTGACACTAGTTATAGATTCCGATGCTACACTTCAGGTTTACTGTATCGCTCTGACCTTCTTATTTACGACGAAACACAGAAATTGCATCGGAATTATATACAAAAGGCACAATGCCGACTTAAGTACAAGAAGACTGGCTATTCCTACTGTCTTCTTTTTGAACCATTCCTGTGACACTAGTTATAGATTCCGATGCTTCACTTCAGGTTTACTGTATCCCTCTGACCTTCTTATTGACGATGAAACACAGAAATTGCATCGGAATTAAATTCAAAAAGCACAATGCCGACTTAAGTACAAGAAGACTGACTCTTCCTACTGTCTCTGTTTTGAACCATTCCTGTGACACTAGTTATAGATTCCGATGCTTCACTTCAGGTTTACTGTATCCCTCTGACCTTCTTATTGACGATGAAACACAGAAATTGCATCGGAATTAAATTCAAAAAGCACAATGCCGACTTAAGTACAAGAAGACTGACTCTTCTTACTGTCTATGTTTAGAACCATTCCTGTGACACTAGTTATAGATTCCGATGCTTCACTTCAGGTTTACTGTATCCCTCTGACCTTATTTACGATGAAACACAGAAATTGCATCGGAATAAAATACAAAAGGCATAATGCCGACTTAAGTACAAGAAGACTGACTCTTCTTACTGTCTATGCTTTGAACCATTCCGGTGACACTAGTTATAGTTTCCGATGCTTCACTTCAGGTTTACTGATTCCCTCTGACCTTCTTATTGTCGACGAATCACAGAAATTGCATCGGAATTAAATACAAAAGGCACAATGCCGACTTAAGTACAAGAAGACTGACTCTTCTTAAAGTCTATGTTTTGAACAATTCCTGTTACACTAGTTATAGATTCCGTTGCTTCACTTCAGGTTTACTGCATCCCTTGGACCTTCTTATTGACGACGAATCACAGAAATTGCATTGGAATTAAATAGGAAAGAAACAATGCCGACTTAAGTACAAGAAGACTGACCCTTCCTATTGTCTATGTTTTGAACCATTCCTGTGACAATAGTTATAGATTCCGATGTTTCACTTCAGGTTTACTGTATCCCTCTGACCCTCTTATTGACGATGAAACACAGAAATTGCATCGGGGAATGAAATAGAAAAAGCACAATGCCGACTTAAGTACAACAAGACTGACTCTTCCTACTGTCTATGTTTAACCCTTCCATTGACACTAGTTATAGATTCCGATGCTTCACTTCAGGTTTACTGTATCCCTCTGACCTTATTTACGATGAAACAATGAAAATTGCATCGGAATAAAATACAAAAGGCACAATGCCGACTTAAGTACAAGAAGACTGACTCTTCTTACTGTCTATGTTTTGAACCATTCCGGTGACACTAGTTATAGTTTCCGATGCTTCACTTCAGGTTTACTGTATCCCTCTGACCTTCTTATTGACGATGAAACACAGAAATTGCATCGGAATTAAATTCAAAAAGCACAATGCCGACTTAAGTACAAGAAGACTGACTCTTCTTACTGTCTATGTTTAGAACCATTCCTGTGACACTAGTTATAGATTCCGATGCTTCACTTCAGGTTTACTGCATCCCTTGGACCTTCTTATTGACGACGAATCACAGAAATTGCATTGGAATTAAATAGGAAAGGCACAATGCCGACTTAAGTACAAGAAGACTGGCCCTTCCTATTGTCTATGTTTTGAACCATTCCTGTGACACTAGTTATAGATTCCGATGTTTCACTTCATGTTTACTGTATCCCTCTGACCCTCTTATTGACGATGAAACACAGAAATTGCATCGGAATTAAATAGAAAAAGCACAATGCCGACTCAAGTACAAGAAGACTGACTCTTCTTACTGACTATGTTGTGAACATTTCCTGTGAGACCAGTTTTAGATTCCGATGCTTCACTATATGTTTACTGTTTCCCATGGACCTTCATATTGACGATGAAACACAGAACTTGCATCGGAATGAATTAGAAAAGGCACAATGACGACTTAAGTACTACAAGTCTGACTCTTCTTACTGTCTATGTTTTAACCATTCCTGTGACACTAGTTATAGATTCCGATGCATCACTTCAGGTTTACTGATTCCCTCTGACCTACTTATTGTCGATGAAACACAGAAACTGCATCGGAATTAAATACGAAAGGCACAATGCCGACTTAAGTACATGAAGACTGTCTGTTCTTTCTGACTATGATGTGAACATTTCCTGTGAGACCAGTTTTAGATTCCGATGCTTCACTACATGTTTATAGTATCCCTTGGACCTTCTTATTGACGATGAAACACAGAAATTGCATCGGAATTAAATACAAAAGGCACAATGCCGACTTAAGTACAAGAAGACTGACTCTTCTTACTGTCTATGTTTAGAACCATTCCTGTGACACTAGTTATAGATTCCGATGCTTCACTTCAGGTTTACTGATTCCCTCTGACCTTCTTATTGACGATGAAGCACAGAATTTGCATCGGAATTAAATACAAAATTCAGAATGCCGACTTAAGTACAAGAAGTCTGACTCTTCTTACTGTCTATGTTTTGAGCAATTCCTGTGACACTAGTTATAGATTCCGATGCTTGACTTCAGGTTTACTGTATCCCTTGGACCTTCTTATCGACGATCAAACACAGAAATAGCATCGGAATTAAATACAAACGGCACAATGCCGACTTAAGTACAAGAAGACTGACTCTTCTTACTCTGTATGTTTTGAACCATTCCTGTGACACTAGTTATAGGTTCCGATGCTTCAGTTCAGGTTTACTGTATCCCTTGGACCTTCTTATTTACGATGAAACACAGAAATCGCATCGGGATTAAATACAAAAGGCACAATGCGGACTTAAGTACAAGAAGACTGACTCTTCCTACTGTCTATGTTTTGAAAAATTCTTGTGACACTAGTTATAGATTCCGAGGCTTCACTTCAGGTTTACTGTATCCCTCAGACACTCTTACTGACGATGAAACACAGAAATTGCATCGGAATTAAATACAAAAGGCACAATGCCGACTTAAGTACAAGAAGACTGACTCTTCTTACTGTCTATGTTTAGAATCATTCCTGTGACACTAGTTATAGATTCCGATGCTTCACTTCAGGTTTACTGTATCCCTCTGACCTTCTTATTTACGATGAAACACAGAAATTGCATCGGAATTAAATAAAAAAGGCACAATGCCGACATAAGTACAAGATAACTGACTCTTCTTACTGTCTATGTTTTGAACCATTACGGTGACACTAGTTATAGATTCCGTTGCTTCACTTCAGGTTTACTGCATCCCTTGGACCTTCTTATTGACGACGGATCACAGAAATTGCATTGGAATTAAATAGGAAAGGCACAATGCCCACATAAGTACAAGAAGACTGACCCTTCCTATTGTCTATGTTTTGAACCATTCGTGTGACACTAGTTGTAGATTCCGATTTTTCACTTCAGGTTTACTGTATCCCTCTGACCCTCTTATTGACGATGAAACACAGAAATTGCATCGGAATTAAATAGAAAAAGCACAATGCCGACTTAAGTACAACAAAACTGACTCTTCCTACTGTCTATGTTTTAACCATTCCTGTGACACTAGTTATAGATTCCGATGCTTCACTTCAGGTCTACTGATTCCCTCTGACCTTCTTATTGTCGATGAAACACAGAAACTGCATCGGAATTAAATGCAAATGGCACAATGCCGACGTAAGTACAAGAAGACTGACTCTTCTTACTGTCTATGTTTTGAACAATTCCTGTGACTCTAGTTATAGATTCCGTTGCTTCACTTCAGGTTTACTGCATCCCTTGGACCATCTTATTGACGACGAATCACAGAAATTGCATTGGAATTAAATAGGAAAGGCACAATGCCGACTTAAGTACAAGAAGACTGACCCTTCCTATTGTCTATGTCTTGAACCATACCTGTGACACTAGTAATAGATTCCTATGTTTCACTTTAGGTTTACTGTATCCCTCTGACCTTCTTATTTACGACGAAACACAGAATTTGCATCGGAATTAAATACAAAAGGCACAATGCCGACTTAAGTACAAGAAGACTGTCTCTTCCTACTGTCTCTGTTTTGAACCATTCCTGTGACACTAGTTATAGATTCCGATGCTTCACTTCAGGTTTACTGTATCCCTCTGACCTTCTTGTTGACGATGAAACACAGAAACTGCATCGGAATTAAATACAAAAGGCACAATGCCGACTTAAGTACATGAAGACTGTCTCTTCTTTCTGACTATGTTGTGAACATTTCCTGTGAGACCAGTTTTAGATTCGGATGCTTCACTACATGTTTATAGTATCCCTTGGACCTTCTTATTGACGATGAAACACAGAAATTGCATCGGAATTAAATACAAAAGGCACAATGCCGACTTAAGTACAAGAAGACTGACTCTTCTTACTGTCTATGTTTAGAATCATTCCTGTGACACTAGTTATAGATTCCGATGCTTCACTTCAGGTTTACTGTATCCCTCTGACCTTCTTATTTACGATGAAACACAGAAATTGCATCGGAATTAAATAAAAAAGGCACAATGCCGACATAAGTACAAGATAACTGACTCTTCTTACTGTCTATGTTTTGACCCATTACGGTGACACTAGTTATAGATTCCGTTGCTTCACTTCAGGTTTACTGCATCCCTTGGACCTTCTTATTGACGACGGATCACAGAAATTGCATTGGAATTAAATAGGAAAGGCACAATGCCGACGTAAGTACAAGAAGACTGACCCTTCCTATTGTCTATGTTTTGAACCATTCGTGTGACACTAGTTGTAGATTCCGATGTTTCACTTCAGGTTTACTGTATCCCTCTGACCCTCTTATTGACGATGAAACACAGAAATTGCATCGGAATTAAATAGAAAAAGCACAATGCCGACTTAAGTACAACAAGACTGACTCTTCTTACTGTCTATGTTTAGAACCATTCCTGTGACACTAGTTATAGATTCCGATGCTTCACTTCAGGTTTACTGTATCCCTCTGACATTATTATTTACGATGAAACACAGAAATTGCATAGGAATTAAATACAAAAGGCACAATGCCGACTTAAGTACAAGAAGACTGACTCTTGCTACTGTCTCTGTTTTGAACCATTCCTGTGACACTAGTTATAGATTCCGATGCTTCACTTCAGGTTTACTGTATCCCTCTGACCTTCTTGTTGACGATGAAACACAGAAACTGCATCGGAATTAAATACAAAGGGCACAATGCCGACTTAAGTACAAGAAGACTGACTCTTCTTAATGTCTATGTTTTGAACAATTCCTGGGACACTAGTTATAGATTCCGTTGCTTCACTTCAGGTTTACTGCATCCCATGGACCTTCGTATTGACGACGAATCACAGAAATTGCATTGGAATTAAATAGGAAAGGCACAATGCCGACTTAAGTACAAGAAGACTGACCCTTCCTATTGTCTATGTTTTGAGCCATTCCTGTGACACTAGTTATAGATTCCGATGTTTCACTTCAGATTTACTGTATCCCTCTGACCCTCTTATTGACGAAGAAACACAGAAATTGCATCGGAATTAAATAGAAAAAGCACAATGCCGACTTAAGTACAAGAAGACTGACTCTTCTTACTGACTATGTTGTGAACATTTCCTGTGAGACCAGTTTTAGATTCCGATTCTTCACTATATGTTTACTGTATCCCATGGACTTTCTTATTGACGATGAAACACAGAACTTGCATCGGAATTAATTAGAAAAAGCACAATGCCGACTTAAGTACAACAAAACTGACTCTTCCTACTGTCTATGTTTTAACCATTCCTGTGACACTAGTTATAGATTCCGACGCTTCACTTCAGGTCTACTGATTCCCTCTGACCTTCTTATTGTCGATGAAACACAGAAACTGCATCGGAATTAAATACAAATGGCACAATGCCGACGTAAGTACAAGAAGACTGACTCTTCTTACTGTCTATGTTTTGAACAATTCCTGTGACTCTAGTTATAGATTCCGTTGCTTCACTTCAGGTTTACTGCATCCCTTGGACCATCTTATTGACGACGAATCACAGAAATTGCATTGGAATTAAATAGGAAAGGCACAATGCCGACTTAAGTACAAGAAGACTGACCCTTCCTATTGTCTATGTCTTGAACCATTCCTGTGACACTAGTAATAGATTCCGATGTTTCACTTTAGGTTTACTGTATCCCTCTGACCTTCTTATTTACGACGAAACACAGAATTTGCATCGGAAATAAATACAAAAGGCACAATGCCGACTTATGTACAAGAAGACTGTCTCTTCCTACTGTCTTTGTTTTGAACCATTCCTGTGACACTAGTTATAGATTCCGATGCTTCACTTCAGGTTTACTGTATCCCTCTGACCTTCTTGTTGACGATGAAACACAGAAACTGCATCGGAATTAAATACAAAAGGCACAATGCCGACTTAAGTACATGAAGACTGTCTCTTCTTACTGTCTATGTTTAGAATCATTCCTGTGACACTAGTTATAGATTCCGATGCTTCACTTCAGGTTTACTGTATCCCTCTGACCTTCTTATTTACGATGAAACACAGAAATTGCATCGGAATTAAATAAAAAAGGCACAATGCCGACATAAGTACAAGATAACTGACTCTTCTTACTGTCTATGTTTTTAACCATTACGGTGACACTAGTTATAGATTCCGTTGCTTCACTTCAGGTTTACTGCATCCCTTGGACCTTCTTATTGACGACGGATCACAGAAATTGCATTGGAATTAAATAGGAAAGCACAATGCCGACATAAGTACAAGAAGACTGACCCTTCCTATTGTCTATGTTTTTAACCATTCGTGTGACACTAGTTGTAGATTCCGATGTTTCACTTCAGGTTTACCGTATCCCTCTGACCCTCTTATTGACGATGAAACACAGAAATTGCATCGGAATTAAATAGAAAATGTACAATGCCGACTTAAGTACAAGAAGACTGACTCTTCTTACTGACTATGATGTGATCATTTCCTGTGAGACCAGTTTTAGAATCCGATGCTTCACTATATGTTTACTGTATCCCATGGACCTTCTTATTGACGATGAAACACAGAACTTGCATCGGAATTAATTAGAAAACTCACAATGGCGACTTAAGTACAACAAGACTGACTCTTCCTACTGTCTATGTTTTAACCATTCCTGTGACACTAGTTATAGATTCCGATGCTTCACTTCAGGTTTACTGATTCCCTCTGACCTTCTTATTGTCGATGTAACACAGAAACTGCATCGGAATTAAATACAAAAGGCACAATGCTGACTTAAGTACAAGAAGACTGACTCTTCTTACTGTCTATGTTTTGAACAATTCCTGTGACAGTAGTTATAGATTCCGATGCTTCACTTCAGGTTTACTGTATCCCTCTGACCTTCTTATTTACGATGAAACACAGAAATTGCATCGGAATTAAATACAAAAGGCACAATGCCGACTTAAGTACAAGAAGACTGACTCTTCCTACTGTCTCTGTTTTAAACCATTCCTGTGACACTAGTTATAGATTCCGATGCTTCACTTCAGGGTTACTGTATCCCTCTGACCTTCTTATTTACGATGAAACACAGAAATTGCATCGGAATTAAATACAAAAGTCACAATGCCGGTTTAAGTACAAGAAGACTGACTCTTCTTACTGTCTATATTTAGAACCATTCCTGTGACACTAGTTATAGATTCCGATGCTTCACTTCAGGTTTACTGTATCCCTCTGACTTTCTTAATTACGATGAATTACAGAAATTGCATCGGAATTAAATACAAAAGGCACAATGCCGACTTAATACAAGAAGACTGACTCTTCTTACTGTCTATGTTTTGAACCATTCCGATGACACTAGTTATAGTTTCCGATGCTTCACTACAAGTTTATAGTATCCCTTGGACCTTCTTATAGACGATGAAACACAGAAATTGCATCGGAATTAAAAACAAAAGGCACAATGCCGACTTAAGTACAAGAAGACTGACTCTTCTTACTGTCTATGTTTAGAACCATTCCTGTGACACTAGTTATAGTTTCCGATGCTTCACTTCAGGTTTACTGTATCCCTCTGACCTTGTTATTTACGATGAAACACAGAAATTGCATCGGAATTAAATACAAAAGGCACAATGCCGACTTAAGTACAAGAAGACTGACTCTTCTTACTGTCTATGTTTAGAACCATTCCTGTGACACTAGTTTTAGATTCCGATGCTTCACTTCAGGTTTACTGTATCCCTCTGACCTTCTTATTTACGATGAGACACAGAAATTGCATCGGAATTAAATACAAAAGGCACAATGCCGACTTAAGTACAAGAAGACTGACTCTTCTTACTGTTTATGTTTTGAACAATTCCTGTGACACTAGTTATAGATTCCGATGCTTCACTTCCGGTTTACTGTATCCCTCTGACCTTCTTATTTACGGTGAAACACAGAAATTGCATCGGAATTCAATACAAAAGGCACAATGCCGACTTAAGTACAAGAAGACTGACTCTTCTTACTGTCTATGTTTTGAACCTTTCCGGTGACACTAGTTATAGTTCCCGATGCTTTACTACATGTTTATAGTATCCCTTGGACCTTCTTATTGACGATGAAACACAGAAATTGCATCGGAATTAAATACAATAGGCACAATGCCGACTTAAGTACAAGAAGACTGACTCTTCTTACTGTCTATGTTTACAACCATTCCTGTGACACTAGTTATAGATTCCGATGCTTCACTTCAGGTTTACTGTATCGCTCTGACCTTCTTATTTACGACGAAACACAGAAATTGCATCGGAATTAAATACAAAAGGCACAATGCCGACTTAAGTACAAGAAGACTGGCTCTTCCTACTGTCTTCTTTTTGAACCATTCCTGTGACACTAGTTATAGATTCCGATGCTTCACTTCAGGTTTACTGTATCCCTCTGACCTTCTTATTGACGATGAAACACAGAAATTGCATCGGAATTAAATTCAAAAAGCACAATGCCGACTTAAGTACAAGAAGACTGACTCTTCCTACTGTCTCTGTTTTGAACCATTCCTGTGACACTAGTTATAGATTCCGATGCTTCACTTCAGGTTTACTGTATCCCTCTGACCTTCTTATTGACGATGAAACACAGAAATTGCATCGGAATTAAATTCAAAAAGCACAATGCCGACTTAAGTACAAGAAGACTGACTCTTCTTACTGTCTATGTTTAGAACCATTCCTGTGACACTAGTTATAGATTCCGATGCTTCACTTCAGGTTTACTGTATCCCTCGGACCTTATTTACGATGAAACACAGAAATTGCATCGGAATAAAATACAAAAGGCACAATGCCGACTTAAGTACAAGAAGACTGACTCTTCTTACTGTCTATGCTTTGAACCATTCCGGTGACACTAGTTATAGTTTCCGATGCTTCACTTCAGGTTTACTGATTCCCTCTGACCTTCTTATTGTCGACGAATCACAGAAATTGCATCGGAATTAAATACAAAAGGCACAATGCCGACTTAAGTACAAGAAGACTGACTCTTCTTAAAGTCTATGTTTTGAACAATTCCTGTTACACTAGTTATAGATTCCGTTGCTTCACTTCAGGTTTACTGCATCCCTTGGACCTTCTTATTGACGACGAATCACAGAAATTGCATTGGAATTAAATAGGAAAGAAACAATGCCGACTTAAGTACAAGAAGACTGACCCTTCCTATTGTCTATGTTTTGAACCATTCCTGTGACACTAGTTATAGATTCCGATGTTTCACTTCAGGTTTACTGTATCCCTCTGACCCTCTTATTGACGATGAAACACAGAAATTGCATCGGGGAATGAAATAGAAAAAGCACAATGCCGACTTAAGTATAAGAAGACTGACTCTTCTTACTGACTATGTTGTGAACATTTCCTGTGAGACCAGTTTTAGATTCCGATGCTTCACTATATGTTTACTGTATCCCATGGACCTTCTTATTGACGATTAAACACAGAACTTGCATCGGAATTAATTAGAAAAGGCACAATGCCGACTTAAGTACAACAAGACTGACTCTTCCTACTGTCTATGTTTTAACCATTCCATTGACACTAGTTATAGATTCCGATGCTTCACTTCAGGTTTACTGATTCCCTCTGACCTACTTATTGTCGATGAAACACAGAAACTGCATCGGAATTAAATACGAAAGGCACAATGCCGACTTAAGTACATGAAGACTGTCTCTTCTTTCTGACTACGATGTGCACATTTCCTGTGAGACCAGTTTTAGATTCCGATGCTTCACTACATGTTTATAGTATCCCTTGGACCTTCTTATTGACAATGAAACACAGAAATTGCATCGGAATTAAATACAAAAGGCACAATGCCGACATAAGTACAAGAAGACTGACTCTTCTTACTGTCTATGTTTAGAACAATTCCTGTGACACTAGTTATAGATTCCGATGCTTCACTTCAGGTTTACTGTATCCCTCTGACCTTCTTATTTACGATGAAACACAGAAATTACATCGGAATTAAATACAAAAGGCACAATGCCGACTTAAGTACAAGAAGACTGACTCTTCCTACTGTCTCTGTTTTGAACCATTCCTGTGACACTAGTTATAGATTCCGATGCTTCACTTCAGGTTTACTGTATCCCTCTGACCTTCTTATTGACGATGAAACACAGAAATTGCATCGGAATTAAATTCAAAAAGCACAATGCCGACTTAAGTACAAGAAGACTGACTCTTCTTACTGTCTATGTTTAGAACCATTCCTGTGACACTAGTTATAGATTCCGATGCTTCACTTCAGGTTTACTGTATCCCTCTGACCTTATTTACGATGAAACACAGAAATTGCATCGGAATAAAATACAAAAGGCACAATGCCGACTTAAGTACAAGAAGACTGACTCTTCTTACTGTCTATGCTTTGAACCATTCTGGTGACACTAGTTATAGTTTCCGATGCTTCACTTCAGGTTTACTGATTCCCTCTGACCTTCTTATTGTCGACGAAACACAGAAATTGCATCGGAATTAAATACAAAAGGCACAATGCCGACATAAGTACAAGAACACTGACTCTTCCTACTGTCTTCTTTTTGAACCATTCCTGTGACATTAGTTATAGATTCCGATTCCTTCCTTCAGGTTTACTGCATCCCTTGGACCTTCTTATTGACGACGAATCACAGAAACTGCATTGGAATTAAATAGGAAAGGCACAATGCCGACTTAAGTACAACAAGTCTGACTCTTCCTACTGTCTATGTTTTAACCATTCCTGTGACACTAGTTATAGATTCCGATGCTTCACTTCAGGTTTACTGATTCCCTCTGACCTTCTTATTGACGATGAAACACAGAAATTGCATCGGAATTAAATTCAAAAAGCACAATGCCGACTTAAGTACAAGAAGACTGACTCTTCTTACTGTCTATGTTTAGAACCATTCCTGTGACACTAGTTATAGATTCCGATGCTTCACTTCAGGTTTACTAAATCCCTCTGATCTTATTTACGATGAAACAATGAAAATTGCATCGGAATAAAATACAAACAGCACAATGCCGACTTAAGTACAAGAAGACTGACTCTTCTTACTGTCTATGTTTTGAACCATTCCGGTGACACTAGTTATAGTTTCCGATGCTTCACTTCAGGTTTACTGTATCCCTCTGACCTTCTTACTGACGATGAAACACAGAAATTGCATCGGAATTAAATTCAAAAAGCACAATGCCGACTTAAGTACAAGAAGACTGACTCTTCTTACTGTCTATGTTTAGAACCATTCCTGTGACACTAGTTATAGATTCCGATGCTTCACTTCAGGTTTACTGCATCCCTTGGACCTTCTTATTGACGACGAATCACAGAAATTGCATTGGAATTAAATAGGAAAGGCACAATGCCGACTTAAGTACAAGAAGACTGACCCTTCCTATTGTCTATGTTTTGAACCATTCCTGTGACACTAGTTATAGATTCCGATGTTTCACTTCATGTTTACTGTATCCCTCTGACCCTCTTATTGACGATGAAACACAGAAATTGCATCGGAATTAAATAGAAAAAGCACAATGCCGACTCAAGTACAAGAAGACTGACTCTTCTTAGTGACTATGTTGTGAACATTTCCTGTGAGACCAGTTTTAGATTCCGATGCTTCACTATATGTTTACTGTATCCCATGGACCTTCATATTGACGATGAAACACAGAACTTGCATCATAATGAATTAGAAAAGGCACAATGACGACTTAAGTACTACAAGTCTGACTCTTCTTACTGTCTATGTTTTAACCATTCCTGTGACACTAGTTATAGATTCCGATGCATCACTTCAGGTTTACTGATTCCCTCTGACCTACTTATTGTCGATGAAACACAGAAACTGCATCGGAATTAAATACGAAAGGCACAATGCCGACTTAAGTACATGAAGACTGTCTCTTCTTTCTGACTATGATGTGAACATTTCCTGTGAGACCAGTTTTAGATTCCGATGTTTCACTACATGTTTATAGTATCCCTTGGACCTTCTTATTGACGATGAAACACAGAAATTGCATCGGAATTAAATACAAAAGGCACAATGCCGACTTAAGTACAAGAAGACTGACTCTTCTTACTGTCTATGTTTAGAACCATTCCTGTGACACTAGTTATAGATTCCGATGCTTCACTTCAGGTTTGCTGATTCCCTCTGACCTTCTTATTGACGATGAAACACAGAAATTGCATCGGAATTAAATTCAAAAAGCACAATGCCAACTTAAGTACAAGAAGACTGACTCTTCTCACTCTGTATGCTTTGAACCATTCCTGTGACACTAGTTATAGGTTCCGATGCTTCAGTTCAGGTTTACTGTATCCCTTGGACCTTCTTATTTACGATGAAACACAGAAATCGCATCGGGATTAAATACAAAAGGCACAATGCGGACTTAAGTACAAGAAGACTGACTCTTCCTACTGTCTATGTTTTGAAAAATTCTTGTGACACTAGTTATAGATTCCGAGGCTTCACTTCAGGTTTACTGTATCCCTCTGACACTCTTACTGACGATGAAACACAGAAATTGCATCGGAATTATATACAAAAGGCACAGTGCCGACTTAAGTACAAGAAGACTGACTCTTCTTACTGTCTATGTTTTGAACCATTCCTAGTGACACTAGTTATAGATTCCGAAGCTTCACTTCAGGTTTACTTTGTCCTTTGGACCTTCTTATTGACGATGAAACACAGAAATTGCATCGGAATCAAAAAGAAAATGCACAATGCCGACATAAGTACAAGAAGACTGACGTTTCCTAGTGTCTATGTTTTGAACCATTCCTGTGACACTAGTTATAGATTCCGGGCTTCACTTCAGGTCTACAGTATCCCTCTGACATTCTTATTGTCGAGGAAACACAGAAATTGCATCGGAATTAGATAGAAAAGGCACAATGCCGTATTAAGTACAGGAAGACTGACTCTTCTTACAGGCTATGTATTGAATAATTCCTGTAACAATAGTTATAGATTTCGATGCTTCACTTCAAATTTACTGTATCCCTTGGACCTTCTTATTGACGATGAAACACAGAAATTGCTCAGAATTACATACAAAAGGCATAAAGCCGACTTGAGTATAACAAGACTGACTCTTCTTACTGACTATGATTTGAACATTTCCTGTGAGACCAGATTTAGAGTCCGATGCTTCACTATAAGTGTACTGTATCCCTTGTACCTTCCTATTGACGATGAAACACAGAAATTGCATCGGAATTAAATACAAAAGGCACAAGGCCGACTGATGTACAAGAAGACTGACTATTCTTAATGTCTATGTTTTGAACCATTCCTGTGACACTAGTTATAGATTACGATTCTTCACTTCAGATTTACTGTATCCCTTGGACCTTGTTATTGACGATGAAACACAGAAATTGCATCGGAATTAAATACAAGTAGCACAATGCCGACTTAAGTACAAGAAGACTGACACTTCCGACAGACTATGCTTTGAACCATTCCTGTGACACTAGTTATAGATTCCGATGCATCACCTCAGGTTTACTGTATCCCTTGGACCTTCGTATTGACGATGACACACAGAAATTGCATCGGATTTAAATACAAAAGGCACAATGCCGACTTAAGTACAAGAAGACTGACACTTCTTGCTGTGTATGTTTTGAACCACATCTGTGACACTAGTTATAGATTCCGATGCTTCACTTCAGGTTTACTGTATCGCTCTGACCTTCTTATTTACGACGAAACACAGTAATTGCATCGGAATTAAATACAAAAGGCACAATGCCGACTTAAGTACAAGAAGACTGGCTCTTCCTACTGTCTTCTTTTTGAACCATTCCTGTGACACTAGTTATAGATTCCGATGCTTCACTTCAGTTTTACTGTATCCCTCTGACCTTCTGATTGACGATGAAACACAGAAATTGCATCGGAATTAAATTCAAAAAGCACAATGCCGACTTAAGTACAAGAAGACTGACTCTTCCTACTGTCTCTGTTTTGAACCATTCCTGTGACACTAGTTATAGATTCCGATGCTTCACTTCAGGTTTACTGTATCCCTCTGACCTTCTTATTGACGATGAAACACAGAAATTGCATCGGAATTAAATTCAAAAAGCACAATGCCGACTTAAGTACAAGAAGACTGACTCTTCTTACTGTCTATGTTTAGAACCATTCCTGTGACACTAGTTATAGATTCCGATGCTTCACTTCAGGTTTACTGTATCCCTCGGACCTTATTTACGATGAAACACAGAAATTGCATCGGAATAAAATACAAAAGGCACAATGCCGACTTAAGTACAAGAAGACTGACTCTTCTTACTGTCTATGCTTTGAACCATTCCGGTGACACTAGTTATAGTTTCCGATGCTTCACTTCAGGTTTACTGATTCCCTCTGACCTTCTTATTGTCGACGAATCACAGAAATTGCATCGGAATTAAATACAAAAGGCACAATGCCGACTTAAGTACAAGAAGACTGACTCTTCTTAAAGTCTATGTTTTGAACAATTCCTGTTACACTAGTTATAGATTCCGTTGCTTCACTTCAGGTTTACTGCATCCCTTGGACCTTCTTATTGACGACGAATCACAGAAATTGCATTGGAATTAAATAGGAAAGAAACAATGCCGACTTAAGTACAAGAAGACTGACCCTTCCTATTGTCTATGTTTTGAACCATTCCTGTGACACTAGTTATAGATTCCGATGTTTCACTTCAGGTTTACTGTATCCCTCTGACCCTCTTATTGACGATGAAACACAGAAATTGCATCGGGGAATGAAATAGAAAAAGCACAATGCCGACTTAAGTATAAGAAGACTGACTCTTCTTACTGACTATGTTGTGAACATTTCCTGTGAGACCAGTTTTAGATTCCGATGCTTCACTATATGTTTACTGTATCCCATGGACCTTCTTATTGACGATTAAACACAGAACTTGCATCGGAATTAATTAGAAAAGGCACAATGCCGACTTAAGTACAACAAGACTGACTCTTCCTACTGTCTATGTTTTAACCATTCCATTGACACTAGTTATAGATTCCGATGCTTCACTTCAGGTTTACTGATTCCCTCTGACCTACTTATTGTCGATGAAACACAGAAACTGCATCGGAATTAAATACGAAAGGCACAATGCCGACTTAAGTACATGAAGACTGTCTCTTCTTTCTGACTACGATGTGCACATTTCCTGTGAGACCAGTTTTAGATTCCGATGCTTCACTACATGTTTATAGTATCCCTTGGACCTTCTTATTGACAATGAAACACAGAAATTGCATCGGAATTAAATACAAAAGGCACAATGCCGACTTAAGTACAAGAAGACTGACTCTTCTTACTGTCTATGTTTAGAACAATTCCTGTGACACTAGTTATAGATTCCGATGCTTCACTTCAGGTTTACTGTATCCCTCTGACCTTCTTATTTACGATGAAACACAGAAATTACATCGGAATTAAATACAAAAGGCACAATGCCGACTTAAGTACAAGAAGACTGACTCTTCCTACTGTCTCTGTTTTGAACCATTCCTGTGACACTAGTTATAGATTCCGATGCTTCACTTCAGGTTTACTGTATCCCTCTGACCTTCTTATTGACGATGAAACACAGAAATTGCATCGGAATTAAATTCAAAAAGCACAATGCCGACTTAAGTACAAGAAGACTGACTCTTCTTACTGTCTATGTTTAGAACCATTCCTGTGACACTAGTTATAGATTCCGATGCTTCACTTCAGGTTTACTGTATCCCTCTGACCTTATTTACGATGAAACACAGAAATTGCATCGGAATAAAATACAAAAGGCACAATGCCGACTTAAGTACAAGAAGACTGACTCTTCTTACTGTCTATGCTTTGAACCATTCTGGTGACACTAGTTATAGTTTCCGATGCTTCACTTCAGGTTTACTGATTCCCTCTGACCTTCTTATTGTCGACGAAACACAGAAATTGCATCGGAATTAAATACAAAAGGCACAATGCCGACATAAGTACAAGAACACTGACTCTTCCTACTGTCTTCTTTTTGAACCATTCCTGTGACATTAGTTATAGATTCCGATTCCTTCCTTCAGGTTTACTGCATCCCTTGGACCTTCTTATTGACGACGAATCACAGAAACTGCATTGGAATTAAATAGGAAAGGCACAATGCCGACTTAAGTACAACAAGTCTGACTCTTCCTACTGTCTATGTTTTAACCATTCCTGTGACACTAGTTATAGATTCCGATGCTTCACTTCAGGTTTACTGATTCCCTCTGACCTTCTTATTGACGATGAAACACAGAAATTGCATCGGAATTAAATTCAAAAAGCACAATGCCGACTTAAGTACAAGAAGACTGACTCTTCTTACTGTCTATGTTTAGAACCATTCCTGTGACACTAGTTATAGATTCCGATGCTTCACTTCAGGTTTACTAAATCCCTCTGATCTTATTTACGATGAAACAATGAAAATTGCATCGGAATAAAATACAAACAGCACAATGCCGACTTAAGTACAAGAAGACTGACTCTTCTTACTGTCTATGTTTTGAACCATTCCGGTGACACTAGTTATAGTTTCCGATGCTTCACTTCAGGTTTACTGTATCCCTCTGACCTTCTTATTGACGATGAAACACAGAAATTGCATCGGAATTAAATTCAAAAAGCACAATGCCGACTTAAGTACAAGAAGACTGACTCTTCTTACTGTCTATGTTTAGAACCATTCCTGTGACACTAGTTATAGATTCCGATGCTTCACTTCAGGTTTACTGCATCCCTTGGACCTTCTTATTGACGACGAATCACAGAAATTGCATTGGAATTAAATAGGAAAGGCACAATGCCGACTTAAGTACAAGAAGACTGACCCTTCCTATTGTCTATGTTTTGAACCATTCCTGTGACACTAGTTATAGATTCCGATGTTTCACTTCATGTTTACTGTATCCCTCTGACCCTCTTATTGACGATGAAACACAGAAATTGCATCGGAATTAAATAGAAAAAGCACAATGCCGACTCAAGTACAAGAAGACTGACTCTTCTTAGTGACTATGTTGTGAACATTTCCTGTGAGACCAGTTTTAGATTCCGATGCTTCACTATATGTTTACTGTATCCCATGGACCTTCATATTGACGATGAAACACAGAACTTGCATCATAATGAATTAGAAAAGGCACAATGACGACTTAAGTACTACAAGTCTGACTCTTCTTACTGTCTATGTTTTAACCATTCCTGTGACACTAGTTATAGATTCCGATGCATCACTTCAGGTTTACTGATTCCCTCTGACCTACTTATTGTCGATGAAACACAGAAACTGCATCGGAATTAAATACGAAAGGCACAATGCCGACTTAAGTACATGAAGACTGTCTCTTCTTTCTGACTATGATGTGAACATTTCCTGTGAGACCAGTTTTAGATTCCGATGTTTCACTACATGTTTATAGTATCCCTTGGACCTTCTTATTGACGATGAAACACAGAAATTGCATCGGAATTAAATACAAAAGGCACAATGCCGACTTAAGTACAAGAAGACTGACTCTTCTTACTGTCTATGTTTAGAACCATTCCTGTGACACTAGTTATAGATTCCGATGCTTCACTTCAGGTTTGCTGATTCCCTCTGACCTTCTTATTGACGATGAAACACAGAAATTGCATCGGAATTAAATTCAAAAAGCACAATGCCAACTTAAGTACAAGAAGACTGACTCTTCTTACTCTGTATGCTTTGAACCATTCCTGTGACACTAGTTATAGGTTCCGATGCTTCAGTTCAGGTTTACTGTATCCCTTGGACCTTCTTATTTACGATGAAACACAGAAATCGCATCGGGATTAAATACAAAAGGCACAATGCGGACTTAAGTACAAGAAGACTGACTCTTCCTACTGTCTATGTTTTGAAAAATTCTTGTGACACTAGTTATAGATTCCGAGGCTTCACTTCAGGTTTACTGTATCCCTCTGACACTCTTACTGACGATGAAACACAGAAATTGCATCGGAATTATATACAAAAGGCACAGTGCCGACTTAAGTACAAGAAGACTGACTCTTCTTACTGTCTATGTTTTGAACCATTCCTAGTGACACTAGTTATAGATTCCGAAGCTTCACTTCAGGTTTACTTTGTCCTTTGGACCTTCTTATTGACGATGAAACACAGAAATTGCATCGGAATCAAAAAGAAAATGCACAATGCCGACATAAGTACAAGAAGACTGACGTTTCCTAGTGTCTATGTTTTGAACCATTCCTGTGACACTAGTTATAGATTCCGGGCTTCACTTCAGGTCTACAGTATCCCTCTGACATTCTTATTGTCGAGGAAACACAGAAATTGCATCGGAATTAGATAGAAAAGGCACAATGCCGTATTAAGTACAGGAAGACTGACTCTTCTTACAGGCTATGTATTGAATAATTCCTGTAACAATAGTTATAGATTTCGATGCTTCACTTCAAATTTACTGTATCCCTTGGACCTTCTTATTGACGATGAAACACAGAAATTGCTCAGAATTACATACAAAAGGCATAAAGCCGACTTGAGTATAACAAGACTGACTCTTCTTACTGACTATGATTTGAACATTTCCTGTGAGACCAGATTTAGAGTCCGATGCTTCACTATAAGTGTACTGTATCCCTTGTACCTTCCTATTGACGATGAAACACAGAAATTGCATCGGAATTAAATACAAAAGGCACAAGGCCGACTGATGTACAAGAAGACTGACTATTCTTAATGTCTATGTTTTGAACCATTCCTGTGACACTAGTTATAGATTACGATTCTTCACTTCAGATTTACTGTATCCCTTGGACCTTGTTATTGACGATGAAACACAGAAATTGCATCGGAATTAAATACAAGAAGCACAATGCCGACTTAAGTACAAGAAGACTGACACTTCCGACAGACTATGCTTTGAACCATTCCTGTGACACTAGTTATAGATTCCGATGCATCACCTCAGGTTTACTGTATCCCTTGGACCTTCGTATTGACGATGACACACAGAAATTGCATCGGATTTAAATACAAAAGGCACAATGCCGACTTAAGTACAAGAAGACTGACACTTCTTGCTGTGTATGTTTTGAACCACATCTGTGACACTAGTTATAGATTCCGATGCTTCACTTCAGGTTTACTGTATCCCTCTGACCCTCTTATTGGCGACGAAACACAGAAATTGCTTTGGAACTAAATAGAAAAGGCACAATGCCGACTTAAGTACAAGAAGACTGACTCTTCCTATTGTCTATGATTTGAACCATTCCTGTGACACTAGTTATAGGTTCCGATGCTTCAGTTCAGGTTTACTGTATCCCTTGGACCTTCTTATTTACGATGAAACACAGAAATCGCATCGGGATTAAATACAAAAGGCACAATGCGGACTTAAGTACAAGAAGACTGACTCTTCCTACTGTCTATGTTTTGAAAAATTCTTGTGACACTAGTTATAGATTCCGAGGCTTCACTTCAGGTTTACTGTATCCCTCTGACACTCTTACTGACGATGAAACACAGAAATTGCATCGGAATTATATACAAAAGGCACAGTGCCGACTTAAGTACAAGAAGACTGACTCTTCTTACTGTCTATGTTTTGAACCATTCCTAGTGACACTAGTTATAGATTCCGAAGCTTCACTTCAGGTTTACTTTGTCCTTTGGGCCTTCTTATTGACGATGAAACACAGAAATTGCATCGGAATCAAAAAGAAAATGCACAATGCCGACATAAGTACAAGAAGACTGACGTTTCCTAGTGTCTATGTTTTGAACCATTCCTGTGACACTAGTTATAGATTCCGGGCTTCACTTCAGGTCTACAGTATCCCTCTGACATTCTTATTGTCGAGGAAACACAGAAATTGCATCGGAATTAGATAGAAAAGGCACAATGCCGTATTAAGTACAGGAAGACTGACTCTTCTTACAGGCTATGTATTGAATAATTCCTGTAACAATAGTTATAGATTTCGATGCTTCACTTCAAATTTACTGTATCCCTTGGACCTTCTTATTGACGATGAAACACAGAAATTGCTCAGAATTACATACAAAAGGCATAAAGCCGACTTGAGTATAACAAGACTGACTCTTCTTACTGACTATGATTTGAACATTTCCTGTGAGACCAGATTTAGAGTCCGATGCTTCACTATAAGTGTACTGTATCCCTTGTACCTTCCTATTGACGATGAAACACAGAAATTGCATCGGAATTAAATACAAAAGGCACAAGGCCGACTGATGTACAAGAAGACTGACTATTCTTAATGTCTATGTTTTGAACCATTCCTGTGACACTAGTTATAGATTACGATTCTTCACTTCAGATTTACTGTATCCCTTGGACCTTGTTATTGACGATGAAACACAGAAATTGCATCGGAATTAAATACAAGAGGCACAATGCCGACTTAAGTACAAGAAGACTGACACTTCCGACAGACTATGCTTTGAACCATTCCTGTGACACTAGTTATAGATTCCGATGCATCACCTCAGGTTTACTGTATCCCTTGGACCTTCGTATTGACGATGACACACAGAAATTGCATCGGATTTAAATACAAAAGGCACAATGCCGACTTAAGTACAAGAAGACTGACACTTCTTCCTGTGTATGTTTTGAACCACATCTGTGACACTAGTTATAGATTCCGATGCTTCACTTCAGGTTTACTGTATCCCTCTGACCCTCTTATTGACGACGAAACACAGAAATTGCTTTGGAACTAAATAGAAAAGGCACAATGCCGACTTAAGTACATGAAGACTGACTCTTCCTATTGTCTATGATTTGAACCATTCCTGTGACTCTAGTTATAAATTCCGATGCTTCACTTCACGTTTACTGTATCCCTCTGACCTTCTTATTGACGATGAAACTCAGAAATTGCATCGGAATTAAATTCAAAAAGCACCATGCCGACTTAAGTACAAGAAGACTGACTCTTCTTACTGTCTATGTTTAGAACCATTCCTGTGACACTAGTTATAGTTTCCGATGCTTCACTTCAGGTTTACTGTATCCCTCTGACCTTGTTATTTACGATGAAACACAGAAATTGCATCGGAATTAAATACAAAAGGCACAATGCCGACTTAAGTACAAGAAGACTGAATCTTCCTACTGTCTCTGTTTTGAACCATTCCTGTGACACTAGTTATAGATTCCGATGCTTCACTTCAGGTTTACTGAATCCCTCTGACCTTCTTATTGACGATGAAACACAGAAATTGCATCGGAATTAAATTCAAAAAGCACAATGCCTACTTAAGTACAAGAAGACTGACTCTTCTTACTGTCTATGTTTAGAACCATTCCTGTGACACTAGTTTTAGATTCCGATGCTTCACTTCAGGTTTACTGTATCCCTCTGACCTTCTTATTTACGATGAGACACAGAAATTGCATCGTAATTAAATACAAAAGGCACAATGCCGACTTAAGTACAAGAAGACTGACTCTTCTTACTGTTTATGTTTTGAACAATTCCTGTGACACTAGTTATAGATTCCGATGCTTCACTTCAGCTTTACTGTATCCCTCTGACCTTCTTATTTACGGTGAAACACAGAAATTGCATCGGAATTCAATACAAAAGGCACAATGCCGACTTAAGTACAAGAAGACTGACTCTTCTTACTGTCTATGTCTTGAACCTTTCCGGTGACACTAGTTATAGTTTCCGATGCTTTACTACATGTTTATAGTATCCCTTGGACCTTCTTATTGACGATGAAACACAGAAATTGCATCGGAATTAAATACAATAGGCACAATGCCGACTTAAGTACAAGAAGACTGACTCTTCTTACTGTCTATGTTTAGAACCATTCCTGTGACACTAGTTATAGATTCCGATGCTTCACTTCAGGTTTACTGTATCGCTCTGACCTTCTTATTTACGACGAAACACAGAAATTGCATTGGAATTAAATACAAAAGGCACAATGCCGACTTAAGTACAAGAAGACTGGCTCTTCCTACTGTCTTCTTTTTGAACCATTCCTGTGACACTAGTTATAGATTCCGATGCTTCACTTCAGGTTTACTGTATCCCTCTGACCTTCTTATTGACGATGAAACACAGAAATTGCATCGGAATTAAATTCAAAAAGCACAATGCCGACTTAAGTACAACAAGTCTGACTCTTCCTACTGTCTCTGTTTTGAACCATTCCTGTGACACTAGTTATAAATTCCGATGCTTCACTTCAGGTTTACTGTATCCCTCTGACCTTCTTATTGACGATGAAACACAGAAATTGCATCGGAATTAAATTCAAAAAGCACAATGCCGACTTAAGTACAAGAAGACTGACTCTTCTTACTGTCTATGTTTAGAACCATTCCTGTGACACTAGTTATAGATTCCGATGCTTCACTTCAGGTTTACTGTATCCCTCTGACCTTATTTACGATGAAACACAGAAATTGCATCGGAATAAAATACAAAAGGCACAATGCCGACTTAAGTACAAGAAGACTGACTCTTCTTACTGTCTATGCTTTGAACCATTCCGGTGACACTAGTTATAGTTTCCGATGCTTCACTTCAGGTTTACTGATTCCCTCTGACCTTCTTATTGACGATGAAACACAGAAATTGCATCGGAATTAAATTCAAAAAGCACAATGCCGACTTAAGTACAACAAGTCTGACTCTTCCTACTGTCTCTGTTTTGAACCATTCCTGTGACACTAGTTATAAATTCCGATGCTTCACTTCAGGTTTACTGTATCCCTCTGACCTTCTTATTGACGATGAAACACAGAAATTGCATCGGAATTAAATTCAAAAAGCACAATGCCGACTTAAGTACAAGAAGACTGACTCTTCTTACTGTCTATGTTTAGAACCATTCCTGTGACACTAGTTATAGATTCCGATGCTTCACTTCAGGTTTACTGTATCCCTCTGACCTTATTTACGATGAAACACAGAAATTGCATCGGAATAAAATACAAAAGGCACAATGCCGACTTAAGTACAAGAAGACTGACTCTTCTTACTGTCTATGCTTTGAACCATTCCGGTGACACTAGTTATAGTTTCCGATGCTTCACTTCAGGTTTACTGATTCCCTCTGACCTTCTTATTGTCGACGAATCACAGAAATTGCATCGGAATTAAATACAAAAGGCACAATGCCGACTTAAGTACAAGAAGACTGACTCTTCTTAAAGTCTATGTTTTGAACAATTCCTGTTACACTAGTTATAGATTCCGTTGCTTCACTTCAGGTTTACTGCATCCCTTGGACCTTCTTATTGACGACGAATCACAGAAATTGCATTGGAATTAAATAGGAAAGAAACAATGCCGACTTAAGTACAAGAAGACTGACCCTTCCTATTGTCTATGTTTTGAACCATTCCTGTGACACTAGTTATAGATTCCGATGTTTCACTTCAGGTTTACTGTATCATTCTGACCCTCTTATTGACGATGAAACACAGAAATTGCATCGGGGAATGAAATAGAAAAAGCACAATGCCGACTTAAGTATAAGAAGACTGACTCTTCCTACTGACTATGTTGTGAACATTTCCTGTGAGACCAGTTTTAGATTCCGATGCTTCACTATATGTTTACTGTATCCCATGGACCTTCTTATTGACGATTAAACACAGAACTTGCATCGGAATTAATTAGAAAAGGCACAATGCCGACTTAAGTACAACAAGACTGACTCTTCCTACTGTCTATGTTTTAACCATTCCATTGACACTAGTTATAGATTCCGATGCTTCACTTCAGGTTTACTGATTCCCTCTGACCTACTTATTGTCGATGAAACACAGAAACTGCATCGGAATTAAATACGAAAGGCACAATGCCGACTTAAGTACATGAAGACTGTCTCTTCTTTCTGACTACGATGTGCACATTTCCTGTGAGACCAGTTTTAGATTCCGATGCTTCACTACATGTTTATAGTATCCCTTGGACCTTCTTATTGACGATGAAACACAGAAATTGCATCGGAATTAAATACAAAAGGCACAATGCCGACTTAAGTACAAGAAGACTGACTCTTCTTACTGTCTATGTTTAGAACAATTCCTGTGACACTAGTTATAGATTCCGATGCTTCACTTCAGGTTTACTGATTCCCTCTGACCTTCTTATTTACGATGAAACACAGAAATTACATCGGAATTAAAAACAAAAGGCACAATGCCGACTTAAGTACAAGAAGACTGACTCTTCCTACTGTCTCTGTTTTGAACCATTCCTGTGACACTAGTTATAGATTCCGATGCTTCACTTCAGGTTTACTGTATCCCTCTGACCTTCTTATTGACGATGAAACACAGAAATTGCATCGGAATTAAATTCAAAAAGCACAATGCCGACTTAAGTACAAGAAGACTGACTGTTCTTACTGTCTATGTTTAGAACCATTCCTGTGACACTAGTTATAGATTCCGATGCTTCACTTCAGGTTTACTGTATCCCTCTGACCTTATTTACGATGAAACACAGAAATTGCATCGGAATAAAATACAAAAGGCACAATGCCGACTTAAGTACAAGAAGACTGACTCTTCTTACTGTCTATGCTTTGAACCATTCCGGTGACACTAGTTATAGTTTCCGATGCTTCACTTCAGGTTTACTGATTCCCTCTGACCTTCTTATTGTCGACGAAACACAGAAATTGCATCGGAATTAAATACAAAAGGCACAATGCCGACATAAGTACAAGAACACTGACTCTTCCTACTGTCTTCTTTTTGAACCATTCCTGTGACATTAGTTATAGATTCCGATTCCTTCCTTCAGGTTTACTGCATCCCTTGGACCTTCTTATTGACGACGAATCACAGAAACTGCATTGGAATTAAATAGGAAAGGCAGAATGCCGACTTAAGTACAACAAGTCTGACTCTTCCTACTGTCTATGTTTTAACCATTCCTGTGACACTAGTTATAGATTCCGATGCTTCACTTCAGGTTTACTGATTCCCTCTGACCTTCTTATTGACGATGAAACACAGAAATTGCATCGGAATTAAATTCAAAAAGCACAATGCCGACTTAAGTACAAGAAGACTGACTCTTCTTACTGTCTATGTTTAGAACCATTCCTGTGACACTAGTTATAGATTCCGATGCTTCACTTCAGGTTTACTGTATCCCTCTGACCTTATTTACGATGAAACAATGAAAATTGCATCGGAATAAAATACAAAAGGCACAATGCCGACTTAAGTACAAGAAGACTGACTCTTCTTACTGTCTATGTTTTGAACCATTCCGGTGACACTAGTTATAGTTTCCGATGCTTCACTTCAGGTTTACTGTATCCCTCTGACCTTCTTATTGACGATGAAACACAGAAATTGCATCGGAATTAAATTCAAAAAAGCACAATGCCGACTTAAGTACAAGAAGACTGACTCTTCTTACTGTCTATGTTTAGAACCATTCCTGTGACACTAGTTATAGATTCCGATGCTTCACTTCAGGTTTACTGCATCCCTTGGACCTTCTTATTGACGACGAATCACATAAATTGCATTGGAATTAAATAGGAAAGGCACAATGCCGACTTAAGTACAAGAAGACTGACCCTTCCTATTGTCTATGTTTTGAACCATTCCTGTGACACTAGTTATAGATTCCGATGTTTCACTTCATGTTTACTGTATCCCTCTGACCCTCTTATTGTCGATGAAACACAGAAATGGCATCGGAATTAAATAGAAAAAGCACAATGCCGACTCAAGTACAAGAAGACTGACTCTTCTTACTGACTATGTTGTGAACATTTCCTGTGAGACCAGTTTTAGATTCCGATGCTTCACTATATGTTTACTGTATCCCATGGATCTTCATATTGACGATGAAACACAGAACTTGCATCGGAATGAATTAGAAAAGGCACAATGACGACTTAAGTACTACAAGTCTGACTCTTCTTACTGTCTATGTTTTAACCATTCCTGTGAGACTAGTTATAGATTCCGATGCATCACTTCAGGTTTACTGATTCCCTCTGACCTACTTATTGTCGATGAAACACAGAAACTGCATCGGAATTAAATACGAAAGGCACAATGCCGACTTAAGTACATGAAGACTGTCTCTTCTTTCTGACTATGATGTGAACATTTCCTGTGAGACCAGTTTTAGATTCCGATGCTTCACTACATGTTTATAGTATCCCTTGGACCTTCTTATTGACGATGGAACACAGAAATTGCATCGGAATTAAATACAAAAGGCACAATGCCGACTTAAGTACAAGAAGACTGACTCTTCTTACTGTCTATGTTTAGAACCATTCCTGTGACACTAGTTATAGATTCCGATGCTTCACTTCAGGTTTACTGATTCCCTCTGACCTTCTTATTGACGATGAAGCACAGAATTTGCATCGGAATTAAATACAAAATTCAGAATGCCGACTTAAGTACAAGAAGTCTGACTCTTCTTACTGTCTATGTTTTGAGCAATTCCTGTGACACTAGTTATAGATTCCGATGCTTGACTTCAGGTTTACTGTATCCCTTGGACCTTCTTATCGACGATCAAACACAGAAATAGCATCGGAATTAAATACAAACGGCACAATGCCGACTTAAGTACAAGAAGACTGACTCTTCTTACTCTGTATGTTTTGAACCATTCCTGTGACACTAGTTATAGGTTCCGATGCTTCAGTTCGGGTTTACTGTATCCCTTGGACCTTCTTATTTACGATGAAACACAGAAATCGCATCGGGATTAAATACAAAAGGCACAATGCGGACTTAAGTACAAGAAGACTGACTCTTCCTACTGTCTATGTTTTGAAAAATTCTTGTGACACTAGTTATAGATTCCGAGGCTTCACTTCAGGTTTACTGTATCCCTCTGACACTCTTACTGACGATGAAACACAGAAATTGCATCGGAATTATATACAAAAGGCACAGTGCCGACTTAAGTACAAGAAGACTGACTCTTCTTACTGTCTATGTTTTGAACCATTCCTGTGACACTAGTTATAGATTCCGAAGCTTCACTTCAGGTTTACTTTGTCCTTTGGACCTTCTTATTGACGATGAAACACAGAAATTGCATCGGAATCAAAAATAAAATGCACAATGCCGACATAAGTACAAGAAGACTGACGTTTCCTAGTGTCTATGTTTTGAACCATTCCTGTGACACCAGTTATAGATTCCGGGTTTCACTTCAGGTCTACAGTATCCCTCTGACATTCTTATTGTCGAGGAAACACAGAAATTGCGTCGGAATTAGATAGAAAAGGCACAATGCCGTATTAAGTACAGGAAGACTGACTCTTCTTACAGGCTATGTATTGAATAATTCCTGTAACAATAGTTATAGATTTCGATGCTTCACTTCAAATTTACTGTATCCCTTGGACCTTCTTATTGACGATGAAACACAGAAATTGCTCAGAATTACATACAAAAGGCATAAAGCCGACTTGAGTATAACAAGACTGACTCTTCTTACTGACTATGATTTGAACATTTCCTGTGAGACCAGATTTAGCGTCCGATGCTTCACTATAAGTGTACTGTATCCCTTGTACCTTCCTATTGACGATGAAACACAGAAATTGCATCGGAATTAAATACAAAAGGCACAAGGCCGACTGATGTACAAGAAGACTGACTATTCTTAATGTCTATGTTTTGAACCATTCCTGTGACACTAGTTATAGATTACGATTCTTCACTTCAGATTTACTGTATCCCTTGGACCTTGTTATTGACGATGAAACACAGAAATTGCATCGGAATTAAATACAAGAAGCACAATGCCGACTTAAGTACAAGAAGACTGACACTTCCGACAGACTATGATTTGAACCATTCCTGTGACACTAGTTATAGATTCCGATGCATCACCTCAGGTTTACTGTATCCCTTGGACCTTCGTATTGACGATGACACACAGAAATTGCATCGGATTTAAATACAAAAGGCACAATGCCGACTTAAGTACAAGAAGACTGACACTTCTTGCTGTGTATGTTTTGAACCACATCTGTGACACTAGTTATAGATTCCGATGCTTCACTTCAGGTTTACTGTATCCCTCTGACCCTCTTATTGACGACGAAACACAGAAATTGCTTTGGAACTAAATAGAAAAGGCACAATGCCGACTTAAGTACTAGAAGACTGACTCTTCCTATTGTCTATGATTTGAACCATTCCTGTGACTCTAGTTATAAATTCCGATGCTTCACTTCACGTTTACTGTATCCCACTGACCTTCTTATTGACGATGAAACACAGAAATTGCATTGGAATGAAATACAAAAGGCACAATGCCGACTCAAATACAAGATGACTGGCTCTTCTTACTCTCTATGTTTTGAACTTTTCCTGTGAGACCGGTTTTTAATTCCGATGCTTCACTTCAGGTTTACTGTATCCCTTTGGACCTTCTTATTGACGACGAAGCACAGAAATTGCATCGGCATTAAATAGTAAAGGCACAATGCCGACTTCAGTACAAGAAGGCTGACTCACCCAACTGTCTATGTTTTGAAAAATTCCTGTGACACTAGTTATAGATTCCGAGGCTTCACTTCAGGTTTACTGTATCCCTCTGACACTCTTACTGACGATGAAACACAGAAATTGCTTCGGAATTAAATACAAAAGGCACAGTGCCGACTTAAGTACAAGAAGACTGACTCTTCTTACTGTCTATGTTTTGAACCATTCCTGTGACACTAGTTATAGATTCCGAAGCTTCACTTCAGGTTTACTTTGTCCTTTGGACCTTCTTATTGACGATGAAACACAGAAATTGCATCGGAATCAAAAAGAAAATGCACAATGCCGACATATGTACAAGAAGACTGACGCTTCCTAGTGTCTCTGTTTTGAACCATTCCTGTGACACTAGTTATAGATTCTGGGCTTCACTTCAGGTCTACTGTATCCCTCTGACATTCTTATTGTCGATGAAACACAGAAAATGCATCGGAATATGATAGAAAAGGCACAATGCCGTATTAATTACAAGAAGACTGACTCTTCTTACAGTCTATGTACTGAATAATTCCTGTAAAAATAGTTATAGATTTCGATGCTTCACTTCAAATTTACTGTATCCCTTGGACCTTCTTCTTGACGATGAAACACAGAAATTGCTTCGGAATTAAATACAAAAGGCACAATGCCGACTTAAGTATAACGAGACTGACTCTTCTTACTGACTATGATTTGAACATTTCCAGTGAGACCAGATTTAGAGTCCGATGCTTCACTATAAGTGTACTGTTTCCCTTGTACCTTCCTATTGACGATGAAACACAGACATTGCATCGGAATTAAATACAAAGGGCACAAGGCCGACTGAAGTACAAGAAGTCTGACTCTTCTTACTGTCTATGTTTTGAACCATTCCTGTGACACTAGTTATAGATTCCGAAGCTTCACTTCAGGTTTACTTTGTCCTTTGGACCTACTTATTGACGATGAAACACAGAAATTGCATCGGAATCAAAAAGAAAATGCACAATGCCGACATAAGTACAAGAAGACTGACGTTTCCTAGTGTCTATGTTTTGAACCATTCCTGTGACACTAGTTATAGATTCCGGGCCTCACTTCAGGTCTACTGTATCCCTCTGACATTCTTATTGTCGAGGAAACACAGAAATTGCATCGGAATTAGATAGAAAAGGCACAATGCCGTATTAAGTACAAGAAGACTGACTCTTCTTACAGTCTATGTATTGAATAATTCCTGTAACAATAGTTATAGATTTCGATGCTTCACTTCAAATTTACTGTATCCCTTGGACCTTCTTATTGACGATGAAACACAGAGATTGCTTCAGAATTACATACAAAATTCATAAAGCCGACTTAAGTATAACAAGACTGACTCTTCTTACTGACTATGATTTGAACATTTCCTGTGAGACCAGATTTAGAGTCCGATGCTTCACTATAAGTGTACTGTATCCCTTGTACCTTCCTATTGACGATGAAACACAGAAATTCAATCGGAATTAAATACAAAAGGCACAAGGCCGACTGATGTACAAGAAGACTGACTATTCTTAATGTCTATGTTTTGAACCATTCCTGTGACACTAGTTATAGATTACGATTCTTCACTTCAGATTTACTGTATCCCTTGGACCTTGTTATTGACGATGAAACACAGAAATTGCATCGGAATTAAATACAAAAAGCACAATCCCGACTTAAGTACAAGAAGACTGACACTTCCGACAGACTATGCTTTCAACCATTCCTGTGACACTAGTTATAGATTCCGATGCATCACCTCAGGTTTACTGTATCCCTTGGACCTTCGTATTGACGATGACACACAGAAATTGCATCGGATTTGAATACAAAAGGCACAATGCCGACTTAAGTACAAGAAGGCTGACACTTCTTGCTGTGTATGTTTTGAACCATTCCTGTGACACTAGTTATAGATTCCGATGCTTCACTTCAGGTTTACTGTATCCCTCTGACCCTCTTATTGACGACGAAACACAGAAATTGCTTTGGAACTAAATAGAAAAGGCACAGTCCCGACTTAAGTACAAGAAGACTGACACTTCTTGCTGTGTATGTTTTGAACCATTCCTGTGACACTAGTTATAGATTCCGATGCTTCACTTCACGTTTACTGTATCCCTCTGACCTTCTTATTAACGATGAAACACAGAAATTGCATTGGAATGAAATACAAAAGGCATAATGCCGACTCAAATACAAGACGACTGGCTCTTCTTACTCTCTATGTATTGAACCTTTCCTGTGAGACCGGTTTTAGATTCCGATGCTTCACTTCAGGTTTACTATATCCCTTGGACCTTCTTATTGACGACGAAACACAGAAATTGCATCGGCATTAAATAGAAAAGGCACAGTGCCGACTTCAGTACAAGAAGGCTGAATCATCCAACTGTCTATGTTTTCAAAAATTCCTGTGACACTAGTTATAGATTCCGAGGCTTCACTTCAGGTTCACTGTATCCCTCTGACACTCTTACTGACGATGAAACACAGAAATTGCATCGGAATTAAATACAAAAGGCACAGTGCCGACTTAAGTACAAGAAGACTGACTCTTCCTACTGTCTATGTTTTGAACCATTCCTGTGACACTAGTTATAGATTCCGAAGCTTCACTTCAGGTTTACTTTGTCCTTTGGACCTTCTTATTGACGATGAAACACAGAAATTGCATCGGAATCAAAAAGAAAATGCACAATGCCGACATATGTACAAAAAGACTGACGCTTCCTAGTGTCTCTGTTTTGAACCATTCCTGTGACACTAGTTAAAGATTCCGGGCTTCACTTCAGGTCTACTGTATCCCTCTGACATTCTTATTGTCGATTAGACACAGAAATTGCATCGGAATAAGATAGAAAAGGCACAATGCCGTATTAAGTACAAGAAGACTGACTCTTCTTACAGTCTATGTTTTGAACCATTCCTGTGACTCTAGTTATAGATTCCGAAGCTTCACTTCAGGTTTACTGTATCCTTTGCACCTTCTTATTGACGATGAAACACAGAATTTGCATCTGAATTATATAAAAAAGGCACAATGCCGACTTAAGTACAAGAAGAATGACTCTTCTTACTGTCTATGTTTTGAGCAATTCCTGTGACACTAGTTAAAGGTTCCGATGCTTCACTTCAGGTTTACTGTATCCCTCTGACATTCTCATTGACGATGAAACACAGAAATTGCATTGGAATTAAATGCAAAAAGCACAATGCCGACTTAAGTACAAGAAGACTGACTCTTCCGACTGTCTGTGTTTTGAACCATTCCTGTGACACTAGTTATAGATTCCGATGAATCACTTCAGGTTTACTGTATCCCTTGGACCCTCTTATTGAAGATGAAACACAGAAATTGCATCGGAATTAAATACAAAATGCACAATGCCGACTTAAGTACAAGAAGACTGACTCTTCTAGCTGTGTATGTTTTGAACCATTCCTGTGAAACTAGTTATAGATTCCGATGCTTCACTTCAGGTTTACTGTATCCCTCTGACCTTCCTCTTGACGACGAAATACACAAATTGCATAGGAATTAAATAGAAAAGGCACAATGCCAACTTAAGTACAAGAAGACTGACTCTTCCTACTGTCTATGTTTTGAAGCATTCCTGTGACTCTAGTTATAGATTCCGATGCTTCACTTCGCGTTTACTGTATCCCTCTGACTTTTTTATTGACGATGAAACACAGAAATTGCATCGGAGTAAAATACAAAAGGCAAAATGCCCACTTAAGTACAAGAAGACTGACTCCTCTTACTGTCTATGTTTTGATCCTTTTCTGTGACACAAGGTATAGATCCCGATGCTTCACTTCAGGTTTACTGTATCCTTTGGACCTTCTTATTGACGACGAAACACAGAAATAGCATCGGAATTAAATATAAAAGGCACAATGCCGACTTCAGTACAAGAAGACTGACTCTTCTTACTGTCTATGTTTTGAACCATTCCTGTGACACTAGTTATAGATTCCGATGCTTCACTTCAGGTTTACTGTATCCCTTGGACCATCTTATTGACGACTAAACACAGAAATTGAATCAGTATTAAATACAAAAGGCACAATGCCGACTTAAGTACAAGAAGACTGACTCTACCTACTGTCTATGTTTTAACCATTCCTGTGACAGTAGTTATAGATTCCGATGCTTCACTACAGGTTTACTCTATCCCTCTGACGTTCTTATTGATGATGAAACAAAGAAATTGCATCGGAATTAAATACAAAAGGCACATGCCGACTCAAATACAAGATGACTGGCTCTTCTTACTCTCTATGCTTTGAACTTTTCCTGGGAGACGGGTTTTAGATTCCGATGCTTCACTTCAGGTTTACTCTATCCCTCGGACTTTCTTATTGACGACGGAACACAGAAATTGCATCGGAATTAAATACAAAAGCCAAAATGCCGACATAAGTATAAGAAGACTGACTCTTCTTGCTGTGTATGTTTTGAACCATTCCTGTGACATTACTTATAGATTACGATGCTCCACTTCAGGTTTACTGTATCCCTTGGTCCTTGTTATTGACGATGAAACACAGAAATTGCATCGGAATTAAATACAAAAGGCACAATGCCGACTCAAATACATGATGACTGGCTCTTCATACTCTCTATGATTTGAATCTTTCCTGTGAGACCGGTTATAGATTCCGATGCTTCACTTCAGGTTTACTGTATCCCGTGGACCTTCTTATTGACGACGAAACACAGAAATTGCATCGGAATTAAATAGAAAAGGCACAATGTCGACATAAGTACAGGAAGACTGACTCTTCTTACTGTCTATGTTTTGAACCTGTCCTGTGACACTAGATATAGATTCCAATGCTTCACTTCAGGTTTACTGTGTACCTTGGACCTTCTTATTGACGACGAAACACAGAAATTGCATCGGAATTAAATAGAATGGGCTCAATGCAGACATAAGTACAAGAAGACTGAGTCTTCCTACTGTCTGTGTTTTAAACCATTCCTGTGACACTAGTTATAGATTCCGATGCTTCACTCCAGGTTTTACTGTATCCCTCTGACATTCTTATTGTCGATGAAACACAGAAATTGCATCGGAATTAAATACAAACGGCACAGTGCCGACTTAAGTACAAGAAGACTGACTCTTCTTACTGACTATGTTGTGAACATTTCCTGTGAGACCACTTTTAGATTCCGATGCTTCACCATATGTTTACTGTATCCCTTGGACCTTCGTATTAAGGATGAAACACAGAAATTGCATCGGAATTAAATACAAAAGGCACAAAGCCGACTTAAGTATAAGAAAACTGACTCTTCTTACTGACTATGATTTGAACACTTCCTGTGAGACCAGTTTTAGATTCCGATGATTCACTATAAGTTCACTGTATCCCTTGGACCTTCTTATTGACGATGAAACACAGAAATTGCTTCGGAATTAATTACAAAAGGCACAATGCCGACTTAAGTACAAGAAGACTGACTCTTCTTAGTGTCTCTATGTTTTGAACCATTCCTGTGACACTTGTTATAGATTCCGATGCTTCACTTCAGGTTTACTGTATCCCTTGGACCTTGTTATTGACGACGAAACACAGAAATTGCATCGGAGATAAATAGAAAAGGTACATTGCCGACTTAAGTATAAGAAGACTGACTCTTCTTACTGAGTATGATTTGAACATTTCCTTTGAGACCAGTTTTAGATTCCGATGCTTCACTATATGTTTACTGTATCCCTTGGACCTTCTTATTGACGATGAAACACAGAAATTGCATCGGAATTAAATACAAGAGGCACAATGCCGACTTACGTACAAGAAGAGTGACTCTTCCGACTGTCTATGCTTTGAACCATCCCTGTGACACTAGTTATAGATTCCGATGCTTCACTTCAGGTTTACTGTATCCCTTGGACCTTCTTATTGACGATGAAACACTGAGATTGCATCGGAATTAAATACAAAATGCACAATGCCGACTTAAGAACAAGAAGACTGACTCTTCTTGCTGTGTATGTTTTGAACCATTCCTGTGAAACTAGTTATAGATTCCGATGCTTCACTTCAGGTTTACTGTATCCCTCTGACCGTCTTATTGACGACGAAACACAGAAACTGCATCGGAATTAAATAGAAAATGCACAATGCCGACTTAAGTACAAGAATACTGACTCTTCCTACTGTCTATGTTTTGAACCATTCCTGTGACTCTAGTTATAGATTCCGATGCTTCACTTCAGGTTTACTGTATCCCTCTGACCGTCTTATTGACGACGAAACACAGAAATTGCATCGGAATTGAATACCAAATGCACAATGCCGACATAAGTACAAGAAGACTGACTCTTCCGTGTTTATGTTTTAAACCATTCATGTGACACTAGATATAGATTCCGATGCTCCACTTCAGGTTTACTGTATGCCTTGGACCCTTTTATTGACGACGAACTCAGAAATTGCATCGGAATTAAATAGAAAAGGCACAATACCGACTTAAGTAGAAGAAGACTGACCCTTCCTACTGTCTATGCTTTGAACCATTCCTGTGACACTAGTTATAGATTCCGAAGCTTCACTTTAGGTTTACTGTATCCTTTGGACCTTCTTATTGACGATGAAACACAGAATTTTCATCGGAATTAAATACAAAAGGAACAATGCCGGCTTAAGTACAAGAAGACTGACTCTTATTACTGACTATGATTTGAACATTTCCTGTGATACCAGATTTAGATTCCGATGCTTCACTATATGTTTACTGTATCCCTTGGACCTTCTTGTTTACGATGAAACACAGAAATTGCATCGGAATTAAATACAAAAGGCACAATGCCGACTTAAGTACAAGAAGACTGACGCTTATTACTGTTTATGCTTTGAACCATTCCTGTGACACTAGTTATAGATTCCGAAGCTTCACTTCAGGTTTACTGTATCCTTTGGACCTTGTTATTGACGATAAAACACAGAATTTGCATCGGAATTAAATACAAAAGGAACAATGCCGGCTTAAGTACAAGAAGACTGACTCTTCTTACTGTCTATGTTTTGAGCAATTCCATTGACACTAGTTATAGATTCCCATGCTTCACTTCAGGTTTACTGTATCCCTTGGACCTTCTTATTGACGATGAAAATCAGAAATAACATCGGAATTAAATTTAAAAGGTACAATGCCGACTTAAGTACGAGAAGACTGACTCTTCTTACAGTCTATGATTTGAACCATTCCTGTGTCACTAGTTATAGATTCCGATGCTTCACTTCAGGTTTACTGTATCCCTTGGACCTTCTTATAGACGACGAAACACAGAAATTGAATCGGGATTAAATACAAAAAGCACAATGCCGACTTAAGTACAAGAAGACTGACTCTTCTTGCTGTGTATGTTTTGAACCATTCCTGTGACACTAGTTATAGATTCCGATGCTTCACTTCAGGTTTACTGTATCCCTCTGACATTCTTATTGACGATGAAACACAGAAATTGCATCGGAATTAAATACAAACGGCACAGTGCCGACTTAAGTACAAGAAGACTGACTGTTCCTACTGACTATGTTGTAAACATTTCCTGTGAGACCATATAAAGGCACATTTGCATGCCGAGCGTGAGTTTCCTCGGAAACGCGAGATATTAATTTTATAACCAGTTTTAGATTCCGATGCTTCACTATATGTTTACTGTATCCCTTGGACCTTCTTATTGATGATGAAACACAGAAAGTGGATCGGAATTAAATACAAAAGGCACAATGCCGACTTAAGTATAAGAAGACTGACTCTTCTTCCTGACTATGATTTGAACATTCCTGTGAGACCAGTTTTAGATTCCGATGTTTCACTATATGTTTACTGTATCTCTTGGACCTTCTTATTGACGAAGAAACACAGAAATTGCATCGGAATTAAATACAAAAGGCACAATGCAGACTTAAGTACAAGAAGACTGACTCCTCTTAATGTCTATGTTTTGAGCCATTTCTGTGACACTAGTTATAGATTCCGATGCTTCACTACAGGTTTATTGTATCCCTTGGACCTTGTTAATGACGATGAAACACAGAAATTGCATCGGAATTAAATACAAAAGGCACAATGCCGACTTAAGAACAAGAAGACTGACTCTTCCTACTGTCTATGATTTGAACCATTCCTGTGGCACTAGTTATGGATTCATATGCAACACTTCAGGTTTACTGTATCCCTTGGACCTTCTTGTTGACGATGAAACACAGAAAATGCATCGGAATTAAATACAAAAGGCACAATGCCGACTTAATTACAACAAGACTGACTCTTCTTGCTGTGTATGTTTTGAACCATTCCTGTGACACTAGTTATAGATTCCGATGCTTTACTTCAGGTTTACTGTATCCCGCCGACCTTCTTATTGACGACGAAACACAGAAATTGCATCGGAATTAAATAGAAAATGCACAATGCCGACTTAAGTACAGGAAGACTGACTCTTCCTACTGTCATGTTTTGAACCATTCCTGTGACTCTAGTTATAGATTCCGATGCTTCACATCAGGTTTACTGTATCCCTTGGACCTTCTTATTGATGATGAAACACAGAAATTGCATAGGAATTAAATACAAAAAGCACAATGCCGACTTAAGTACAAGAAGACTGACTCTTCTTACTGTCTATGTTTTGAACCTTTTCTCTGATACTAGTTACAGATTCCGATGCTTCACTTCAGGTTTACTGTATTCCTCTTACCTTCTTATTGACGACGAAACACTGAAATAGCATCGGAATTAAATAGAAAAGGCACAATGCCGACTTAAGTACAACTAGACTGACTCTTCCTAGTGTCTATGTTTTAACCATTCCTGTGGCACTAGTTATAGATTCCGATGCTTCACTTCAGGTTTTCTGATTCCCTCTGACCTTCTTATTGTCGATGAAACACAGACACTGCATCGGAATTAAATACAAAAGGCACAATGCTGACTTAAGTATAAGAAGACAGACTCTTCTTACTGTCTATGTTTTGAACAATTCCTGTGACACTAGTTATAGATTCCGTTGCTTCACTTCAGGTTTACTGCATCCCTTGGACCTTCGTATTGACGACGAATCACAGAAATTGCATTGGAATTAAATAGGAAAGGCACAATGCCGACTTAAGTACAAGAAGACTGACCCTTCCTATTGTCTATGTTTTGAACCATTCCTGTGACACTAGTTATAGATTCCGATGTTTCACGTCAGGTTTACTGTATCCCTCTGACCTTCTTATTGACGATGAAACACAGATATTGCATCGGAATTAAATAGAAAAAGCTCGATGCCGACTTAAGTACAAGAAGACTGACTCTTCTTACTGTCTATGTTTTGAATCATTCCTGTGACACTAGTTATAGATTCCGATGCTTCACTTCAGGTTTACTGTATCCCACTCACCCTCTTATTGACGATGAAACACAGAAATTGCATCGGAATTAAATACAAAAGGCACAATGCCGTCTTAAGTACAAGAAGACTGTCTCTTCTTTCTGACTAAGTTGTGAACATTTCCTGTGAGACCAGTTTTAGATTCCGATGCTTCACTATATGTTTATTGTATCCCTTGGACCTTCTTATTGACGACGAAACACAGAAATTGCATCGGAATTAAATACAAAAGGTACAATGCCGACTTAAGTACAAGAAGACTGACTCTTATTACTGTCTATGTTTAGAACCATTCCTGTGACACTAGTTATAGATTCCGATGCTTCACTTCAGGTCTACTGTATCCCTCTGACCTTCTTATTTACGATGAAACACAGAAATTGCATCGGAATTAAAGACAAAAGGCACTATGCCAACTTAAGTACAAGAAGACTGACTATTCTTACTGTCAATATTTTGAACCATTCCGGTGACACTAGTTATAGTTTCCGATGCTTCACTTCAGGTTTACTGTATCCCTCTGACCTTCTTATTGACGATGAAACACAGAAATTGCATCGGAATTAAATTCAAAAGGCACAATGCCGACTTAAGTACCAGAAGATTGACTCTTCTTACTGTCTATGTCTTGAACAATTCCTGTGACACTAGTTATAGATTCCGATGCTTCACTTCAGGATTACTGTATCCCTTGGACCTTCTTATCGACGATGAAACACAGAAATTGCATCGGAATTAAATAGAAAAGGCACAATGCCGACCTAAGTACAAGAAGACTGACTCTTCCTACTGTCTATGTTTTGAACCATTCCTGTGATACTAGTTATAGATTCCTTTGCTTCACTTCAGGTTTACTGTATCCCTCTGACCTTCTTATTGATGATGAAACACAGATATGGCATCGGAATTAAATACAAAATGCACAATGCCGACTTAAGTACAAGAAGACTGACTCTTCTTACTGACTATGTTGGGAACATTTCCTGTGAGACCAGTTTTAGATTCCGATGCTTCACTACGTGTTTACTGTATCCCATGGTCCTTCTTATTGACGATGAAACACAGAACTTGCATCGGAATTAATTAGAAAAGGCACAATGCCGACTTAAGCACAACAAGACTGACTCTTCCTACTGTCAATGTTTTAACCATTCCTGTGACACTAGTTATAGATTCCGATGCTTCACTTCAGGTTTACTGATACCCTCTGACCTTCTTATTGACGATGAAGCACAGAATTTGCATCGGAATTAAATACAAAATTCAGAATGACGACTTAAGTACAACAAGTCTGACTCTTCTTACTGTCTATGTTTTGAGCAATTCCTGTGTCACTAGTTATAGATTCCGATGCTTCACTTCAGGTTTACTGTTTCCCTTGGACCATCTTATCGACGATGAAACACAGAAATAGCATCGGAATTAAATACAAACGGCACAATGCCGACTTAAGTACAAGAAGACTGACTCTTCCTACTGTCTATGTTTTAACCATTCCTGTGACACTAGTTATAGATTCCGATGCTTCACTTCAGGTTTACTGTATCCCTCTCCTTCTTATTGACGATGAAACACAGAAATTGCATCGGAATTAAATACAAAAGGCACAATGCCGACTCAAATACAAGATGACTGGCTCTTCTTACTCTCTATGTTTTGAACCTTTCCTGTGAGAGCGGTTTTAGATTCCGATGCTTCACTTCAGGTTTACTGTATCCCTCTCCTTCTTATTGACGATGAAACACAGAAATTGCATCGGAATTAAATACAAAAGGCACAATGCCGACTCAAATACAAGATGACTGGCTCTTCTTACTCTCTATGTTTTGAACCTTTCCTGTGAGACCGGTTTTAGATTCCGATGCATCACCTCAGGTTTACTGTATCCCTTGGACCTTCGTATTGACGATGACACACAGAAATTGCATCGGATTTAAATACAAAAAGCACAATGCCGACTTAAGTACAAGAAGACTGACACTTCCGACAGACTATGCTTTGAACCATTCCTGTGACACTAGTTATAGATTCCGATGCATCACCTCATTCTTACTGTATCCCTCTGACCTTCTTATTGACGTTGAAACACAGAAATTGCATTGGAATTAAATACAAAGGGCACAATGCCGACTTAAGTACAAGAAGACTGACTCTTCTTACTGTCTATGTTTTCAACCATTCCTGTGTCACTAGTTATAGATTCCGAAGCTTCACTTCAGGTTTACTGTATTCATTGGACCGTCTTATTGACGATGAAACACAGAATTTGCATCTATATTATATAAAAAAGGCACAATGCCGACTTAAGTACAAGAAGAATGATTCTACTTACTGTCTATGTTTTGAGCAATTCCTGTGACACTAGTTATAGATTACGTTGCTTCACTTCAGGTTTACTGTATCCCTTGGACCTCCTTATCGACGATGAAACAGAAATAGCATCGGAATTTAATACAAAAGGCACAATGCCGACTTATGTACAAGAAGACTGACTCTTCTTACTCTCTATGTTTCGAACCATTCCTGTGACTCTAGTTAAAGATTCCGAAGCTTCACTTCAGGTTTACTGTATCCCTCTGACATTCTCATTGACGATGAAACACAGAAATTGCATTGGAATTAAATGCAAAAGGCACAATGCCGACTTAAGTACAAGAAGACAGACTCTACTTACTGTCTATGTTTTGAACCATTTTTGTGACACTAGTTATAGATTCCGATGCTTCACTTCAGGTTTACTGTATCCCTCTGCCACTCTTATTGACTATGAAACGCATAAATTGCATCGGAATTAAATACAAAAGGCACATTGCCGACTTAAGTACAAGAAGACAGACCCTTCTTACTGTCTATGTTTGAACCATTCCTGCGACCATAGTTATAGATTCCGAAGCTTCACTTCAGGGTTACTGTATCCTTTTTACCTTCTTATTGACGATGAAACACAAAATTTGCATCGGAATTAAATACAATAGGCACAATGCCGACTTAAGTACAAGAAGACTGACTCTTCTTACTGTCTATGTTGTGAGCAATTCCTGTGACACTAGTTGTAGATTCCGATGCTTCACGTCAGGTTTACTGTATCCCTTGGACCTTCTTATCGATGATGAAACACAGAAATTGCATCGGAATTAAATAGAAAAGGCACAATGCAGGCATAAGTACAAGAAGACTGACTCTTCTTACTGACTATGATTTGAACATTTCCTGTGAGACCAGTTTTACATTCCGATGCTTCACTATATGTTTACTGTATCCCTTGGACCTTCTTGTTGACGATGAAACACAGAAATTGCATCGGAATTGAATACAAAAGGCACAATGCCGACATAAGTACAAGAAGACAGACTCTTCTTGCTGTGTATGTTTTGAACCATTCCTGTGACACTAGTTATAGATTCCGATGTTTCACGTCAGGTTTACTGTATCCCTCTGACCTTCTTATTGACGATGAAACACAGATATTGCATCGGAATTAAATAGAAAAAGCTCGATGCCGACTTAAGTACAAGAAGACTGACTCTTCTTACTGTCTATGTTTTGAATCATTCCTGTGACACTATTTATAGATTCCGATGCTTCACTTCAGGTTTACTGTATCCCACTCACCCTCTTATTGACGATGAAACACAGAAATTGCATCGGAATTAAATACAAAAGGCACAATGCCGTCTTAAGTACAAGAAGACTGTCTCTTCTTTCTGACTAAGTTGTGAACATTTCCTGTGAGACCAGTTTTAGATTCCGATGCTTCACTATATGTTTATTGTATCCCTTGGACCTTCTTATTGACGACGAAACACAGAAATTGCATCGGAATTAAATACAAAAGGTACAATGCCGACTTAAGTACAAGAAGACTGACTCTTATTACTGTCTATGTTTAGAACCATTCCTGTGACACTAGTTATAGATTCCGATGCTTCACTTCAGGTCTACTGTATCCCTCTGACCTTCTTATTTACGATGAAACACAGAAATTGCATCGGAATTAAAGACAAAAGGCACTATGCCAACTTAAGTACAAGAAGACTGACTATTCTTACTGTCAATATTTTGAACCATTCCGGTGACACTAGTTATAGTTTCCGATGCTTCACTTCAGGTTTACTGTATCCCTCTGACCTTCTTATTGACGATGAAACACAGAAATTGCATCGGAATTAAATTCAAAAGGCACAATGCCGACTTAAGTACCAGAAGATTGACTCTTCTTACTGTCTATGTCTTGAACAATTCCTGTGACACTAGTTATAGATTCCGATGCTTCACTTCAGGATTACTGTATCCCTTGGACCTTCTTATCGACGATGAAACACAGAAATTGCATCGGAATTAAATAGAAAAGGCACAATGCCGACCTAAGTACAAGAAGACTGACTCTTCCTACTGTCTATGTTTTGAACCATTCCTGTGATACTAGTTATAGATTCCTTTGCTTCACTTCAGGTTTACTGTATCCCTCTGACCTTCTTATTGATGATGAAACACAGAAATGGCATCGGAATTAAATACAAAATGCACAATGCCGACTTAAGTACAAGAAGACTGACTCTTCTTACTGACTATGTTGGGAACATTTCCTGTGAGACCAGTTTTAGATTCCGATGCTTCACTACGTGTTTACAGTATCCCATGGTCCTTCTTATTGACGATGAAACACAGAACTTGCATCGGAATTAATTAGAAAAGGCACAATGCCGACTTAAGCACAACAAGACTGACTCTTCCTACTGTCAATGTTTTAACCATTCCTGTGACACTAGTTATAGATTCCGATGCTTCACTTCAGGTTTACTGATACCCTCTGACCTTCTTATTGACGATGAAGCACAGAATTTGCATCGGAATTAAATACAAAATTCAGATTGACGACTTAAGTACAACAAGTCTGACTCTTCTTACTGTCTATGTTTTGAGCAATTCCTGTGTCACTAGTTATAGATTCCGATGCTTCACTTCAGGTTTACTGTTTCCCTTGGACCATCTTATCGACGATGAAACACAGAAATAGCATCGGAATTAAATACAAACGGCACAATGCCGACTTAAGTACAAGAAGACTGACTCTTCCTACTGTCTATGTTTTAACCATTCCTGTGACACTAGTTATAGATTCCGATGCTTCACTTCAGGTTTACTGTATCCCTCTCCTTCTTATTGACGATGAAACACAGAAATTGCATCGGAATTAAATACAAAAGGCACAATGCCGACTCAAATACAAGATGACTGGCTCTTCTTACTCTCTATGTTTTGAACCTTTCCTGTGAGAGCGGTTTTAGATTCCGATGCTTCACTTCAGGTTTACTGTATCCCTCTCCTTCTTATTGACGATGAAACACAGAAATTGCATCGGAATTAAATACAAAAGGCACAATGCCGACTCAAATACAAGATGACTGGCTCTTCTTACTCTCTATGTTTTGAACCTTTCCTGTGAGACCGGTTTTAGATTCCGATGCATCACCTCAGGTTTACTGTATCCCTTGGACCTTCGTATTGACGATGACACACAGAAATTGCATCGGATTTAAATACAAAAAGCACAATGCCGACTTAAGTACAAGAAGACTGACACTTCCGACAGACTATGCTTTGAACCATTCCTGTGACACTAGTTATAGATTCCGATGCATCACCTCATTCTTACTGTATCCCTCTGACCTTCTTATTGACGTTGAAACACAGAAATTGCATTGGAATTAAATACAAAGGGCACAATGCCGACTTAAGTACAAGAAGACTGACTCTTCTTACTGTCTATGTTTTCAACCATTCCTGTGTCACTAGTTATAGATTCCGAAGCTTCACTTCAGGTTTACTGTATTCATTGGACCTTCTTATTGACGATGAAACACAGAATTTGCATCTATATTATATAAAAAAGGCAGAATGCCGACTTAAGTACAAGAAGAATGATTCTACTTACTGTCTATGTTTTGAGCAATTCCTGTGACACTAGTTATAGATTACGTTGCTTCACTTCAGGTTTACTGTATCCCTTGGACCTCCTTATCGACGATGAAACAGAAATAGCATCGGAATTTAATACAAAAGGCACAATGCCGACTTATGTACAAGAAGACTGACTCTTCTTACTCTCTATGTTTCGAACCATTCCTGTGACTCTAGTTAAAGATTCCGAAGCTTCACTTCAGGTTTACTGTATCCCTCTGACATTCTCATTGACGATGAAACACAGAAATTGCATTGGAATTAAATGCAAAAGGCACAATGCCGACTTAAGTACAAGAAGACAGACTCTACTTACTGTCTATGTTTTGAACCATTTTTGTGACACTAGTTATAGATTCCGATGCTTCACTTCAGGTTTACTGTATCCCTCTGCCACTCTTATTGACTATGAAACGCATAAATTGCATCGGAATTAAATACAAAAGGCACATTGCCGACTTAAGTACAAGAAGACAGACCCTTCTTACTGTCTATGTTTGAACCATTCCTGCGACCCTAGTTATAGATTCCGAAGCTTCACTTCAGGGTTACTGTATCCTTTTTACCTTCTTATTGACGATGAAACACAAAATTTGCATCGGAATTAAATACAATAGGCACAATGCCGACTTAAGTACAAGAAGACTGACTCTTCTTACTGTCTATGTTGTGAGCAATTCCTGTGACACTAGTTGTAGATTCCGATGCTTCACGTCAGGTTTACTGTATCCCTTGGACCTTCTTATCGATGATGAAACACAGAAATTGCATCGGAATTAAATAGAAAAGGCACAATGCAGGCATAAGTACAAGAAGACTGACTCTTCTTACTGACTATGATTTGAACATTTCCTGTGAGACCAGTTTTACATTCCGATGCTTCACTATATGTTTACTGTATCCCTTGGACCTTCTTGTTGACGATGAAACACAGAAATTGCATCGGAATTGAATACAAAAGGCACAATGCCGACATAAGTACAAGAAGACAGACTCTTCTTGCTGTGTATGATTTGAACCATTCCTGTGACATTACTTATAGATTATGATGCTCCACTTCAGGTTTACTGTATCCCTTGGTCCTTGTTATTGACGATGAAACACAGAAATTGCATCGGAATTAAATACAAAAGGCACAATGCCGACTCAAATACATGATGACTGGCTCTTCTTACTCTCTATGATTTGAATCTTTCCTGTGAGACCGGTTTTAGATTCCGATGCTTCACTTCAGGTTTACTGTATCCCGTGGACCTTCTAATTGACGACGAAACACAGATATTGCTTCGGAATTAAGTAGAAAAGGCACAATGCCGACTTAAGTATAAGATGACTGACTCTTCTTACTGACTATGATTTGAACATTTCCTGTGAGACCAGTTTTAGATTCCGATGCTTCACTATATGTTTACTGTATCCCTTGGACCTTCTTATTGACGATGAAACACAGAAATTGCATCGGAATTAAATACAAAAGGCACAAGGCCGAGTTAAGTACAAGACGACTGACTCTTCTTACTGTCTATGTTTTGAACCATTCCAGTGACACTAGTTATATATTCCGATGCTACACTTCACGTTTACTGTATCCCTCTGACCTTCTTATTGACGATGAAACACAGAAATTGCATCGGATTTAAATACAAAAAGCACAATGCCGACTTAAGTACAAGAAGACTGACACTTCCGACAGACTATGCTTTGAACCATTCCTGTGACACTAGTTATAGATTCCGATGCATCACCTCATTCTTACTGTATCCCTCTGACCTTCTTATTGAGGTTGAAACACAGAAATTGCATTGGAATTAAATACAAAGGGCACAATGCCGACTTAAGTACAAGAAGACTGACTCTTCTTACTGTCTATGTTTTCAACCATTCCTGTGTCACTAGTTATAGATTCCGAAGCTTCACTTCAGGTTTACTGTATTCATTGGACCTTCTTATTGACGATGAAACACAGAATTTGCATCTATATTATATAAAAAAGGCACAATGCCGACTTAAGTACAAGAAGAATGATTCTACTTACTGTCTATGTTTTGAGCAATTCCTGTGACACTAGTTATAGATTACGTTGCTTCACTTCAGGTTTACTGTATCCCTTGGACCTTCTTATCGACGATGAAACAGAAATAGCATCGGAATTTAATACAAAAGGCACAATGCCGACTTATGTACAAGAAGACTGACTCTTCTTACTCTCTATGTTTTGAACCATTCCTGTGACTCTAGTTAAAGATTCCGAAGCTTCACTTCAGGTTTACTGTATCCCTCTGACATTCTCATTGACGATGAAACACAGAAATTGCATTGGAATTAAATGCAAAAGGCACAATGCCGACTTAAGTACAAGAAGACAGACTCTTCTTACTGTCTATGTTTTGAACCATTTTTGTGACACTAGTTATAGATTCCGATGCTTCACTTCAGGTTTACTGTATCCCTCTGCCACTCTTATTGACTATGAAACGCATAAATTGCATCGGAATTAAATACAAAAGGCACATTGCCGACTTAAGTACAAGAAGACAGACCCTTCTTACTGTCTATGTTTGAACCATTCCTGCGACCCTAGTTATAGATTCCGAAGCTTCACTTCAGGGTTACTGTATCCTTTTTACCTTCTTATTGACGATGAAACACAAAATTTGCATCGGAATTAAATACAATAGGCACAATGCCGACTTAAGTACAAGAAGACTGACTCTTCTTACTGTCTATGTTTTGACCCATTCCTGTGACACTAGTAATAAATTCCGATGCTTCACTTCAGGTTTACTGTATCCCTTGGACCTTCTTATTGACGATGAAACACAGAAATAGCATCGGAATTAAATACAAAAGGCACAATGCCGAGTTAAGTACAAGAAGACTGACTCCTCTTACTGTCTATGTTTTGACCCATTCCTGTGACACTAGTTATAGATTCCGATGCTTCACTTCAGGTTTACTGTATCCCTTGGACCATCTTATTGACGACGAAACACAGAAATTGAATCAGGATTAAATACAAAAGGCACAATTCCGACTTACGTACAAGAAGACTGACCCATCCGACTGTCTATGTTTTAACCATTCCTGTGTCACTAGTTATAGATTCCGATGCTTCCCAACAGGTTAACTGTATCCCTCCGACCTTCTTGTTGACGATGAAAAACAGAAATTGCATCGGAATTAAATAGAAATGGCACAATGCCGACTCAAATACAAGAAGACTGGCTCTTCTTACTCTCTATTTTTTGAACTTTTCCTGTGAGATGGGTTTTAGATTCCGATGCTTCACTTAGGTTTACTGTATCCCATGGACTTTCTTATTGACGACGAAACACAGAAATTGCATCGGAATTAAGTAGAAAGGGCACAATGCCGACATAATTACAAGAAGACTGACTCATCTTACTGACTATGATTTGAACATTTCCTGTGGGACCAGTTTTACATTCCGATGCTTCACTATATGTTTACTGTATCCCTTTGACCTTCTTGTTGACGATGAAACACAGAAATCGCATCGGAAATAAATACAAAAGGCACAATGCCGACTTAAGTACAAGAAGACTGACTCTGTTTGCTGTGTATGTTTTGAACCATTCCTGTGACATTAGTTATAGATTCTGATGCTTCACTTCAGGTTTGCTGTATCCCTCTGACCTTCCTATTGTCGATGAAACACAGTAATTGCATCGGAAATAAATACAAAAGGCACAATGCCGACTCATGTACAAGAAGACTGACTCTTCTTACTGTCTATGTTTTGAACCTTTCCTCTGACACTAGATATAGATTCTAATGCTTCACTTCAGGTTTACTGTATCCTTTGGACCTTCTTATTGACGACGAAGCACAGAAATTGCATCGGAATTAAATAGAATGGGCACAATGCAGACATAAGTACAAGAAGTCTGACTCCTCCTACTGTCTGTGTTTTAAACCATTCCTGTGACACTAGTTATAGATTCCGAAGCTTCACTCCAGGTTTTACTTTATCCCTCTGACATTCTTATTGACGATGAAACACAGAAATTGCATCGGAATTAAATACAAACGGCACAGTGCCGACTTAAGTACAAGAAGACTGACGCTTCTTACTGACTATGTTGTGAACATTTCCTGTGAGACCACTTTTAGATTCCGATGCTTCACTATATGTTTACTGTATCCCTTGGACCTTCTTATTGACGATGAAACACAGAAATTGCATCGGAATTAAATACAAAAGGCACAATGCCGACTTAAGTACAAGAAGACTGACTCTTCTTATTGTCTCTATGTTTTGAACCATTCCTGTGACACTTGTTATAGATTCCGATGCTTCACTTCAGGTTTACTGTATCCCTTGGACCTTGTTATTGACGATGAAACACAGAAATTGAATCGGAATTAAATACAAAAGGCACAATGCCGACTCATATACATGATGACTGGCTCTTCTTACTCCCTATGGTTTGAACCTTTCTTGTGAGACCGGTTTTAGATTTCGATGCTTCACTTCAGGTTTACTGTATCCCGTGGACCTTCTTATTGACGACGAAACACAGAAATTGCATCCGAAATAAGTAGAAAAGGCACATTGCCGACTTAAGTATAAGAAGACTGACTCTTCTTACTGAGTATGATTTGAACATTTCCTGTGAGACCAGTTTTAGATTCCGATGCTTCACTATATGTTTACTGTATCCCTTGGACCTTCTTATTGACGATGAAACACAGAAATTGCATCGGAATTAATACAAGAGGCACAATGCCGACTTATGTACAAGAAGAGTGACTCTTCCGACTGTCTATGCTTTGAACCATTCCTGTGACACTAGTTATAGATTCCGATGCTTCACTTCAGGTTTACTGTATCCCTTGGACCTTCTTATTGACGATGAAACACAGAGATTGCATCGGAATTAAATACAAAATGCACAATGCCGACTTAAGAACAAGAAGACTGACTCTTCTTGCTGTGTATGTTTTGAACCATTCCTGTGAAACTAGTTATAGATTCCGATGCTTCACTTCACGTTTACTGTATCCCTCTGACCTTCTTGTTGACGATGAAACACAGAAATTGCATCGGAATTAAATACAAAAGGCACAATGCCGACTTAAGTACAAGAAGACTGACTCTTCTTACTGTCTACGTTTTGAGCAATTCCTGTGACACTAGTTATGGATTCCGATGCTTCACTTCAGGTTTACTGTATACCTTGGACCTTCTTATCGACGATGAAACACATAAGTAGCATCAGAGTTAAATACAAATGGCACAATGCCGACTTAAGTACAAGAAGACTGACTCTTCTTACTGTCTATGTTTTGAACCATTCCTGTGACACTAGTTATACATTCCGATGCTTCACTTAAAGTTTACTGTATTCCTTGGACCTTCATATTGACGACGAAACACAGAAATCTAATTAGGATTAAATACAAAAGGCACAATACCGACTAAAGTACAAGAAGACTGACCCTTCCTACTGTCTATGTTTTAACCATTCCTGTGACATTAGTTATAGATTCCGATGCTTCACTTCCGGTTTACTGTATCCCTCTGACCTTCTTATTGACGATGAAACACAGAAATTGCATCGGATTTAAATACAAAAGGCACAATGCCGACTCAAATACAAAATGACAGGCTCTTCTTACTCTCTATGTTTTGGAACTTTCCTGTGAGACCGGTTTTTGATTCCGATGCTTCACTACAGGTTTACTGTATCCCTTGGTCATTCTTATTGACGACGAAACACAGAAATTGCATCGGAATTAAATAGAAAAGGCACAATGCCGACATAAGTACAAGAAGACTGACTCTTCTTACTGACTATGATTTGAACATTTCCTGTGGGACCAGATTTAGATTCCGATGCTTCACTATATGTTTACTGCATCTCTTGGACCTTCTTGTTTACGATGAAACGCAGAAATTGCATCGGAATTAAATACAAAAGGCATAATGCCGTCTTAAGTATAAGAAGACTGACTCTTCCAAATGTCTATAATTTGACCCATTCCTGTGGCACTAGTTATAGATTCCGATGCTTCACTTCAGGTTTACTGTATCCCTCTGACACTCTTATTGACGATGAAACACAGAAATTGCATCGGAATTAAATTCAAAAGGCACAAAGCCGACTTAAGTACAAGAAGACAGACTCTTCTAACTGTCTATGTTTTGAACCTTTTCTGTGACACTAGTTATAGATTCAATGCTTCACTTCAGGTTTACTGTATCCCTTGGACCTTCTTATTGACGACGAAACACAGAAATTGCATCGGAATTAATACAAGAGGCACAATGCCGACTTACGTACAAGAAGAGTGACTCTTCCGACTGTCTATGCTTTGAACCATTCCTGTGACACTAGTTATAGATTCCGATGCTTCACTTCAGGTTTACTGTATCCCTTGGACCTTCTTATTGACGATGAAACACAGAGATTGCATCGGAATTAAATACAAAATGCACAATGCCGACTTAAGAACAAGAAGACTGACTCTTCTTGCTGTGTATGTTTTGAACCATTCCTGTGAAACTAGTTATAGATTCCGATGCTTCACTTCACGTTTACTGTATCCCTCTGACCTTCTTGTTGACGATGAAACACAGAAATTGCATCGGTATTAAATACAAAAGGCACAATGCCGACTTAAGTACAAGAAGACTGACTCTTCTTACTGTCTACGTTTTGAGCAATTCCTGTGACACTAGTTATGGATTCCGATGCTTCACTTCAGGTTTACTGTATACCTTGGACCTTCTTATCGACGATGAAACACATAAGTAGCATCAGAGTTAAATACAAATGGCACAATGCCGACTTAAGTACAAGAAGACTGACTCTTCTTACTGTCTATGTTTTGAACCATTCCTGTGACACTAGTTATACATTCCGATGCTTCACTTCAGGTTTACTGTATTCCTTGGACCTTCATATTGACGACGAAACACAGAAATCTAATTAGGATTAAATACAAAAGGCACAATACCGACTAAAGTACAAGAAGACTGACCCTTCCTACTGTCTATGTTTTAACCATTCCTGTGACATTAGTTATAGATTCCGATGCTTCACTTCCGGTTTACTGTATCCCTCTGACCTTCTTATTGACGATGAAACACAGAAATTGCATCGGAATTAAATACAAAAGGCACAATGCCGACTCAAATACAAAATGACAGGCTCTTCTTACTCTCTATGTTTTGGAACTTTCCTGTGAGACCGGTTTTTGATTCCGATGCTTCACTACAGGTTTACTGTATCCCTTGGTCATTCTTATTGACGACGAAACACAGAAATTGCATCGGAATTAAATAGAAAAGGCACAATGCCGACATAAGAACAAGAGGACTGACTCTTCTTACTGACTATGATTTGAACATTTCCTGTGGGACCAGATTTAGATTCCGATGCTTCACTATATGTTTACTGCATCTCTTGGACCTTCTTGTTTACGATGAAACGCAGAAATTGCATCGGAATTAAATACAAAAGGCACAATGCCGTCTTAAGTATAAGAAGACTGACTCCTCCAAATGTCTATAATTTGACCCATTCCTGTGACACTAGTTATAGATTCCGATGCTCCACTTCAGGTTTACTGTATCCCTCTGACACTCTTATTGACGATGAAACACAGAAATTGCATCGGAATTAAATTCAAAAGGCACAAAGCCGACTTAAGTACAAGAAGACAGACTCTTCTAACTGTCTATGTTTTGAACCTTTTCTGTGACACTAGTTATAGATTCAATGCCTCACTTCAGGTTTACTGTATCCCTTGGACCTTCTTATTGACGACGAAACACAGAAATTGCATCGGAATTAAATACAAAAGGCACAATGCCGACATAAGTACAAGAAGACCGACTCTTCCGTGTTTATGTTTTCAACCATTCCTGTGACACTAGATATAGATTCCGATGCTCCACTACAGGTTTACTGTATCCCTTGGACCTTTTTATTGACGACGAAACTCAGAAATTGCATCGGAATTACATAGAAAAGGCACAATACCGACTTAAGTACAAGAAGACTGACTCTTCCAACTGTCTATGTTTTGAACCATTCCTGTGATACTAGTTATAGATTCCGATGCTTCACTTCAGGTTTACTGTATTCCTCTGACACTCTTATTGACGATGAAACACAGAAATTGCATCGGAATTAAATACAAAAGGCACAATGCCGTTTAAAGTACAAAAAGACTGACTCTTCTTACTGTCTAAGTTTTGAACCATTCCTGTGACACTAGTTATAGATTCCGAAACTTCACTTCAGGTTTACTGTATCCTTTGGACCTTCTTATTGACGATGAAACACAGAATTTGCATCGGAATTAAATTCAAAAGGCAGAATGACGACTTAAGTACAAGAAGACCGACTCTTCTTACCGTCTATGTTTTGAGCAATTCCTGTGACACTAGTTATGGATTCCGATGCTTCACTTCAGGTTTACTGTATACCTTGGACCTTCTTATCGACGATGAAACACATAAGTAGCATCAGAGTTAAATACAAAAGGCACAATGCCGACTTAAGTACAAGAAGACTGACTCTTCTTACTGTCTATGTTTTGAACCATTCCTGTGACACTAGTTATACATTCCGATGCTTCACTTCAGGTTTACTGTATTCCTTGGACCTTCATATTGACGACGAAACACAGAAATCTAATTAGGATTAAATACAAAAGGCACAATACCGACTAAAGTACAAGAAGACTGACCCTTCCTACAGTCTATGTTGTAACCATTCCTGTGACACTAGTTATAGATTCCGATGCTTCACTTTCGGTTTACTGTATCCCTCTGACCTTCTTATTGACGATGAAACACAGAAATTGCATCGGAATTAAATACAAAAGGACCAATGCCGACTCAAATACAAATTGACAGGCTCTTCTTACTCTCTATGTTTTGGAACTTTCCTGTGAGACCGGTTTTTGATTCTGATGCTTCACTACAGGTTTACTGTATCCCTTGGTCATTCTTATTGACGACGAAACACAGAAATTGCATCGGAATTAAATAGAAAAGGCACAATGCCGACATAAGTACAAGAAGACTGACTCTTCTTACTGACTATGATTTGAACATTTCCTGTGAGACCAGATTTAGATTCCGATGCTTCGCTATATGTTTACTGTATCCCTTGGACCTTCTTGTTTACGATGAAACACAGAAATTGCATCGGAATTAAATACAAAAGGCACAATGCCGACTTAAGTACAAGAAGACTGACTCTTCCAAATGTCTATGGTTCAAAAATGTTCAAATGGCTCTGAGCACTATGGGACTTAACATCTATGGTCATCAGTCCCCTAGAACTTAGAAGTACTTAAACCTAACTAACCTAAGGACAGCACACAACACCCAGCCATCACGAGGCAGAGAAAATCCCTGACCCCGCCGGGAATCGAACCCGGGAACCCGGGCGTGGGAAGCGAGAACGCTACCGCACGACCACGAGATGCGGGCCCAAATGTCTATGATTTGAACCATTCCTGTGACACTAGTTATAGATTCCGGTGCTTCACTTCTGGCTTACTGTATCCCTCTGACACTCTTATTGACGATGAAACACAAAAATTGCATCGGAATTAAATACAAAAGGCACAATGCCGACTTAAGTACAAGAAGACTGACTCTTACTACTGTCTATGCTTTGAACCATTCCTGTTACACTAGTTATAGATTCCGAAGCTTCACTTCAGGTTTACTGTATCCTTTGGACCTTCTTATTGACGATGAAACACAGAATTTGCATCGGAATTAAATACAAAAGGAACAATGCCGGCTTAAGTAAAAGAGGACTGACTCTTCTTACTGTCTATGTTTTGAGCAATTCCATTGACACTAGTTATAGATTCCCATGCTTCACTTCAGGTTTACTGTATCCCTTGGGCCTTCTTATTGACGATGAAAATCAGAAATAGCATCGGAATTAAATACAAAAGATACAATGCCGACTTAAGTACAAGAAGACTGACTCTTCTTACTGTCTATGATTTGAACCATTCCTGTGTCACTAGTTATAGATTCCGATGCTTCACTTCAGGTTTACTGTATCCCTTGGACCTTCTTATAGACGACGAAACACAGAAATTGAATCGGGATTAAATACAAAAGGCACAATGCCGTCTTAAGTACAAGAAGACTGACTCTTCTTGCTGTGTATGTTTTGAACCATTCCTGTGACACTAGTTATAGATTCCGATGCTTCACTTCAGGTTTACTGTATCCCTCTGACATTCTTATTGACGATGAAACACAGAAATTGCATCGGAATTAAATAGAAACAGCACAATGCCGACTTAAGTACAACAAGATTGACTCTTCCTACTGTCTATGTTTTGAAGCATTCCTGTGACACTAGTTATAGATTCCGATGCTTCACCTCAGGTTTACTGTAACCCTCTGACATTCTTATTGACAATGATACACAGAAATTGCATCGGAATTAAATACAAACGGCACAGTGCCGACTTAAGTACAAGAAGACTGACTCTTCCTACTGACCATGTTGTAAAGATTTCCTGTGAGACCATATAAAGGCACATTTGCATGCCGTGCGTGAGTTTCCTCGGAAACACGAGATATTAATTTTATAACCAGTTTTAGAATCCGATGCTTCACTATATGTTTACTGTATTCCTTGGACCTTCTTATTGATGATGAAACGCAGAAAGTGCATCGGAATTAAATACAAAAGGCACAATGCCGACTTAAGTATAAGAAGACTGACTCTTCTTACTGACTATGATATGAACATTCCTGTGAGACCAGATTTAGATTCCGATGTTTCACTATATGTTTACTGTATCTCTTGGACCTTGCTATTGACGAAGAAACACAGAAATTGCATCGGAATTAAATACAAAAGGCACAATGCAGACTTGAGTACAAGAAGACAGACTCCTCTTACTGTCTATGTTTTGAACCATTTCTGTGACACTAGTTATAGATTCCGATGCTTCACTTCAGGTTTACTGTATCCCTTGGACTTTGTTATTGACGATGAAACACAGAAATTGCATCGGAATTAAATACAAAAGGCACAATGCCGACTTAAGTAAAAGAAGACTGACTCTTCCTACTGTCTATGATTTGAACCATTCCTGTGTCACTAGTTATGGATTCATATGCAACACTTCAGGTTTACTGTATCCCTTGGACCTTCTTGTTGACGATGAAAGACAGAAAATGCATCGGAATAAAATACAAAAGGCACAATGCCGACTTAAGTACAACAAGACTGACTCTTCTTGCTGTGTATGTTTTGAACCATTCCTGTGACACTAGTTATAGATTCCGATGCTTTACTTCAGGTTTACTGTATCCCGCTGACCTGCTTATTGACGACGAAACACAGAAATTGCATCGGAATTAAATAGAAAAGGCACAATGCCGACTTAAGTACAGGAAGACTGACTCTTCCTACTGTCATGTTTTGAACCATTCCTGTGACTCTAGTTATAGATTCCGATGCTTCAATTCAGGTTTACTGTATCCCTTGGACCTTCTTATTGATGATGAAACACAGAAATTGCATAGGAATTAAATTCAAAAGGCACAATGCCGACTTAAGTACAAGAAGACTGACTCTTCTTGCTGTCAATGTTTTGAACCTTTTCTCTGATACTAGTTACAGATTCCGATGCTTCACTTCAGGTTTGCTGTATCCCTTGGACCTTCTTATTGACGACGAAACAAAGAAATAGCATCGGAATTAAATAGAAAAGGCACAATGCCGACTTAAGTACAAGAAGACTGACTCTTCCGTGTCTATGTTTAGAACCACTCCTGTGACACTTGATATAGATTCCGATGCTACAGTTCAGGTTTACTGTATCTCTTGGACCTTCTTATTGTCGACGGAACACAGAAATTGCATCGGGATTAAATACAAAAGGCACAATGCCGACTTAAGCACAACAAGACTTACTCTTCCTACTGTCAATGTTTTAACCATTCCTGTGACACTAGTTATAGATTCCGATGCTTCACTTCAGGTTTACTGATTCCCTCTGACCTTCTTATTGACGATGAAGCACAGAATTTGCATCGGAATTAAATACAAAATTCAGAATGACGACTTAAGTACAAGAAGTCTGACTCTTCTTACTGTCTATGTTTTGAGCAATTCCTGTGTCACTAGTTATAGATTCCGATGCTTCACTTCAGGTTTACTGTATCCCTTGGACCATCTTATCGACGATGAAACACAGAAATAGCATCGGAATTAAATACAAACGGCACAATGCCGACTTAAGTACAAGAAGACTGACTCTTCCTACTGTCTATGTTTTAACCATTCCTGTGACACTAGTTATAGATTCCGATGCTTCACTTCAGGTTTACTGTATCCCTCTCCTTCTTATTGACGATGAAACACAGAAATTGCATCGGAATTAAATACAAAAGGCACAATGCCGACTCAAATACAAGATGACTGGCTCTTCTTACTCTCTATGTTTTGAACCTTTCCTGTGAGAGCGGTTTTAGATTCCGATGCTTCACTTCAGGTTTACTGTATCCCTCTCCTTCTTATTGACGATGAAACACAGAAATTGCATCGGAATTAAATACAAAAGGCACAATGCCGACTCAAATACAAGATGACTGGCTCTTCTTACTCTCTATGCTTTGAACCTTTCCTGTGAGACCGGTTTTAGATTCCGATGCATCACCTCAGGTTTACTGTATCCCTTGGACCTTCGTATTGACGATGACACACAGAAATTGCATCGGATTTAAATACAAAAAGCACAATGCCGACTTAAGTACAAGAAGACTGACACTTCCGACAGACTATGCTTTGAACCATTCCTGTGACACTAGTTATAGATTCCGATGCATCACCTCAGGCTTACTGTATCCCTCTGACCTTCTTATTGAGGTTGAAACACAGAAATTGCATTGGAATTAAATACAAAGGGCACAATGCCGACTTAAGTACAAGAAGACTGACTCTTCTTACTGTCTATGTTTTCAACCATTCCTGTGTCACTAGTTATAGATTCCGAAGCTTCACTTCAGGTTTACTGTATCCATTGGACCTTCTTATTGACGATGAAACACAGAATTTGCATCTATATTATATAAAAAAGGCACAATGCCGACTTAAGTACAAGAAGAATGATTCTACTTACTGTCTATGTTTTGAGCAATTCCTGTGACACTAGTTATAGATTACGTTGCTTCACTTCAGGTTTACTGTATCCCTTGGACCTTCTTATCGACGATGAAACAGAAATAGCATCGAAATTTAATACAAAAGGCACAATGCCGACTTATGTACAAGAAGACTGACTCTTCTTACTCTCTATGTTTTGAACCATTCCTGTGACTCTAGTTAAAGATTCCGAAGCTTCACTTCAGGTTTACTGTATCCCTCTGACATTCTCATTGACGATGAAACACAGAAATTGCATTGGAATTAAATGCAAAAGGCACAATGCCGACTTAAGTACAAGAAGACAGACTCTTCTTACTGTCTATGTTTTGAACCATTCCTGTGACACTAGTTATAGATTCCGATGCTTCACTTCAGGTTTACTGTATCCCTCTGCCACTCTTATTGACTATGAAACGCATAAATTGCATCGGAATTAAATACAAAAGGCACATTGCCGACTTAAGTACAAGAAGACAGACCCTTCTTACTGTCTATGTTTGAACCATTCCTGCGACCCTAGTTATAGATTCCGAAGCTTCACTTCAGGGTTACTGTATCCTTTGGACCTTCTTATTGACGATGAAACACAAAATTTGCATCGGAATTAAATACAATAGGCACAATGCCGACTTAAGTACAAGAAGACTGACTCTTCTTACTGTCTATGTTGTGAGCAATTCCTGTGACACTAGTTGTAGATTCCGATGCTTCACGTCAGGTTTACTGTATCCCTTGGACCTTCTTATCGATGATGAAACACAGAAATTGCATCGGAATTAAATAGAAAAGGCACAATGCAGGCATAAGTACAAGAAGACTGACTCTTCTTACTGACTATGATTTGAACATTTCCTGTGAGACCAGTTTTACATTCCGATGCTTCACTATATGTTTACTGTATCCCTTGGACCTTCTTGTTGACGATGAAACACAGAAATTGCATCGGAATTGAATACAAAAGGCACAATGCCGACATAAGTACAAGAAGACAGACTCTTCTTGCTGTGTATGATTTGAACCATTCCTGTGACATTACTTATAGATTATGATGCTCCACTTCATGTTTACTGTATCCCTTGGTCCTTGTTATTGACGATGAAACACAGAAATTGCATCGGAATTAAATACAAAAGGCACAATGCCGACTCAAATACATGATGACTGGCTCTTCTTACTCTCTATGATTTGAATCTTTCCTGTGAGACCGGTTTTAGATTCCGATGCTTCACTTCAGGTTTACTGTATCCCGTGGACCTTCTAATTGACGACGAAACACAGATATTGCTTCGGAATTAAGTAGAAAAGGCACAATGCCGACTTAAGTATAAGATGACTGACTCTTCTTACTGACTATGATTTGAACATTTCCTGTGAGACCAGTTTTAGATTCCGATGCTTCAATATATGTTTACTGTATCCCTTGGACCTTCTTATTGACGATGAAACACAGAAATTGCATCGGAATTAAATACAAAAGGCACAAGGCCGAGTTAAGTACAAGACGACTGACTCTTCTTACTGTCTATGTTTTGAACCATTCCAGTGACACTAGTTATATATTCCGATGCTACACTTCACGTTTACTGTATCCCTCTGACCTTCTTATTGACGATGAAACACAGAAATTGCATCGGAATTAAATACAAAAGGCACTATGCCGACTTAAGTACAAGAAGACTGACTCTTCCTACTGTCTATGTTTTAACCATTCCTGTGACACTAGTAATAAATTCCGATGCTTCACTTCAGGTTTACTGTATCCCTTGGACCTTCTTATTGACGATGAAACACAGAAATAGCATCGGAATTAAATACAAAAGGCACAATGCCGAGTTAAGTACAAGAAGACTGACTCCTCTTACTGTCTATGTTTTGAACCATTCCTGTGACACTAGTTATAGATTCCGATGCTTCACTTCAGGTTTACTGTATGCCTTGGACCATCTTATTGACGACGAAACACAGAAATTGAATCAGGATTAAATACAAAAAGCACAATTCCGACTTACGTACAAGAAGACTGACCCATCCGACTGTCTATGTTTTAACCATTCCTGTGTCACTAGTTATAGATTCCGATGCTTCCCAACAGGTTTACTGTATCCCTCCGACCTTCTTGTTGACGATGAAACACAGAAATTGCATCGGAATTAAATAGAAATGGCACAATGCCGACTCAAATACAAGAAGACTGGCTCTTCTTACTCTCTATTTTTTGAACTTTTCCTGTGAGATGGGTTTTAGATTCCGATGCTTCACTTAGGTTTACTGTATCCCATGGACCTTCTTATTGACGACGAAACACAGAAATTGCATCGGAATTAAATAGAAAGGGCACAATGCCGACATAAGTACAAGAAGACTGACTCATCTTACTGACTATGATTTGAACATTTCCTGTGGGACCAGTTTTACATTCCGATGCTTCACTATATGTTTACTGTATCCCTTTGAAATTCTTGTTGACGATGAAACACAGAAATCGCATCGGAAATAAATACAAAAGGCACAATGCCGACTTAAGTACAAGAAGACTGACTCTGTTTGCTGTGTATGTTTTGAACCATTCCTGTGACATTAGTTATAGATTCTGATGCTTCACTTCAGGTTTGCTGTATCCCTCTGACCTTCCTATTGACGATGAAACACAGTAATTGCATCGGAAATAAATACGAAAGGCACAATGCCGACTCATGTACAAGAAGACTGACTCTTCTTACTGTCTATGTTTTGAACCTTTCCTTTGACACTAGATATAGATTCCAATGCTTCACTTCAGGTTTACTGTATCCCTTGGACCTTCTTATTGACGACGAAACACAGAAATTGCATCGGAATTAAATAGAATGGGCACAATGCAGACATAAGTACAAGAAGTCTGACTCCTCCTACTGTCTGTGTTTTAAACCATTCCTGTGACACTAGTTATAGATTCCGAAGCTTCACTCCAGGTTTTACTTTATCCCTCTGACATTCTTATTGACGATGAAACACAGAAATTGCATCGGAATTAAATACAAACGGCACAGTGCCGACTTAAGTACAAGAAGACTGACGCTTCTTACTGACTATGTTGTGAACATTTCCTGTGAGACCACTTTTAGATTCCGATGCTTCACTATATGTTTACTGTATCCCTTGGACCTACTTATTGAGGATGAAACACAGAAATTGCATTGAATTAAATACAAAAGGCACAAAGCCGACTTAAGTATAAGAAGACTGACTCTTCTTACTGACTATGATTTGAACATTTCCTGTGAGTCCAGTTTTAGATTCCGATGATTCACTATAAGTTCACTGTATCCCTTGGACCTTCTTATTGACGATGAAACACAGAAATTGCATCGGAATTAAATACAAAAGGCACAATGCCGACTTAAGTACAAGAAGACTGACTCTTCTTATTGTCTCTATGTTTTGAACCATTCCTGTGACACTTGTTATAGATTCCGATGCTTCACTTCAGGTTTACTGTTTCCCTTGGACCTTGTTATTGACGATGAAACACAGAAATTGAATCGGAATTAAATACAAAAGGCACAATGCCGACTCATATACATGATGACTGGCTCTTCTTACTCCCTATGTTTTGAACCTTTCTTGTGAGGCCGGTTTTAGATTTCGATGCTTCACTTCAGGTTTACTGTATCCCGTGGACCTTCTTATTGACGACGAAACACAGAAATTGCATCCGAAATAAGTAGAAAAGGCACATTGCCGACTTAAGTATAAGAAGACTGACTCTTCTTACTGAGTATGATTTGAACATTTCCTGTGAGACCAGTTTTAAATTCCGATGCTTCACTATATGTTTACTGTATCCCTTGGACCTTCTTATTGACGATGAAACACAGAAATTGCATCGGAATTAATACAAGAGGCACAATGCCGACTTACGTACAAGAAGAGTGACTCTTCCGACTGTCTATGCTTTGAACCATTCCTGTGACACTAGTTATAGATTCCGATGCTTCACTTCAGGTTTACTGTATCCCTCTGACCTTCTTATTGACGATGAAGCACAGAAATTGCATCGGAATTAAATACAAAAGGCGCAATGCCGACTTAAGTACAAGAAGACTGACTCTTCTTACTGTCTACGTTTTGAGCAATTCCTGTGACACTAGTTATGGATTCCGATGCTTCACTTCAGGTTTACTGTATACCTTGGACCTTCTTATCGACGATGAAACACATAAGTAGCATCAGAGTTAAATACAAATGGCACAATGCCGACTTAGGTACAAGAAGACTGACTCTTCTTACTGTCTATGTTTTGAACCATTCCTGTGACACTAGTTATACATTCCGATGCTTCACTTCAGGTTTACTGTATTCCTTGGACCTTCATATTGACGACGAAACACAGAAATCTAATTAGGATTAAATACAAAAGGCACAATACCGACTAAAGTACAAGAAGACTGACCCTTCCTACTGTCTATGTTTTAACCATTCCTGTGACATTAGTTATAGATTCCGATGCTTCACTTCCGGTTTACTGTATCCCTCTGACCTTCTTATTGACGATGAAGCACAGAAATTGCATCGGAATTAAATACAAAAGGCACAATGCCGACTCAAATACAAAATGACAGGCTCTTCTTACTCTCTATGTTTTGGAACTTTCCTGTTAGACCGGTTTTTGATTCCGATGCTTCACTACAGGTTTACTGTATCCCTTGGTCATTCTTATTGACGACGAAACACAGAAATTGCATCGGAATTAAATAGAAAAGGCACAATGCCGACATAAGTACAAGAAGACTGACTCTTCTTACTGACTATGATTTGAACATTTCCTGTGGGACCAGATTTAGATTCCGATGCTTCACTATATGTTTACTGCATCTCTTGGACCTTCTTGTTTACGATGAAACGCAGAAATTGCATCGGAATTAAATACAAAAGGCACAATGCCGTCTTAAGTACAAGAAGAATGACTCTTCCAAATGTCTATAATTTGAACCATTCCTGTGACACTAGTTATAGATTCCGATGCTTCACTTCAGGTTTACTGTATCCCTCTGACACTCTTATTGACGATGAAACACAGAAATTGCATCGGAATTAAATTCAAAAGGCACAAAGCCGACTTAAGTACAAGAAGACAGACTCTTCTAACTGTCTATGTTTTGAACCTTTTCTGTGACACTAGTTATAGATTCCGATGCTTCACTTCAGGTTTACTGTATCCCTTGGACCTTCTTATTGACGACGAAACACAGAAATTGCATCGGAATTAAATACAAAAGGCACAATGCCGACATAAGTACAAGAAGACCGACTCTTCCGTGTTTATGTTTTTAACCATTCCTGTGACACTAGATATAGATTCCGATGCTCCACTACAGGTTTACTGTATCCCTTGGACCTTTTTATTGACGACGAAACTCAGAAATTGCATCGGAATTACATAGAAAAGGCACAATACCGACTTAAGTACAAGAAGACTGACTCTTCCAACTGTCTATGTTTTGAACCATTCCTGTGATACTAGTTATAGATTCCGATGCTTCACTTCAGGTTTACTGTATTCCTCTGACACTCTTATTGACGATGAAACACAGAAATTGCATCGGAATTAAATAATAAAAGGCACAATGCCGTTTAAAGTACAAGAAGACTGACTCTTCTTACTGCCTAAGTTTTGAACCATTCCTGTGACACTAGTTATAGATTCCGAAACTTCACTTCAGGTTTACTGTATCCTTTGGACCTTCTTATTGACGATGAAACACAGAATTTGCATCGGAATTAAATTCAAAAGGCAGAATGACGACTTAAGTACAAGAAGACTGACTCTTCTTACCGTCTATGTTTTGAGCAATTCCTGTGACACTAGTTATGGATTCCGATGCTTCACTTCAGGTTTACTGTATACCTTGGACCTTCTTATCGACGATGAAACACATAAGTAGCATCAGAGTTAAATACAAAAGGCACAATGCCGACTTAAGTACAAGAAGACTGACTCTTCTTACTGTCTATGTTTTGAACCATTCCTGTGACACTAGTTATACATTCCGATGCTTCACTTCAGGTTTACTGTATTCCTTGGACCTTCATATTGACGACGAAACACAGAAATCTAATTAGGATTAAATACAAAAGCACAATACCGACTAAAGTACAAGAAGACTGACCCTTCCTACAGTCTATGTTGTAACCATTCCTGTGACACTAGTTATAGATTCCGATGCTTCACTTTCGGTTTACTGTATCCCTCTGACCTTCTTATTGACGATGAAACACAGAAATTGCATCGGAATTAAATACAAAAGGACCAAAGCCGACTCAAATACAAATTGACAGGCTCTTCTTACTCTCTATGTTTTGGAACTTTCCTGTGAGACCGGTTTTTGATTCCGATGCTTCACTACAGGTTTACTGTATCTCTTGGTCATTCTTATTGACGACGAAACACAGAAATTGCATCGGAATTAAATAGAAAAGGCACAATGCCGACATAAGTACAAGAAGACTGACTCTTCTTACTGACTATGATTTTAACATTTCCTGTGAGACCAGATTTAGATTCCGATGCTTCACTATATGTTTACTGTATCCCTCGGACCTTCTTGTTTACGATGAAACACAGAAATTGCATCGGAATTAAATACAAAAGGCACAATGCCGACTTAAGTACAAGAAGACTGACTCTTCCAAATGTCTATGTTTTGAACCATTCCTGTGACACTAGTTATAGATTCCGATGCTTCACCTCAGGTTTACTGTAACCCTCTGACATTCTTATTGACAATGATACACAGAAATTGCATCGGAATTAAATACAAACGGCACAGTGCCGACTTAAGTACAAGAAGACTGACTCTTCCTACTGACTGTGTTGTAAACATTTCCTTTGAGACCATATAAAGGCACATTTGCATGTCGTGCGTGAGTTTCCTCGGAAACACGAGACATTAATTTTATAACCAGTTTTAGAATCCGATGCTTCACTATATGTTTACTGTATCCCTTGGACCTTCTTATTGATGATGAAACGCAGAAAGTGCATCGGAATTGAATACAAAAGGCACAATGCCGACTTAAGTATAAGAAGACTGACTCTTCTTACTGACTATGATTTGAACATTCCTGTGAGACCAGATTTAGATTCCGATGTTTCACTATATGTTTACTGTATCTCCTGGACCTTCCTATTGACGAAGAAACACAGAAATTGCATCGGAATTAAATACAAAAGGCACAATGCAGACTTAAGTACATGAGGACTGACTCCTCTTACTGTCTATGTTTTGAACCATTTCTGTGACGCTAGTTATAGATTCCGATGCTTCACTTCAGGTTTACTGTATCCCTTGGACTTTGTTATTGACGATGAAACACAGAAATTGCATCGGAATTAAATACAAAAGGCACAATGCCGACTTAAGTAAAAGAAGACTGACTCTTCCTACTGTCTATGATTTGAACCATTCCTGTGTCACTAGTTATGGATTCATATGCAACACTTCAGGTTTACTGTATCCCTTGGACCTTCTTGTTGACGATGAAAGACAGAAAATGCATCGGAATTAAATACAAAAGGCACAATGCCGACTTAAGTACAACAAGACTGACTCTTCTTGCTGTGTATGTTTTGAACCATTCCTGTGACACTAGTTATAGATTCCGATGCTTTACTTCAGGTTTACTGTATCCCGCTGACCTGCTTATTGACGACGAAACACATAAATTGCATCGGAATTAAATAGAAAATGCACAATGCCGACTTAAGTACAGGAAGACTGACTCTTCCTACTGTCATGTTTTGAACCATTCCTGTGACTCTAGTTAGAGATTCCGATGCTTCACTTCAGGTTTACTGTATCCCTTGGACCTTCTTATTGATGATGAAACACAGAAATTGCATAGGAATTAAATTCAAAAGGCACAATGCCGACTTAAGTACAAGAAGACTGACTCTTCTTACTGTCAATGTTTTGAACCTTTTCTCTGATACTAGTTACAGATTCCGATGCTTCACTTCAGGTTTACTGTATCTCTTGGACCTTCTTATTGTCGACGGAACACAGAAATTGCATCGGGATTAAATACAAAAGGCACAATGCCGACTTAAGTACAAGAAGACTGACTCTTCCTACTGTCTATGTTTTAACCATTCCTGTGATACAAGTTATAGATTCCGATGCTTCACTTCAGGTTTACTGTATCCCTCTTACCCTCTTATTGACGACGAAACACTGAAATAGCATCGGAATTAAATAGAAAAGGCACAATGCCGACTTAAGTACAAGAAGACTGACTCTTCCTACTGTCTATGTTTTGAGCAATTCCATTGACACTAGTTATAAATTCCGATGCTTCACTTCAGGTTTACGGTATCCTTTGGACCTTCTTGTTTACGATGAAACACAGAAATTGCATAGGAATTAAATACAAAATGCACAATGCCGACTTAAGTACAAGAAGACTGACTCTTCCAAATGTCTATGTTTTGAACCATTCCTGTGACACTAGTTATAGATTCCGATGCTTCACTTCTGGATTACTGTATCCCTCTGACACTCTTATTGACGATGAAACCCAAAAATTGCATCGGAATTAAATACAAAAGGCACAATGCGACTTAAGTACAAGAAGACTGACTCTTATTACTGTCTATGCTTTGAACCATTCCTGTGACACTAGTTATAGATTCCGAAGCTTCACTTCAGGTTTACTGTATCCTTTGGACCTTCTTATTGACGATGAAACACAGAATTTGCATCGGAATTAAATACAAAAGGAACAATGCCGGCTTAAGTAAAAGAAGACTGACTCTTCTTACTGTCTATGTTTTGAGCAATTCCATTGACACTAGTTATAGATTCCCATGCTTCACTTCAGGTTTACTGTATCCCTTGGACCTTCTTATTGACGATGAAAATCAGAAATAGCATCGGAATTAAATACAAAAGGTACAATGCCGACTTAAGTACAAGAAGACTGACTCTTCTTACTGTCTATGATTTGAACCATTCCTGTGTCACTAGTTATAGATTCCGATGCTTCCCTTCAGGTTTACTGTATCCCTCTGACATTCTTATTGACGATGAAACACAGAAATTGCATCGGAATTAAATAGAAACAGCACAATGCCGACTTAAGTACAACAAGATTGACTCTTCCTACTGTCTATGTTTTGAACCATTCCTGTGACACTAGTTATAGATTCCGATGCTTCACCTCAGGTTTACTGTAACCCTCTGACATTCTTATTGACGATGATACACAGAAATTGCATCGGAATTAAATACAAACGGCACAGTGCCGACATAAGTACAAGAAGACTGACTCTTCCTACTGACTATGTTGTAAACATTTCCTGTGAGACCATATAAAGGCACATTTGCATGCCGAGCGTGAGTTTCCTCGGAAACATGAGATATTAATTTTATAACTAGTTTTAGAATCCGGTGCTCCACTATATGTTTACTGTATCCCTTGGACCTTCTTATTGATGATGAAACACAGAAAGTGCATCGGAATTAAATACAAAAGGCACAATGCCGACTTAAGTATAAGAAGACTGACTCTTCTTACTGACTATGATTTGAACATTACTGTGAGACCAGTTTTAGATTCCGATGTTTCACTATATGTTTACTGTATCTCTTGGACCTTCCTATTGACGAAGAAACACAGAAATTGCATCGGAATTAAATACAAAAGGCAAAATGCAGACTTAAGTACAAGAAGACTGACTCCTCTTACTGTCTATGTTTTGAGTCATTTCTGTGACACTAGTTATAGATTCCGATGCTTCACTTCAGTTTTACTGTATCCCTTGGACCTTGTTATTGACGATGAAACACAGAAATTGCATCGGAATTAAATACAAAAGGCACAATGCCGACTTAAGTAAAAGAAGACTGACTCTTCCTACTGTCTATGATTTGAACCATTCCTGTGTCACTAGTTATGGATTCATATGCAACACTTCAGGTTTACTGTATCCCTTGGACCTTCTTGTTGACGATGAAACACAGAAAATGCATCGGAATAAATACAAAAGGCGCAATGCCGACTTAAGTACAACAAGACTGACTCTTCTTGCTGTGTATGTTTTGAACCATTCCTGTGACACTAGTTATAGATTCCGATGCTTTACTTCAGGTTTGCTGTATCCCTCTGACTTTCTTATTGACGATGAAACAGAGATATTGCATCGGAATTAAATAGCGAAGGCACAATGCCGACATAAGTACAAGAAGACTGACTCTTCCTACTGTCAATGGTTTGAACCATACCTGTGACACTACTTATAGATTCCGATGGTTCACTTCAGGTTTAGTGTATCCCGCTGACCTTCTTATTGACGACGAAACACAGAAATTGCATCGGAATTAAATAGAAAAGGCACAATGCCGACTTAAGTACAGGAAGACTGACTCTTCCTACTGTCATGTTTTGAACCATTCCTGTGACTCCAGTTATAGATTCCGATGCTTCACTTCAGGTTTACTGTATCCCTGGGACCTTCTTATTGATGATGAAACACAGAAATTGCTTAGGAACTAAATTCAAAAGGCACAATGCCGACTTAAGTACAAGAAGACTGACTCTTCTTACTGTCAATGTTTTGAACCTTTTCTCTGATACTAGTTACAGATTCCGATGCTTCACTTCAGGTTTACTGTATCCCTTGGACCTTCTTATTGACGACGAAACACTGAAATAGCATCGGAATTACATAGAAAAGGCACAATGCAGACTTCAGTACAAGAAGACTGACTCTTCCTACTGTCTATGTTTTGAGCAATTCCATTGACACTAGTTATAAATTCCGATGCATCACTTCAGGTTTACTGTATCTCTTGGACCTTCTTATTGACGACGAAGCACAGAAATTGAATCGGGATGAAATACAAAATTCACAATGCCGACTTAAGTACGGGAAGACTGACTCTTCCTACTGTCTATGTATTAACCATTCCTGTGACACTAGTTATAGATTCCGATGCTTCACTTCAGGTTTACTGTATCCCTCTGACATTCTTATTGACGATGAAACACTGAAATTGCATCGGAATTAAATACAAAAGGTACAATGCCGACTCAAATACAAGATGACTGGCTCTTCTTACTCTCTATGATTTGAACCTTTCCTGTGAGACCGGTTTTAGATTCCGATGCTTCACTTCAGGATTACTGTATCCCTTGGACCTCCTTATTGACGACGAAACACAGAAACTGCATCGGAAGTAAATAGAATAGGCACAATGCCGACTTAAGTACAGGAAGACTGACTCTTCTTACTGACTATATTTTGAACATTTCCTGTGAGACCACTTTTAGATTCCGATGCTTCAATATATGTTTACTGTATCCCTTGGACCTTCTTGTTGACGATGAAACACAGAAATTGCATCGGAATGAAATACAAAAGGCACAATGCCGACTTAAGTACAAGAAGACTGACTCTTCTTGCTGTGTATGCTTTGAACCATTCCTGTGACACTAGTTATAGATTCCAATGCTTCACTTCAGGTTTACTGTATCCCTCTGACCTTCTTATTGACAATGAAACACAGTAATTGCATCGGAATTAAATACAAAAGGCACAGTGCCGACTCATGTACAAGAAGACTGACTCCTCTTACTGTCTATGTTTTGAAACTTTCCGGTGACACTAAATATAGATTCTGATGCTTCACTTCAGGTTTATTGTATCCCTCTTACCTTCGTATTGACGTCGAAACACTGAAATAGCATCGGAATTAAATAGAAAAGGCACAATGCCGACTGAAGTATAAGAATTCTGACTCTTCCAACTGTCTATGTTTTGAACCATTCTTGTGACACTAGTTATATATTCCGATGCTTCACTTCAGGTTTACTGTATCCCTCTGACACTCTTATTGACGATGAAACACAGAAATTGCATCAGAACTAAATACAAAAGGCATAATGCCGACTTAAGTACAAGAAGACTGACTCTTTCTACTGTCTAAGTTTTAACCATTCCTGCAATACTAGATATAGATTCCGATGCTTCACTTCAGGTTTACTGTATCCCTCTGACTTTCTAATTGACAGTGAAACACAGAAATTGCATCGGAATTAAACAGAAAAGGCACAATGCCGACATAAGTACAAGAAGACTGACTCTCCTTACTAACTATGATTTGAACATTTCCTGTGAGACCAGTTTTAGATTCCGATGCTTCACAATATGTTTACTGTATCCCTTGGACCTTCTTGTTGACGATGAAACACAGAAATTGCATCGGAATTACATACAAAAGGCACAATGAAGCATTAAGTACAAGAGGACGGACTCTTCTTGCTGTGTATGTTTTGAACCATTCCTGTGACACTAGTTATAGATTCCGATGCTTCACTTCAGGTTTACTGTATTCCTCTGACCTTCTTATTGACGATGAAACACAGTTATGGATTCGGAATTAAATACAAAATGCACAATGCCGACTCATGTACAAGAAGACTGACTCTTCTTACTGTCTATGTTTTGAACCTTTCCTGTGACACTAGATACAGATTCTGATGCTTCACTTCAGGTTTACTGTATCCCTTGGACCTTCTTATTGACGACGAAACACAGAATTTGCATCGGAATTAAATTGAAAAGGCACAATACCGACTTAAGTACAAGGAGACTGACATTTCCTACTGTCTATGTTTTGAACCATTCCTGTGACACTAGTTATAGATTCCGATGCTTCCCTTCAGGTTTACTGTATCCCTCTGACATTCTTATTGACGATGAAACACAGAAACTGCATCGGAATTAAATACAAAAGGCACAATGCCGACTTAAATATAAGAAGACTGACCCTTCTTACTGACTATGATTTGAACATTTCCTGTGAAACCAGTTTTAGATTCCGATGCTTCACTATATGTTTACTGTATCCCTTGGACCTTCTTATTGACGAAGAAACACAGAAATTGCATCGGAATTAAATACAAAAGGCACAATGATGACTTAAGTACAAGAAGACTGACTCTTCTTACTGTCTATGTTTTGAACCATTACTGTGACACTAGTTATAGATTCCGATGCTTCACTTCAGGTTTACTGTATCCCTTGGACCTTGTTATTGACGATGAAACACAGAAATTGCTTCGGAATTAAATACAAAAGGCAAAATGCCGACTTAAGTACAACAAGACTGACTCTTCTTGCTGTGTATGCTTTGAACCATTCCTGTGACACTAGTTTTAGATTCCGATGCTTCACTTCAGGTTTACTGTATACCTCTGACCTTCTGATTGACGACGAAACACAGAAATTGCATCGTAATTAAATAGAAAAGACACAATGCCGACTTAAGTACAGGAAGACTGACTCTTCCTACTGTCTATGTTTTGAACCTTTTCTCTGATACTAGTTACAGATTCCGATGCTTCACTTCAGGTTTACTGTATCCCTTGGACCTTCTTATTGACGACGAAACAAAGAAATAGCATCGGAATTAAATAGAAAAGGCACAATGGTGACTTAAGTACAAGAAGACTGACTCTTCCGTGTCTATGTTTAGAACCATTCCTGTGACACCTGATATTGATTCCGATGCTTCACTTCAGGTTTTGCTGTATCCCTTGGACCTTCTTATTGACGACGAAACACAGAAATTGCATCGGGGTTAAATACAAAAGGCACAATGCCGACTTAAGTACAAGAAGACTGACTCTTCTTACTGACTATGATTTGAACATTTCCTGTGAGACCAGTTTTAGATTCCGATGCTTCACTATATGTTTACTGTATCCCCTGGACCTTCTTGTTGACCATGAAACACAGAAATTGCATCGGAATTACATACAAAAGGCACAATGCCGACTGAAGAACAAGAAGACTGACTCTTCTTGCTGTGTATGTTTTGAACCATTCCTGTGACACTAGTTATAGATTCCGATGCTTCCCTTCAGGTTTACTGTATCCCTCTGACATTCTTATTGACGATGAAACACAGAAATTGAATCGGAATTAAATACAAAAGGCACAATGCCGACTTCAGTACAAGAAGACTGACAGTTCTTACTGTCTATGTTTTGAACCTTTTCTCTGACACTAGTTACAGATTCCGATGCTTCACTTCAGGTTTACTGTATCCCTTGGACCTTCTTATTGACGACGAAACACAGAAATTGCATCGGAATTAAATGGAAAAGGCACAATGCCGACTTAAGTACAAGAAGACTGACTCAGCCCTGACTATGTTGAGAACCATTCCTGTGACACTTGATATAGATTCCGATGCTTCACTTCAGGTTTACTGTATCCCTTGGACCTTCTAATTGACAACGAAACACAGAAATTGAATCGGGATTAAATACAAAAGGCACAATGCCGACTTAAGTACAAGAAGTCTCACTCTTCTCACTGTCTACGTTTTAAACCATTCCTGTGACACTAGTTATAGATTCCGAAGCTTCACTTCAGGTTTACTGTATCCCTCTGACCTTCTTATTGACGATGAAACACAAAAATTGCATTGGAATTAAATACAAAAGGCACAACGCAGACTCAAGTACAAGAAGACTGACTCTTCTTACTGTCTATGTTTTGAACCTTTTCTGTGACACTAGTTATAGATTCCGATGCTTCACTTCAGGTTTACTGTATCCCTTGGACCGTCTTATTGACGACGAAACACAGAAATTGCATCGGAATTAAATAGAAGAGGCACATTGCCGACTTAAGTACAAGAAGACTGAGTCGTCCGTGTCTATGTTTTGAACCATTCCTGTGACACTAATTACAGATTCCGATGCTTCACTTCAGGTTTACTGTATCCCTCTGACACTCTTATTGACGATGAAACACAGAAATTACATCGGAATTAAATACAAACGGCACAATGCCGACTTAAGTACAAGAAGACTGACTCTTCCAAATGTCTACGTTTTGAAAAATTCCTGTGACACTAGTAATAGGCTCCGATGCTTCACTTCAGGTTTACTGTATCCCTCTGACACTCTTATTGACGATGAAACACAGAAATTGCATTGGAATTAAATACAAAAGGCACAATGCCGACTTAGGTACAAGAAGACTGACTCTTCCTAATGTCTATGTTTTGAACCATTCCTGTGACACTAGTTATAGTTTCCGATGCTTCACTTCAGGTTTACTGTATCCCTCTGACACCCTTATTGACGATGAAACACAGAAATTGCATCCGAAAGAAATACAAAAGCCTCAATGCCGACTTAAGTACAAGAAGACTCACTCTTGTTACTGTCTCTGTTTTGAACCATTCCTGTGACACTAGTTATAGATTCCGAAAATTCACTTCAGTATTACTGTATCCTTTGGACCTTCTTATTGACGATGAAACACAGAATTTGCATCGGAATTAAATACAAAAGGTACAATGCCGACTTAAGTACAAGAAGACTGACTCTTCTTGCTGTGTATGTTATGAACCATTCCTGTGACACTAGTTATAGTTTCTGCTGCCTCACTTCAGGTTTACTGTATCCCGCTGACCCTCTTATTGACGATGAAACACAGAAATTGCATCGAAAATTAATAGAAAAGGCACAATGCTGACTTATGTACAAGAAGACTGACTCTTCTGACTGTCTATGCTTTGAACCATTCCTGTGACAGTAGTAATAGATTCCAATGCCTCACTTCAGGTTTACTGTATCCTTTGGACCTTCTTATTGACGATGAAACATAGAAGTTGCATCGGAATTAAATACAAAAGGCACAATGCCGTCTGAAGTACAAGAAGACTGACTCATCTTGCTGTGTATGTTTTGAACCATTACTGTGACACTAGTTATAGATTCCGATGCTTCACTTCAGGTTTACTGTATCCCTCTGACATTCTTATTGACGATGAAACACAGAAATTGCATCGGAATTAAATACAAACGGCACAGTGCCGACTTAAGTACAAGAAGACTGACTCCTCATACTGACTATGTTGTGAACATTTCCTATGAGACCAGTTTTAGATTCCGAAGCTTCACTATATGTTTACTATATCCCTTGGACTTTCTTATTGATGATGAAACACAGAAAGTGCATCGGAATTAAATACAAAAGGCACAATGCCGACTTAAGTAAAAGAAGACTGACTCATCCCTGACTATGTTGAGAACCATTCCTGTGACACTTGATATAGATTCCGATGCTTCACTTCAGGTTTACTGTATCCCTTGGACCTTCTTATTGACGACGAAACACAGAAATTGAATCGAAATTAAATACAATAGGCACAATGCCGACTTAAGTACAAGAAGGCTGACTCATCCAAATATCTATGTATTAACCATTCCTGTGACACTAGTTATAGATTCCGATGCTTCACTTCAGGTTTACTGTATCCCTCTGACCTTCTTATTGACGATGAGACACATAAATTGGTTCGGAATTATATACAAAACTACAGTGTCGACTCAAATACAAGATGACTGGCTCTTCTTACTCTCTAAGTTTTGAACCTTTCCTGTGAGACCGGTTTCAGATTCCGATGCTTCACTTCAGGATTACTGTATCACTTGGACCTCCTTATTGACGACGAAACACAGAAATTGCATCGGAAGTAAATAGAAAAGTCACAATGCCGACATAAGTACAAGAAGACGGATTCTTCTTACTGACTATGATTTGGACATTTCCTGTGGGACAAGTTTTAGATTCCTATGCTTCACTATATGTTTACGGTATCCCTTGGACCTTCTTGTTGACGATGAAACACAGAAATTGCATCGGAATTAAATACATAAGGCACAATGCCGACTTAAGTACAAGAAGACTTACTCTTCTTGCTGTGTATACTTTGAACTATTCCTGTGACACTAGTTATAGATTCCGATGCTTCACTTCAGGTTTACTGTATCCCTCTGACCTTCTTATTGACGATGAAACGCAGTAATTGCATCGGAATGAAATACAAAATGCACAATGCCGACTCATGTACAAGAAGACTGACTCTTCATACTGTTTATGTTTTGAACCATTCCTGTGACACTAGTTATAGATTCCGATGCTTCACTTCAGGTTTACTGTAACCATCTGAAATTCTTATTGACGACCAAACACAGAAATTTCATCGGAACTAAATACAAACGGCACAGTGCCGACTTAAGTACAAGAAGACTGACTCTTCTTACTGACTATGATTTGAACATTTCCTGTGAGACCAGTTTTAGATTCCGATGCTTCACTATATGTTTACTGTATCCCTTGGACCTTCTTATTGATGATGAAACACAGAAAGTGCATCGGAATTAAATACAAAAGGCACAATGCCGACTTAAGTATAAGAAGACTGACTCTTCTAACTGACTATGATTTGAACATATCCTGTGAGACCAGTTTTAGATTCCGATGTTTCACTATAAGTTTACTGTATCCCTTGGACCTTCTTATCGACGATGAAACACAGAAATAGCATCGCAATTAAATACAAAAGGCACAATGCCAACTTAAGTACAAGAAGACTGACTCTTCTTACTGTCTATGTTTTGAACCATTCCTGTGACACTAGTTATAGATTCCGATGCTTCACTTCAGGTTTACTGTATCTCTTGGACCTTCTTATTGACGACGAAACACAGAAATTGAATCGGGATAAAATACATAAGGCACAATGCCGACTTAAGTACAAGAAGACTGACTCTTCCTACTGTCTATGTATTAACCATTCCTGTGGCACTAGTTATAGATTCCAATGCTTCACTTCAGGTTTACTGTATCCTTCTGACCTTCTTATTGACGATTAAACACAGTAATTGCATCGGAATTAAATACAAAATGCACAATGCCGACTCATGTACAAGAAGACTGACTCTTCTTACTGTTTATTTTTTGAACCTCTCCTGTGACACTAGATATAAATTCCAATGCTTCACTTCAGGTTTATTGTATCCCTTGGACATTCTTATTGACGACGAAACAAAGAAATTGCATCGGAATTAAATAGAAAAGTCACAATGCCGACTTAAGTACAAGAAGACTGACTCTTCCTACTGTCTATGTTTTGAACCATTCCTGTAACACTAGTTATGGATTCCGATGCTTCACTTCAGGTTTACTGTAACCCTCTTACATTCTTATTGACGATGAAACACAGAATTTGCATCGGAATTAAATACAAACGCCACAGTGCCGACTTAAGTACAAGAAGACTGACTCTTCTTACTGACTATGTTGTAAACATTTCCTGTGAGACCAGTTTTAGATTCCGATGCTTCACTATATGTTTACTGTATACCTTGGACCTTCTTATTGATGATGAAACACAGAAAGTGCATCGGAAGTAAATACAAAAGACACAATGCCGACTTAAGTATAAGAAGACTGACTCTTCTTACTGACTATGATTTGAACATTTCCTGTGAGACCAGTTTTAGAATTCGATGTTTCACTATATGTTTACTGTATCTCTTGGACCTTCTTATTGACGAAGAAACACAGAAATTGCTTCGGAATTAAATACAAAAGGCACAATGCCGACTTAAGTACAAGAAGACTGACTCTTCTTACTGTCTATGTTTAGAACCATTCCTGTGACACTTGATATAGATTCCGATGCTTCACTTCAGGTTTACTGTATCCCTTGGACCTTGTTATTGTCGATGAAACACAGAAATTGCATCGGAATTAAACACAAAAATCACAATGAAGACTTAAGTACAAGACGACTGACTTTTCCTAATGTCTACGTTTTGAACCATTCCTGTGACACTAGTTATGGATTCCGATACATCACTTCAGGTTTACTGTATCCCTTGGACCTTGTTATTGACGATGAAACACAGAAATTACATCGGAATTAGATACAAAAGGCACAATGCCGACTTAAGTACAACAAGACTGACTCTTCTTGCTGTGTATGTTTTGAACCAGTCCTGTGAGGCTAGTTATAGATTCCGATGCTTCACTTCAGGTTTACTGTATCCCTTGGACCTTCTTATTGACAATGAAACACGGAAATTGCATCGGAATTAAATACAAAAGGCAAAATGATGACTTAAGTACAAGAAGACTGACTCTTCTTACTGTCTATGTTTTGAACCTTTTCTCTGATACTAGTTACAGATTCCGATGCTTAATTTCAGGTTTACTGTATCCCTTGGACCCTCTTATTGACGACTAAACACAGAAATTGAATGGAATTAAATAGAAAAAGCACAATGCCGACTTAAGTACAAGAAGACTGACTCTTCCGTGTCTATGTTTAGAACCATTCCTGTGACACTTGATATAGATTCCGATGCTTCACTTCAGGTTTACTGAATCCCTTGGACCTTCTCATTAACGACGAAACACAGAAATTGCATCGGGATTAAATACAAAAAGCACAATGCCGACTTAAGTACAAGAAGACTGACTCTTCCTACTGTCTATGGTTTAACCATTCCTGTGACACTAGTTATAGATTCCGATGCTTCACTTCAGGTTTACTGTATCCCTCTGACCTTCTTATAGACGATGAAACACAGAAATTGCATCGGAATTAAATACAAAAGGCACAATGCTGACTCAAATACAAGATGACTGGCTCCTCTTACTCCCTATGCTTTCAACCTTTCCTGTGAGACCGGTTTTAGATTCCGATGCTTCACTTCAGGGTTACAGTATCCCTTGGACCTTCTTATTGATGACGAAACACAGAAATTGCATCGGAATTAAATAGAAAAGGCACAATGCCGAAATAAGTACAACTAGACTGATTCTTCTTACTGACTTTTAATTTGAACATTTCCTGTGAGACCAGTTTTAGATTCCGATGCTTCACTATTTGTTTACTGTATCCCTTGGACCTTCTTTCTGACGATGAAACACAGGAATTGCATCGGAATTAAATACAAAGGGCACAATGCTGACTTAAGTACAAGAAGCCTGACTCTTCATGCTGTGTATGATTTGAACCACTCCTGTGACACTAGATATAGATTCCGATGCTTCACTTCAGGTTTACTGTATCCCTCTGACCTTCTTATTGACGATGAAACACAGTAATTGCATCGTAATCAAATACAAAAGGCACAATGCCGACTCATGTACAAGATGACTGACTCTTCTTACTGTCTATGTTTCGAACCTTTCCTGTGACACTAGATATAGATTCCGATGCTTCACTTCAGGTTTATTGTATCCCTCTTACCTTCTTATTGACGACGAAACACTGAAATAGCATCGGAATTATATAGAAAAGGCACAATGCCGACTTAAGTACAAGCAGACTGACTCTTCCAACTGTCTGTGCTTTGAACCATTCCTGTGACACTAGTTATAGATTCCGATGCTTCACTTCAGGTTTGCTGTATCCCTCTGACACTCTTATTGACGATGAAACACAGAAATTGCATCGGAATTAAATACAAAAGGCACAATGCCGACTAAAGTACAAGAAGACACACTATTCTTACTGTCTATGTTTTGAACCATTCCTGTGACACTAGTTATAGATTCCGAAGCTTCACTTCAGGTTTAATGTATCCTTTGGACCTCCTTATTGACGATGAAACACAGAATTTGCATCGGAATTAAATTCAAAAAGTACAATGCCGACTTAAGTACAAGAAGACTGACTCTTCTTTCTGTCTATGTTTTGAGAAATTCCATTGACTTTAGTCATAGATTCCGATGCTTCACTTTAGGTTTACTGTATCCCTTGGACCTTCTTATCGACGATGAAACACAGAAATAGCATCGCAATTAAATACAAAAGGCACAATGCCGACTTAAGTACAAGAAGACTGACTCTTCTTACTGTCTATGTTTTGAACCACTCCTGTGACACTAGTTATAGATTCCGATGCTTCACTTCAGGTTTATTGTATCCTTTGGACCTTCTTATTGACGACGAAACACAGAAATTGAATCAAGATTAAATACAAAAGGAACAATGCCGACTTAAGTTTTAGAAGACTGACTCTTCCTACTGTCTATGTTTTAACCATTCCTGTGACACTAGTTATAGATTCTGATGTTTCACTTCAGGTTTACCGTATCCCTCTGACCTTCTTATTGACGATGAAACACAGAAATTACATCGGAATTAAATTCAAAAGGCACAGTGCCGACTCAAATAGAAGATGACTCGCTCCTCTTACTCTCTATGTTTTGAACCTTTATTGTGAGACCGGTTTTAGATTCCGATGCTTCACTCCAGGATTACTGTATCCCTTGGACCTCCTTATTGACGACGAAACACAGAAATTGCATCGGAATTAAATAGAAAAGGCAAAATGCCGACATAAGTACAAGAAGTATGACTCTTCTTACTGACTATGATTTGAACATTTCCTGTGAGACCAGTTTTAGATTCCGATGCTGCACTATATGTTTACTGTATCCCTTGGACGTTCTTGTTGACGAAGAAACACAGAAATTGCATCGTAATTACATACAAAAGGCACAATGCCGACTTAAGTACAAGAAGACTGACTCTTCCTACTGTCTATGTTTTGAACCATTCCTGTGACACTAGTTATAGATTCCGATGCTTCACTTCAGGTTTACTGTATCCCTCTGACCTTCTTATTGACGACGAAACACAGAAATTGCTTCGGAATTAAATAGAAAAAGCACAATGCCGACTTAAGTACAGGAAGACTGACTCTTCCTACTGTCTATGTTTTGGACCATTCCTGTGACTCTAGTTATAGATTCCGATGCTTCACTTCAGGTTTACTGTATCCCTTGGACCTTCTTATTAACGATGCAACACATAAATTGCATCGGAATTAAATACAAAAGGCACAATGCCGACTAAAGTACAAGATGACTGACTCTTCTTACTGTCTATCTTCTGACCCTTTTCTCTCATACTAGTTACAGATTCCGATGCTTAACTTCAGGTATACTGTATCCCTTGGACCTTCTTATTGACGACGAAACACAGAAATTGCATCGGAATTAAATAGAAAAGGCACAATGCCTACATAAGTACAAGAAGACTGACTCTTCTTATTGACTATGATTTGAACATTTCCTGTGAGACCAGTTTTAGATTACGATGCTTCACTATATGTTTACTGTATCCCTTGGACATTCTTGTTGACGATGAAACACAGAAATTGCATCAGAATTAAATACAAAAGGCACAATGCCGACTTAAGTACAAGAAGACTGACTCTTCTTGCTGTGTATGTTTTCAACCATTCCTGTGACACTAGTTATAGATTCCGATGCTTCACTTCAGGTTTACTGTATCCCTCAGACCTTCTTATTGACGATAAAACACAGTAATTGCATCGGAATTAAATACAAAATGCACAATGCCGACTCATGTACAAGAAGACTGACTCTTCTTACTGTTTATTTTTTGAACCTTTCCTGTGACACTAGATATAAATTCCAATGCTTCACTTCAGGTTTATTGTATCCCTTGGACATTCGTATTGACGATGAAACACAGAAATTGCATCAGAATTAAATACAAAAGGCACAATGCCGACTTAAGTACAAGAAGACTGACTCTTCCTACTGTCTATGTTTTGAACCATTCCTGTAACACTAGTTATGGATTCCGATGCTTCACTTCAGGTTTACTGTAAACCTCTGACATTCTTATTGACGATGAAACACAGAAATTGCATCGGAATTAAATACAAACGCCACAGTGCCGACTTAAGTACAAGAAGACTGACTCTTCTTACTGACTATGTTGCAAACATTTCCTGTGAGACCAGTTTTAGATTCCGATTATTCACTATATGTTTACTGTATCCCGTGGACCTTCTTATTGATGATGAAACACAGAAAGTGCACCGGAATTAAATACAAAAGGCACAATGCCGACTTAAGTATAAGAAGACTGACTCTTCTTACTGACTATGATTTGAACATTTCCTGTGAGACCAGTTTTAGAATCCGATGTTTCACTATATGTTTACTGTATCCCTTGGACCTTCTTATTGACGAAGAAACACAGAAATTGCTTCGGAATTAAATACAAAAGGCACAATGCCGACTTAAGTACAAGAAGACTGACTCTTCTTACAGTCTATGTTTAGAACCATTCCTGTGACACTTGATATAGATTCCGATGCTTCACTTCAGGTTTACTGTGTCCCATGGACCTTGTTATTGTCGATGAAACACAGAAATTGCATCGGAATTAAATACAAAAATCACAATGAAGACTTAAGTACAAGACGACTGACTTTTCCTAATGTCTACGTTTTGAACCATTCCTGTGACACTAGTTATGGATTCCGATACATCACTTCAGGTTTACTGTATCCCTTGGACCTTGTTATTGACGATGAAACACAGAAATTACATCGGAATTAGATACAAAAGGCACAATGCCGACTTAAGTACAACAAGACTGACTCTTCTTGCTGTGTATGTTTTGAACCAATCCTGTGACGCTAGTTATAGATTCCGATGCTTCACTTCAGGTTTACTGTATCCCTTGGACCTTCTTATTGACAATGAAACACAGAAATTGCATCGGAATTAAATACAAAAGGCAAAATGATGACTTAAGTACAAGAAAACTGACTCTTCTTACTGTCTATGTTTTGAACCTTTTCTCTGATACTAGTTACAGATTCCGATGCTTAACTTCAGGTTTACTGTATACCTTGGACCCTCTTATTGACGACGAAACACAGAAATTGCATCGGAATTAAATAGAAAAGGCACAATGCCGACTTAAGTACAAGAAGACTGACTCTTCCGTGTCTATGTTTAGAACCATTCCTGTGACACTTGATATAGATTCCGATGCTTCACTTCAGGTTCACTGTATCCCTCTGACCTTCTTATAGACGATGAAACACAGAAATTGCATCGGAATTAAATACAAAAGGCACAATACTGACTCAAATACACAATGACTGGCTCCTCTTACTCTCTATGCTTTCAACCTTTCCTGTGAGACCGGTTTTAGATTCCGATGCTTCACTTCAGGGTTACTGTATCCCTTGGACCTTCTTATTGACGACGAAACACAGAAATTGCATCGGAATTAAATAGAAAAGGCACAATGCCGACATAAGTACAACAAGACTGATTCTTCTTACTGACTTTGATTTGAATATTTCCTGTGAGACCAGTTTTAGATTCCGATGCTTCACTATTTGTTTACTGTATCCCTTGGACCTTCTTTCTGACGATGAAACACAGGAATTGCATCGGAATTAAATACAAAGGGCACAATGCCGACTTAAGTACAAGCAGACTGACTCTTCATGCTGTGTATGATTTGAACCACTCCTGTGACACTAGATATAGATTCCGATGCTTCACTTCAGGTTTACTGTATCCCTCTGACCTTGTTATTGACGATGAAACACAGTAATTGCATCGTAATCAAATACAAAAGGCACAATGCCGACTCATGTACAAGATGACTGACTCTTCTTACTGTCTATGTTTTGAACCTTTCATGTGACACTAGATATAGATTCCGATGCTTCACTTCAGGTTTATTGTATCCCTCTTACCTTCTTATTGACGACGAAACACTGAAATAGCATCAAAATTATATAGAAAATTCACAATGCCGACTTAAGTACAAGCAGACTGACTCTTCCAACTGTCTATGTTTGAACCATTCCTGTGACACTAGTTATAGATTCCGTAGCTTCACTTCAGGTTTGCTGTATCCCTCTGACACTCTTATTGACGATGAAACACAGAAATTGCATCGGAATTAAATACAAAAGGCACAATGCCGACTAAAGTACAAGAAGACACACTATTCTTACTGTCTATGTTTTGAACCATTCCTGTGACACTAGTTATAGATTCCGAAGCTTCACTTCAGGTTTACTGTATCCTTTGGACCTCCTTATTGACGATGAAACACAGAATTTGCATCGGAATTAAATTCAAAAAGTTCAATGCCGACTTAAGTACAAGAAGACTGACTCTTCTTTCTGTCTATGTTTTGAGAAATTCCATTGACTTTAGTCATAGATTCCGATGCTTCACTTTAGGTTTACTGTATCCCTTGGACCCTCTTATTGACGACGAAACACAGAAATTGCTTCGGAATTAAATAGAAAAAGCACAATGCCGACTTAAGTACAGGAAGACTGACTCTTCCTACTGTCTATGTTTTGGACCATTCCTGTGACTCTAGTTATAGATTCCGATGCTTCACTTCAGGTTTACTGTATCCCTTGGACCTTCTTATTAACGATGCAACACATAAATTGCATCGGAATTAAATACAAAAGGCACAATGCCGACTAAAGTACAAGATGACTGACTCTTCTTACTGTCTATCTTCTGACCCTTTTCTCTCATACTAGTTACAGATTCCGATGCTTAACTTCAGGTATACTGTATCCCTTGGACCTTCTTATTGACGACGAAACACAGAAATTGCATCGGAATTAAATAGAAAAGGCACAATGCCTACATAAGTACAAGAAGACTGACTCTTCTTATTGACTATGATTTGAACATTTCCTGTGAGACCAGTTTTAGATTACGATGCTTCACTATATGTTTACTGTATCCCTTGGACATTCTTGTTGACGATGAAACACAGAAATTGCATCAGAATTAAATACAAAAGGCACAATGCCGACTTAAGTACAAGAAGACTGACTCTTCTTGCTGTGTATGTTTTCAACCATTCCTGTGACACTAGTTATAGATTCCGATGCTTCACTTCAGGTTTACTGTATCCCTCAGACCTTCTTATTGACGATAAAACACAGTAATTGCATCGGAATTAAATACAAAATGCACAATGCCGACTCATGTACAAGAAGACTGACTCTTCTTACTGTTTATTTTTTGAACCTTTCCTGTGACACTAGATATAAATTCCAATGCTTCACTTCAGGTTTATTGTATCCCTTGGACATTCGTATTGACGATGAAACACAGAAATTGCATCAGAATTAAATACAAAAGGCACAATGCCGACTTAAGTATAAGAAGACTGACTCTTCTTACTGACTATGTTGTAAACATTTCCTGTGAGACCAGTTTTAGATTCCGATGCTTCACTATATGTTTACTGTATCCCTTGGACCTTCTTATTGATGATGAAACACAGAGAGTGCATCGGAATTAAATACAAAAGGCACAATGCCGACTTAAGTATAAGAAGACTGACTCTTCTTACTGACTATGATTTGAACATTTCCTGTGAGACCAGTTTTAGAATTCGATGTTTCACTATATGTTTACTGTATCCCTTGGACCATCTTATTGACGAAGGAACACAGAAATTGCTTCGGAATTAAATACAAAAGGCACAATGCCGACTTACGTACAAGAAGACTGACTCTTCTTACTGTCTATGTTTAGAATCATTCCTGTGACACTTGATATAGATTCCGATGCTTCACTTCAGGTTTACTGTATCCCATGGACCTTGTTATTGTCGATGAAACACAGAAATTGCATCGGAATTAAATACAAAAATCACAATGAAGACTTAAGTACAAGCCGACTGACTTTTCCTAATGTCTACGTTTTGAACCATTCCTGTGACACTAGTTATGGATTCCGATACATCACTTCTGGTTTACTGTATCCCTTGGACCTTGTTATTGACGATGAAACACAGAAATTACATCGGAATTAGATACAAAAGGCACAATGCCGACTTAAGTACAACAAGACTGACTCTTCTTGCTGTGTATGTTTTGAACCAATCCTGTGACGCTAGTTATAGATTCCGATGCTTCACTTCAGGTTTACTGTATCCCTTGGACCTTCGTATTGACAATGAAACACAGAAATTGCATCGGAATTAAATACAAAAGGATAAATGATGACTTAAGTACAGGAAGACTGACTCTTCTTACTGTCTATGTTTTGAACCTTTTCTCTGATACTAGTTACAGATTCCGATGCTTAACTTCAGGTTTACTGTATCCCTTGGACCCTCTTATTGACGACGAAACACAGAAATTGCATCGGAATTAAATAGAAAAGGCACAATGCCGACTTAAGTACAAGAAGACTGACTCTTCCGTGTCTATGTTTAGAACCATTCCTGTGACACTTGATATAGATTCCGATGCTTCACTTCAGGTTTACTGATTCCCTTGGACCTTCTCATTAACGACGAAACACAGAAATTGCATCGGGATTAAATACAAAAGGCACAATGCCGACTTAAGTACAAGAAGACTGACTCTTCCTACTGTCTATGGTTTAACCAGTCCTGTGACACTAGTTATAGATTCCGATGCTTCACTTCAGGTTTACTGTATCCCTCTGACCTTCTTATAGACGATGAAACACAGAAATTGCATCGGAATTAAATACAAAAGGCACAATACTGACTCAAATACAAGATGACTGGCTCATCTTACTCTCTATGCTTTCAACCTTTCCTGTGAGACCGGTTTTAGATTCCGATGCTTCACTTCAGGGTTACTGTATCCCTTGGACCTTCTTATTGACGACGAAACACAGAAATTGCATCGGAATTAAATAGAAAAGGCACAATGCCGACATAAGTATAACAAGACTGATTCTTGTTACTGACTTTGATTTGAACAATTCCTGTGAGACCAGTTTTAGATTCCGATGCTTCACTATTTGTTTACTGTATCCCTTGGACCTTCTTTCTGACGATGAAACACAGGAATTGCATCGGAATTAAATACAAAGGGCACAATGCCGACTTAAGTACAAGCAGACTGACTCTTCATGCTGTGTATGATTTGAACCACTCCTGTGACACTAGATATAGATTCCGATGCTTCACTTCAGGTTTACTGTATCCCTCTGACCTTGTTATTGACGATGAAACACAGTAATTGCATCGTAATCAAATACAAAAGGCACAATGCCGACTCATGTACAAGATGACTGACTCTTCCTACTGTCTATGTTTTGAACCTTTCATGTGACACTAGATATAGATTCCGATGCTTCACTTCAGGTTTATTGTATCCCTCTTACCTTCTTATTGACGACGAAACACTGAAATAGCATCAAAATTATATAGAAAATTCACAATGCCGACTTAAGTACAGGCAGACTGACTCTTCCAACTGTCTATGCTTTGAACCATTCCTGTGACACTAGTTATAGATTCCGATGCTTCACTTCAGGTTTGCTGTATCCCTCTGACACTCTTATTGACGATGAAACAAAGAAATTGCATCGGAATTAAATACAAAAGGCACAATGCCGACTAAAGTACAAGAAGACACACTATTCTTACTGTCTATGTTTTGAACCATTCCTGTGACACTAGTTATAGATTCCGAAGCTTCACTTCAGGTTTACTGTATCCTTTGGACCTCCTTATTGACGATGAAACACAGAATTCGCATCGGAATTAAATTCAAAAAGTTCAATGCCGACTTAAGTACAAGAAGACTGACTCTTCTTTCTGTCTACGTTTTGAGAAATTCCATTGACTTTAGTCATAGATTCCGATGCTTCACTTTAGGTTTACTGTATCCCTTGGACCTTCTTATCGACGATGAAACACAGAAATAGCATCGCAATTAAATACAAAAGGCACAATGCCGACTTAAGTACAAGAAGACTGACTCTTCTTACTGTCTATGTTTTGAACCACTCCTGTGACACTAGTTATAGATTCCGATGCTTCACTCCAGGATTACTGTATCCCTTGGACCTCCTTATTGACGACGAAACACAGATATTGCATCGGAATTAAATAGAAAAGGCAAAATGCCGACATAAGTACAAGAAGTATGACTCTTCTTACTGACTATGATTTGAACATTTCCTGTGAGTCCAGTTTTAGATTCCGATGCTGCACTATATGTTTACTGTATCCCTTGGACGTTCTTGTTGACGAAGAAACACAGAAATTGCATCGTAATTACATACAAAAGGCACAATGCCGACTTAAGTACAAGAAGACTGACTCTTCCTACTGTCTATGTTTTGAACCATTCCTGTGACACTAGTTATGGATTCCGATGCATCACTTCAGGTTTACTGTATCCCTTGGACCTTCTTATTGCGATGAAACACAGAAATTGCATCGGAATTAAATACAAAAGGCATAATGCCGACTTAAGTACAACAAGACTGACTCGTCTTGCTGTGTATGTTTTGAACCATTCCTGTGACACTAGTTATAGATTCCGATGCTTCACTTCAGGTTTACTGTATCCCTCTGACCTTCTTATTGACGACGAAACACAGAAATTGCTTCGGAACTAAATAGAAAAAGCACAATGCCGACTTAAGTACAGGAAGACTGACTCTTCCTACTGTTTATGTTTTGGACCATTCCTGTGACTCTAGTTATAGATTCCGATGCTTCACTTCAGGTTTACTGTATCCCTTGGACCCTCTTATTAACGATGAAACACATAAATTGCATCGGAATTAAATACAAAAGGCACAATGCCGACTAAAGTACAAGATGACTGACTCTTCTTACTGTCTATATTCTGACCCTTTTCTCTCATACTAGTTACAGATTCCGATGCTTAACGTCAGGTATACTGTATCCCTTGGACCTTCTTATTGACGACGAAACACAGAAATTGCATCGGAATTAAATAGAAAAGGCACAATGCCTACATAAGTACAAGAAGACTGACTCTTCTTACTGACTATGATTTGAACATTTCCTGTGAGACCAGTTTTAGATTACGATGCTTCACTATATGTTTACTGTATCCCTTGGACCTTCTTGTTGACGATGAAACACAGAAATTGCATCAGAATTAAATACAAAAGGCACAATGCCGACTTAAGTACAAGAAGACTGACTCTTCTTGCTGTGTATGTTTTGAACCATTCCTGTGACACTAGTTATAGATTCCGATGCTTCACTTCTGGTTTACTGTATCCCTCTGACCTTCTTATTGACGATAAAACACAGTAATTGCATCGGAATTAAATACAAAATGCACAATGCCGACTCATGTACAAGAAGACTGACTCTTCTTACTGTTTATTTTTTGAACCTTTCCTGTGACACTAGATACAAATTCCAATGCTTCACTTCAGGTTTATTGTATCCCTTGGACATTCTTATTGACGACGAAACACAGAAATTGCATCGGAATTAAATAGAAAAGTCACAATGCCGACTTAAGTACAAGAAGACTGACTCTTAATACTGTCTATGTTTTGAACCATTGCTGTAACACTAGTTATGGATTCCGATGCTTCACTTCAAGTTTACTGTAACCCTCTGACATTCTTATTGACGATGAAACACAGAAATTGCATCGGAATTAAATACAAACGCCAGAGTGCCGACCTAAGTACAAGAAGACTGACTCTTCTTACTGACTATGTTGTAAACATTTCCTGTGAGACCAGTTTTAGATTCCGATGCTTCACTATATGTTTGCTGTATCCCTTGGACCTTCTTATTGATGATGAAACACAGAAAGTGCATTGGAATTAAATACAAAAGGCACAATGCCGACTTAAGTATAAGAAGACTGACTCTTCTTACTGACTATGATTTGAACATTTCCTGTGAGACCAGTTTTAGAATCCGATGTTTCACTATATGTTTACTGTATCCCTTGGACCTTCTTATTGACGAAGAAACACAGAAATTGCTTCGGAATTAAATACAAAAGGCACAATGCCGACTTAAGTACAAGAAGACTGACTCTTCTTACTGTCTATGTTTAGAACCATTCCTGGGACACTTGATATAGATTCCGATGCTTCACTTCAGGTTTACTGTATCCCTTGGACCTTGTTATTGTCGATGAAACACAGAAATTGCATCGGAATTAAATACAAAAATCACAATGAAGACTTAAGTACAAGACGACTGACTTTTCCTAATGTCTACGTTTTGAACCATTCCTGTGACACTAGTTATGGATTCCGATACATCACTTCAGGTTTACTGTATCCCTTGGACCTTGTTATTGACGATGAAACACAGAAATTACATCGGAATTAGATACAAAAGGCACAATGCCGACTTAAGTACAACAAGACTGACTTTTCTTGCTGTGTATGTTTTGAACCAATCCTGTGACGCTAGTTATAGATTCCGATGCTTCACTTCTGGTTTACTGTATCCCTTGGACCTTCTTATTGACAATGAAACACAGAAATAGCATCGGAATTAAATACAAAAGGCAAAATGATGACTTAAGTACAAGAAGACTGACTCTTCTTACTGTTTATGTTTTGAACCTTTTCTCTGATACTAGTTACAGATTCCGATGCTTAACTTCAGGTTTACTGTATCCCTTGGACCCTCTTATTGACGACGAAACGCAGAAATTGCATCGGAATTAAATAGAAAAGGCACAATGCCGACTTAAGTACAAGAAGACTGACTCTTCCGTGTCTATGTTGAGAACCATTCCTGCGACACTTGATATAGATTCCGATGCTTCACTTCAGGTTTACTGTATCCCTTGGACCTTCCCATTAACGACGAAACACAGAAATTGCATCGGGATTAAATACAAAAGGCACAATGCCGACTTAAGTACAAGAAGACTGACTCTTCCTACTGTCTATGGTTTAACCATTCCTGTGACACTAGTTATAGATTCCGATGCTTCACTACAGGTTTACTGTATTCCTCTGACCTTCTTATAGACGATGAAACACAGAAATTGCATCGGTATTAAATACAAAAGGCACAATGCTGACTCAAATACAAGATGACTGGCTCCTCTTACTCTCTATGCTTTCAACCTTTCCTGTGAGACCGGTTTTAAATTCCGATGCTTCACTTCAGGGTTACTGCATCCCTTGGACCTGCTTATTGACGACGAAACACAGAAATTGCATCGGAATTAAATAGAAAAGGCACAATGCCGACATAAGTACAACAAGACTGATTCTTCTTACTGACTTTGATTTGAACATTTCCTGTGAGACCAGTTTAAGATTCCGATGCTTCACTATTTGTTTACTGTATCCCTTGGACCTTCTTTCTGACGATGAAACACAGGAATTGCATCGGAATTAAATACAAAGGGCACAATGCCGACTTAAGTACAAGAAGACTGACTCTTCATGCTGTGTATGATTTGAACCACTCCTGTGACACTAGATATAGATTCCGATGCTTCACTTCAGGTTTACTGTATCCCTCTGACCTTCGTATTGACGATGAAACACAGTAATTGCATCGTAATCAAATACAAAAGGCACAATGCCGACTCATGTACAAGATGACTGACTCTTCTTACTGTCTATGTTTTGAACCTTTCCTGTGACACTAGATATAGATTCCGATGCTTCACTTCAGGTTTATTGTATCCCTCTTAGCTTCTTATTGACGACGAAACACTGAAATAGCATCGGAAATATATAGAAAAGGCACAATGCCGACTTAAGTACAAGCAGACTGACTTTTCCAACTGTCTATGCTTTGACCATTCCTGTGACACTGGTTATAGATGTCGATGCTTCACTTCAGGTTTGCTGTATCCCTCTGACACTCTTATTGACGATGAAACACAGAAATTGCATCGGAATTAAATACAAAAGGCACAATGCCGACTAAAGTACAAGAAGACACACTATTCTTACTGCCTATGTTTTTAACCATTCCTGTGACACTACTTATAGATTCCGAAGCTTCACTTCAGGTTTACTGTATCCTTTGGACCTCCTTATTGACGGTGAAACACAGAATTTGCATCGGAATTAAATTCAAAAAGTACAATGCCGACTTAAGTAATAGAAGACTGACTCTTCTTTCTGCCTATGCTTTGAGAAATTCCATTGACTTTAGTCATTGATTCCGATGCTTCACTTTAGGTTTACTGTATCCCTTGGACCTTCTTATCGACGATGAAACACAGAAATTGCATCGGAATTAAATACAAAAGGCATAATGCCGACTTAAGTACAAGAAAACTGACTCTTCTTACTGTCTATGATTTGAACCATAACTGTGACACTAGTTATAGATTCCGATGCTTCACTTGAGGTTTACTGTATCCCTTGGACATTGTTAGTGACGATGAAACACAGAAATTGCCTCGGAATTAAGTACAAAAGGCACAATGCCGACTTAAGTACAACAAGACTGACTCTTTTTGCTGTGTATGTTCTGAAATAATCCTGTGACACTAGTTTTATATTCCGATGCTTCACTTCAGGTTTACTGTATCCCTTGGACCTTCTTATTGACGACGAAACACAGAAATTGCATCGGAATTAAATGGAAAAGGCACAATGCCGACTTAAGTACAAGAAGACTAACTCATCCCTGACTATGTTGAGAACCATTCCTGTGACACTTGATATAGATTCCGATGCTTCACTTCAGGTTTACTGTATCCCTTGGACCTTCTTATTGACGATGAAACGCAGAAATTGAATCGGGATTAAATACAAAATGCACAATGCCGACTTAAGTACAAGTAGACTCACTCTTCTCACTGTCTACGTTTTAAACCATTCCTGTGACACTAGTTATAGATTCCGAAGCTTCACTTCAGGTTTACTGTATCCCTCTGACCTTCTTATTGACGATGAAACACAGAAATTCCATTGGAATTAAATACAAAAGGCACAACCCCGACTCAAGTACAAGAAGACTGGCTCTTCTTACTGTCTATGTTTTGAACCTTTTCTGTGACACTAGTTATAGATTCCGATGCTTCACTTCAGGTTTACTGTATCCCTTGGACCATCTTACTGACGACGAAACACAGAAATTGCATCGGAATTAAATAGAAAAGGCACAATGCCGACTTAAGTACAAGAAGTCTGAGTCGTCTGTGTCTAAGTTTTCAACCATTCCTGTGACACTAGTTATAGATTCCGATGCCTCACTTTAGGTTTACTGTATGCCTTGGACCTTCTTATTGACGACGAAACAGAAATTGAATCGGGATTAAATACAAAAGGCACAATGCCGACTTAAGTACAAGAAGACTGACTCATCCTACTGTCTATGTATTAACCATTCCTGTGACACTAGTTATAGATTCCGATGCTTCACTTCAGGTTTACTGTATCCCTCTGAGCTTCTTATTGACGATGAGACACAGAAATTGGATCGGAATTATATACAAAAGTACAATGCCGACTCAAATACAAGTTGACTGGCTCTTCTTACTCTCTAAGTTTTGAACTTTTCCTGTGAGACCGGTTTCAGATTCCTAAGCTTCACGTCAGGATTACTGTATCCCTTGGACCTCCTTATTGACGACGAAACTCAGAAATTGCATTGGAAGTAAATAGAAAAGGCACAATGCCGACATAAGTACAACAAGACGGATTCTTCTTACTGACTATGATTTGAACATTTCCTGTGGGACCAGTTTTAGATTCCAATGCTTCACTATATGTTTACGGCATCCCTTGGACCTTCTTGTTGACGATGAAACACAGAAATTGCATCGGAATTGAATACAAAAGGCACAATGCCGACTTAAGTACGAGATGACTGACTCTTCTTGCTGTGTATACTCTGAACTATTCCTGTGACACTAGTTATAGATTCCGATGCTTCATTTCAGGTTTACTGTATCCCACTAACCTTCTTATTGACGATGAAACGCAGTAATTGCATCGGAATTAAATACAAAATGCACAATGCTGACTCATGTACAAGAAGACTGACTCTTCATACTGTTTATGTTTTGAACCATTCCTGTGACACTAGATATAGATTCCGATGCTTCACTTCAGGTTTACTGTATCCCTTGGACATTCTTAATGACGACGTAACACAGTAATTGCATCGGAATTAAATAGAAAAAGCACAATGCCGACTTAAGTACAAGAAGACTGACTCTTCCTACTGCCTTTGTTTTGAACCATTCCTGTGACACTAGTTATAGATTCCGATGCTTCACTTCGGGTTTACTGTAACCATCTGAAATTCTTATTGACGACAAAAAAAATTTCATCGGAACTAAATTCAAACGGCACAGTGCCGACTTAAGTACAAGAAGACTGACTCTTCTTACTGACTATGTTGTAAACATTTCCTGTGAGACCAGTTTTAGATTCCGATGCTTCACTATATGTTTACTGTATCCCTTGGACCTTCTTATTGATGATGAAACACACAAAGTGCATCGGAATTAAATACAAAAGGCACAATGCCAACTTAAGTACAGGAATACTGACTCTTCTTACTGTCTATGTTTTGAACGATTCCTGTGACACTAGTTATAGATTCCGATGCTTCACTTCAGGTTTACTGTATCCCTTGGACCTTCTTATTGACGACGAAACACAGAAATTGAATCGGGATTAAATACAAAAGGCACAATGCCGACTTAAGTACAAGAAGACTCACTCTTCCATGTTTTAACCATTCCTGTGACACTAGATATAGATTTCGATGCTTCACTTTAGGTTTAGTGTATCACTTGGACCTCCTTATTGACGACGAAACACAGAAATTGCATCGGAATTAAATAGAAAAGGCACTGTGCCGACATAAGTACAAGAGGACTGATTCTTCTTACTGACTATGATTTGAACATTTCCTGTGAGACCAGTTTTAGATTCCGATGCTTTACTATATGTTTACTGTATCCCTTGGACCTTCTTGTTGACGATGAAACCCAGAAATTGCATCGGAATTACATACAAAAGGCACAATGCCGACTTAAGTACAAGAAGACTGACTCATCCTACTGTCTATGTATTAACCATTCCTGTGACACTAGTTATAGATTCCGATGCTTCACTTCAGGTTTACTGTATCCCTCTGACCTTCTTATTGACGATGAGACACAGAAATTGGATCGGAATTATATACAAAAGTACAATGCCGACTCAAATACAAGATGACTGGCTCTTCTTACTCTCTAAGTTTTGAACCTTTCCTGTGAGACCGGTTTCAGATTCCGATGCTTCACTTCAGGATTACTGTATCCCTTGGACCTTCTTATTGACGACGAAACTCAGAAATTGCATTGGAAGTAAATAGAAAAGGCACAATGCCGACATAAGTACAACAAGACGGATTCTTCTTACTGACTATGATTTGAACATTTCCTGTGGGACGTGTTTTAGATTCCAATGCTTCACTATATGTTTACGGCATCCCTTGGACCTTCTTGTTGACGATGAAACACAGAAATTGCATCGGAATTGAATACAAAAGGCACAATGCCGACTTAAGTACGAGAAGACTGACTCTTCTTGCTGTGTATACTTTGAACTATTCCTGTGACACTAGTTATAGATTCCGATGCTTCATTTCTGGTTTACTGTATCCCACTGACCTTCTTATTGACGATGAAACGCAGTAATTGCATCGGAATTAAATACAAAATGCACAATGCCGACTCATGTACAAGAAGACTGACTCTTCATACTGTTTATGTTTTGAACCATTCCTGTGACACTAGATATAGATTCCGATGCTTCACTTCAGGTTTACTGTTTCCCTTGGACATTCTTAATGACGACGAAACACAGTAATTGCATCGGAATTAAATAGAAAAAGCACAATGCCGACTTAAGTACAAGAAGACTGACTCTTCCTACTGTCTTTGTTTTGAACCATTCCTGTGACACTAGTTATAGAATCCGATGCTTCACTTCAGGTTTACTGTAACCATCTGAAATTCTTATTGACGACCAAACACAGAAATTTCATCGGAACTAAATACAAACGGCACAGTGCCGACTTAAGTACAAGAGACTGACTCTTCTTACTGACTATGTTGTAAACATTTCCTGTGAGACCAATTTTAGATTCCGATGCTTCACTATATGTTTACTGTATCCCTTGGACCTTCTTATTGATGATGAAACACAGAAAGTGCATCGGAATTAAATACAAAACGCACAATGCCGACTTAAGTACAAGAAGACTGACTCTTCTTACTGACTATGATTTGAACATTTCCTGTGAGACCAGTTTTAGATTCCGATGTTTCACTATATGTTTACTGTATCCCTTGGACCTTCTTATCGACGATGAAACACAGAAATAGCATCGCAATTAAATACAAAAGGCACAATGCCGACTTAAGTACAGGAATACTGACTCTTCTTACTGTCTATGTTTTCAACCATTCCTGTGACACTAGTTATAGATTCCGATGCTTCACTTCAGGTTTACTGTATCCCTTGGACCTTCTTATTGACGACGAAACACAGAAATTGAATCGGGATTAAATACAAAAGGAACAATGCCGACTTAAGTACCAGAAGACTCACTCTTCCATGTTTTAACCATTCCTGTGACACTAGATATAGATTTCGATGCTTCACTTTAGGTTTAGTGTATCACTTGGATCTCCTTATTGACGACGAAACACAGAAATTGCATCGGAAATAAATAGAAAAGGCACTGTGCCGACATAAGTACAAGAAGACTGACTCTTCTTACTGACTATGATTTGAACATTTCCTGTGAGACCAGTTTTAGATTCCGATGCTTTACTATATGTTTACTGTATCCCTTGGACCTTCTTGTTGACGATGAACCCCTGAAATTGCATCGGAATTACATACAAAAGGCACAATGCCGACTTAAGTACAAGAAGACTGACTCCTCTTGCTGTGTATGTTTTATACCATTCCTGTGACACTAGTTATAGATTCCGTTGCTTCACTTCAGGTTTACTGTATTCCTCTGACCTTCTTATTGACGATGAAACACAGTAATTGCATCGGAAATAAATACAAAATGCACAATGCCGACTCATGTACAAGAAGACTGGCTCTTCTCACTGTCTGTGTTTTGAACCATTCCTGTGACACTAGATATTGATTCCGATGCTTCACTTCAGGTTTACTGTATCCCATGTACCTTCTTATTGACGACGAAACACAGAAATTGCATCGGAATTAAATAGAAAAGGCACAATGGCGACTTAAGCCCAAGAAGACTGACTCTTCCTACTGTCTATGTTTTGAACCATTCCTGTGACACTAGTTATAGATTCCGATGCTTCACTTCAGGTTTACTGTATCCGTCTGGCATTCTTATTGACGATGAAACACAGAGATTGCATCGGAATTAAATACAAACGGCACAGTGCCGACTTAAGTACAAGAAGACTGACTCTACTTACTGACTATGTTGTGAACATTTATTTTGAGACCAGTTTTAGATTCCGATGCTTCACTATAAGTTTACTGTATCCTTTGGACCTTCTTATTGGTGATGAAACACAGAAAGTGCATCGGAATTAAATACAAAAGGCACAATGCCAACTTAAGTACAAGAAGACTGACTCTTCTTACTGACTATGATTTGAACATTTCCTGTGAGACCAGTTTTAGTTTCCGATGTTTCACTATATGTTTACTGGATCCCTTGGACCTTCTTATCGACGATGAAACACAGAAATAGCATCGCAATTAAATACAAAAGGCACAATGCCGACTTAAGTACAGGAATACTGACTCTTCTTACTGTCTATGTTTTGAACCATTCCTGTGACACTAGTAATAGATTCCGATGCTTCACTTCAGGTTTACTGTATCCCTTGGACCTTCTTATTGACGACGAAACACAGAAATTGAATCGGGATTAAATACAAAAGGAACAATGCCGACTTAAGTACAAGAAGACTCACTGTTCCGTGTTTTAACTATTCCTGTGACACTAGATATAGATTTCGATGCTTCACTTTAGGTTTAGTGTATCACTTGGACCTCCTTATTGACGACGAAACACAGAAATTGCATCGGAATTAAATAGAAAAGGCACTGTGCCGACATAAGTACAAGAAGACTGACTCTTCTTACTGACTATGATTTGAACATTTCCTGTGAGACCAGTTTTAAATTCCGATGCTTTACTATATGTTTACTGTATCCCTTGGACCTTCTTGTTGACGATGAAACCCAGAATTTGCATCGGAATTACATACAAAAGGCACAATGCCGACTTAAGTACAAGAAGACTGACTCCTCTTGCTGTGTATGTTTTAAACCATTCCTGTGACACTAGTTATAGATTCCGTTGCTTCACTTCAGGTTTACTGTATTCCTCTGACCTTCTTATTGACGATGAAACACAGTAATTGCATCGGAAATAAATACAAAATGCACAATGCCGACTCATGTACAAGAAGACTGGCTCCTCTTACTGTCTATGTTTTGAACGATTCCTGTGACACTAGTTATAGATTCCGATGCCTCACTTTATGTTTACTGTATCCCCTGGACCTTCTTATTGACGACGAAACACAGAAATTGAATCGGGATTAAATACAAAAGATACAATGCCGACTTAAGTACAAGAAGACTGACTCATCCTACTGTCTATGTATTAACCATTCCTGTGACACTAGTTATAGATTCCGATGCTTCACTTCAGGTTTACTGTATCCCTCTGACCTTCTTATTGACGATGAGACACAGAAATTGGATCGGAATTATATACAAAAGTACAATGCCGACTCAAATACAAGATGACTGGCTCTTCTTACTCTCTAAGTTTTGAACCTTTCCTGTGAGACCGGTTTCAGATTCCGATGCTTCACTTCAGGATTACTGTATCCCTTGGACCTTCTTATTGACGACGAAACTCAGAAATTGCATTGGAAGTAAATAGAAAAGGCACAATTCCGACATAAGTACAACAAGACGGATTCTTCTTACTGACTATGATTTGAACATTTCCTGTGGGACCAGTTTTAGATTCCAATGCTTCACTATATGTTTACGGCATCCCTTGGACCTTCTTGTTGACGATGAAACACAGAAATTGCATCGGAATTGAATACAAAAGGCACAATGCCGACTTAAGTACGAGAAGACTGACTCTTCTTGCTGTGTATACTTTGAACTATTCCTGTGACACTAGTTATAGATTCCGATGCTTCATTTCTGGTTTACTGTATCCCACTGACCTTCTTATTGACGATGAAACGCAGTAATTGCATCGGAATTAAATACAAAATGCACAATGCCGACTCATGTACAAGAAGACTGACTCTTCATACTGTTTATGTTTTGAACCATTCCTGTGACACTAGATATAGATTCCGATGCTTCACTTCAGGTTTACTGTAACCATCGGAAATTCTTATTGACGACCAAACACAGAAATTTCATCGGAACTAAATACAAACGGCACAGTGCCGACTTAAGTACAAGAGACTGACTCTTCTTACTGACTATGTTGTAAACATTTCCTGTGAGACCAATTTTAGATTCCGATGCTTCACTATATGTTTACTGTATCCCTTGGACCTTCTTATTGATGATGAAACACAGAAAGTGCATCGGAATTAAATACAAAACGCACAATGCCGACTTAAGTACAAGAAGACTGACTCTTCTTACTGACTATGATTTGAACATTTCCTGTGAGACCAGTTTTAGATTCCGATGTTTCACTATATGTTTACTGTATCCCTTGGACCTTCTTATCGACGATGAAACACAGAAATAGCATCGCAATTAAATACAAAAGGCACAATGCCGACTTAAGTACAGGAATACTGACTCTTCTTACTGTCTATGTTTTGAACCATTCCTGTGACACTAGTTATAGATTCCGATGCTTCACTTCAGGTTTACTGTATCCCTTGGACCTTCTTATTGACGACGAAACACAGAAATTGAATCGGGATTAAATACAAAAGGAACAATGCAGACTTAAGTACCAGAAGACTCACTCTTCCATGTTTTAACCATTCCTGTGACACTAGATATAGATTTCGATGCTTCACTTTAGGTTTAGTGTATCACTTGGATCTCCTTATTGACGACGAAACACAGAAATTGCATCGGAATTAAATAGAAAAGGCACTGTGCCGACATAAGTACAAGAAGACTGACTCTTCTTACTGACTATGATTTGAACATTTCCTGTGAGACCAGTTTTAGATTCCGATGCTTTACTATATGTTTACTGTATCCCTTGGACCTTCTTGTTGACGATGAACCCCTGAAATTGCATCGGAATTACATACAAAAGGCACAATGCCGACTTAAGTACAAGAAGACTGACTCCTCTTGCTGTGTATGTTTTATACCATTCCTGTGACACTAGTTATAGATTCCGTTGCTTCACTTCAGGTTTACTGTATTCCTCTGACCTTCTTATTGACGATGAAACACAGTAATTGCATCGGAAATAAATACAAAATGCACAATGCCGACTCATGTACAAGAAGACTGGCTCTTCTCACTGTCTGTGTTTTGAACCATTCCTGTGACACTAGATATTGATTCCGATGCTTCACTTCAGGTTTACTGTATCCCATGTACCTTCTTATTGACGACGAAACACAGAAATTGCATCGGAATTAAATAGAAAAGGCACAATGGCGACTTAAGCCCAAGAAGACTGACTCTTCCTACTGTCTATGTTTTGAACCATTCCTGTGACACTAGTTATAGATTCCGATGCTTCACTTCAGGTTTACTGTATTCGTCTGGCATTCTTATTGACGATGAAACACAGAGATTGCATCGGAATTAAATACAAACGGCACAGTGCCGACTTAAGTACAAGAAGACTGACTCTACTTACTGACTATGTTGTGAACATTTATTTTGAGACCAGTTTTAGATTCCGATGCTTCACTATAAGTTTACTGTATCCTTTGGACCTTCTTATTGGTGATGAAACACAGAAAGTGCATCGGAACTAAATACAAAAGGCACAATGCCAACTTAAGTACAAGAAGACTGACTCTTCTTACTGACTATGATTTGAACATTTCCTGTGAGACCAGTTTTAGTTTCCGATGTTTCACTATATGTTTACTGGATCCCTTGGACCTTCTTATCGACGATGAAACACAGAAATAGCATCGCAATTAAATACAAAAGGCACAATGCCGACTTAAGTACAGGAATACTGACTCTTCTTACTGTCTATGTTTTGAACCATTCCTGTGACACTAGTAATATATTCCGATGCTTCACTTCAGGTTTACTGTATCCCTTGGACCTTCTTATTGACGACGAAACACAGAAATTGAATCGGGATTAAATACAAAAGGAACAATGCCGACTTAAGTACAAGAAGACTCACTGTTCCGTGTTTTAACTATTCCTGTGACACTAGATATAGATTTCGATGCTTCACTTTAGGTTTAGTGTATCACTTGGACCTCCTTATTGACGACGAAACACAGAAATTGCATCGGAATTAAATAGAAAAGGCACTGTGCCGACATAAGTACAAGAAGACTGACTCTTCTTACTGACTATGATTTGAACATTTCCTGTGAGACCAGTTTTAAATTCCGATGCTTTACTATATGTTTACTGTATCCCTTGGACCTTCTTGTTGACGATGAAACCCAGAATTTGCATCGGAATTACATACAAAAGGCACAATGCCGACTTAAGTACAAGAAGACTGACTCCTCTTGCTGTGTATGTTTTAAACCATTCCTGTGACACTAGTTATAGATTCCGTTGCTTCACTTCAGGTTTACTGTATTCCTCTGACCTTCTTATTGACGATGAAACACAGTAATTGCATCGGAAATAAATACAAAATGCACAATGCCGACTCATGTACAAGAAGACTGGCTCTTCTTACTGTCTATGTTTTGAACGATTCCTGTGACACTAGTTATAGATTCCGATGCCTCACTTTATGTTTACTGTATCCCCTGGACCTTCTTATTGACGACGAAACACAGAAATTGAATCGGGATTAAATACAAAAGGCACAATGCCGACTTAAGTACAAGAAGACTGACTCATCCTACTGTCTATGTATTAACCATTCCTGTGACACTAGTTATAGATTCCGATGCTTCACTTCAGGTTTACTGTATCCCTCTGACCTTCTTATTGACGATGAGACACAGAAATTGGATCGGAATTATATACAAAAGTACAATGCCGACTCAAATACAAGATGACTGGCTCTTCTTACTCTCTAAGTTTTGAACCTTTCCTGTGAGACCGGTTTCAGATTCCGATGCTTCACTTCAGGATTACTGTATCCCTTGGACCTTCTTATTGACGACGAAACTCAGAAATTGCATTGGAAGTAAATAGAAAAGGCACAATGCCGACATAAGTACAACAAGACGGATTCTTCTTACTGACTATGATTTGAACATTTCCTGTGGGACCAGTTTTAGATTCCAATGCTTCACTATATGTTAACGGCATCCCTTGGACCTTCTTGTTGACGATGAAACACAGAAATTGCATCGGAATTGAATACAAAAGGCACAATGCCGACTTAAGTACGAGAAGACTGACTCTTCTTGCTGTGTATACTTTGAACTATTCCTGTGACACTAGTTAGAGATTCCGATGCTTCATTTCTGGTTTACTGTATCCCACTGACCTTCTTATTGACGATGAAACGCAGTAATTGCATCGGAATTAAATACAAAATGCACAATGCCGACTCATGTACAAGAAGACTGACTCTTCATACTGTTTATGTTTTGAACCATTCCTGTGACACTAGATATAGATTCCGATGCTTCACTTCAGGTTTACTGTAACCATCTGAAATTCTTATTGACGACCAAACACAGAAATTTCATCGGAACTAAATACAAACGGCACAGTGCCGACTTAAGTACAAGAGACTGACTCTTCTTACTGACTATGTTGTAAACATTTCCTGTGAGACCAATTTTAGATTCCGATGCTTCACTATATGTTTACTGTATCCCTTGGACCTTCTTATTGATGATGAAACACAGAAAGTGCATCGGAATTAAATACAAAACGCACAATGCCGACTTAAGTACAAGAAGACTGACTCTTCTTACTGACTATGATTTGAACATTTCCTGTGAGACCAGTTTTAGATTCCGATGTTTCACTATATGTTTACTGTATCCCTTGGACCTTCTTATCGACGATGAAACACAGAAATAGCATCGCAATTAAATACAAAAGGCACAATGCCGACTTAAGTACAGGAATACTGACTCTTCTTACTGTCTATGTTTTGAACCATTCCTGTGACACTAGTTATAGATTCCGATGCTTCACTTCAGGTTTACTGTATCCCTTGGACCTTCTTATTGACGACGAAACACAGAAATTGAATCGGGATTAAATACAAAAGGAACAATGCAGACTTAAGTACCAGAAGACTCACTCTTCCATGTTTTAACCATTCCTGTGACACTAGATATAGATTTCGATGCTTCACTTTAGGTTTAGTGTATCACTTGGATCTCCTTATTGACGACGAAACACAGAAATTGCATCGGAATTAAATAGAAAAGGCACTGTGCCGACATAAGTACAAGAAGACTGACTCTTCTTACTGACTATGATTTGAACATTTCCTGTGAGACCAGTTTTAGATTCCGATGCTTTACTATATGTTTACTGTATCCCTTGGACCTTCTTGTTGACGATGAATCCCAGAAATTGCATCGGAATTACATACAAAAGGCACAATGCCGACTTAAGTACAAGAAGACTGACTCCTCTTGCTGTGTATGTTTTATACCATTCCTGTGACACTAGTTATAGTTTCCGTTGCTTCACTTCAGGTTTACTGTATTCCTCTGACCTTCTTATTGACGATGAAACACAGTAATTGCATCGGAAATAAATACAAAATGCACAATGCCGACTCATGTACAAGAAGACTGGCTCTTCTTACTGTCTATGTTTTGAACCATTCCTGTGACACTAGATATTGATTCCGATGCTTCACTTCAGGTTTACTGTATCCCATGTACCTTCTTATTGACGACGAAACACAGAAATTGCATCGGAATTAAATAGAAAAGGCACAATGGCGACTTAAGCCCAAGAAGACTGACTCTTCCTACTGTCTATGTTTTGAACCATTCCTGTGACACTAGTTATAGATTCCGATGCTTCACTTCAGGTTTACTGTATCCGTCTGGCATTCTTATTGACGATGAAACACAGAGATTGCATCGGAATTAAATACAAACGGCACAGTGCCGACTTAAGTACAAGAAGACTGACTCTACTTACTGACTATGTTGTGACATTTATTTTGAGACCAGTTTTAGATTCCGATGCTTCACTATATGTTTACTGTATCCTTTGGACCTTCTTATTGATGATGAAACACAGAAAGTGCATCGGAATTAAATACAAAAGGCACAATGCCAACTTAAGTACAAGAAGACTGACTCTTCTTACTGACTATGATTTGAACATTTCCTGTGAGACCAGTTTTAGTTTCCGATGTTTCACTATATGTTTACTGTATCCCTTGGACCTTCTTATCGACGATGAAACACAGAAATAGCATCGCAATTAAATACAAAAGGCACAATGCCGACTTAAGTACAGGAATACTGACTCTTCTTACTGTCTATGTTTTGAACCATTCCTGTGACACTAGTAATAGATTCCGATGCTTCACTTCAGGTTTACTGTATCCCTTGGACCTTCTTATTGACGACGAAACACAGAAATTGAATCGGGATTAAATACAAAAGGAACAATGCCGACTTAAGTACAAGAAGACTCACTGTTCCGTGTTTTAACTATTCCTGTGACACTAGATATAGATTTCGATGCTTCACTTTAGGTTTAGTGTATCACTTGGACCTCCTTATTGACGACGAAACACAGAAATTGCATCGGAATTAAATAGAAAAGGCACTGTGCCGACATAAGTACAAGAAGACTGACTCTTCTTACTGACTATGATTTGAACATTTCCTGTGAGACCAGTTTTAGAATCCGATGTTTCACTACGTGTTTACTGTATCTCTTGGACCTTCTTATTGACGTAGAAACACAGAAATTGCTTCGGAATTAAATACAAAAGGCACAATGCCGACTTAAGTACAAGAAGACTGAATCTTCTTACTGTCTATGTTTTGAACCAATTCTGTGACACTAGTTATAGATTCCGATGCTTCACTTCAGGTTTACTGTATCCCTTGGACCTTGTTATTGTCGATGAAACACAGAAATTGCATCTGAATAAAATACAAAAATCACAATGAAGACTTATGTACGAGATGACTGACTTTTCCTACTGTCTACGTTTTGAACCATTCCTGTGACACTAGTTATGGATTCCGATGCATCACTTCAGGTTTACTGTATCCCTTGGACCTTGTTATTGACGATGAAACACAGAAATTACATCGGAATTAAATACAAAACGCACAATGCCGACTTAAGTACAACAAGACAGACTCTTCTCGCTGTGTATGTTTTGAACCAATCCTGTGACGCTAGTTATAGATTCCGTTGCTTCACTTCAGGTTTACTGTATCCCTTGGACCCTCTTTTTGACGACGAAACACAGAAATTGCATCGGAATTAAATAGAAAAGGCACAATGCCGACTTAACTACAAGAAGACTGACTCTTCCGTGTTTATGTTTAGAAACATTCCTGTGACACTTGATATGGATTCCAATGCTTCACTTCAGGTTTACTGTATGCCTTGGACCTTCTCATTAACGACGAAACACAGAAATTGCATCGGGATTAAATACAAAAGGCACAATGCCGACTTAAGTACAAGAAGACTGACTCTTCCTACTGTCTATGGTTTAACCATTCCTGTGACACTAGTTATAGATTCCGATGCTTCACTTCCGGTTTACTGTATCCCTCTGACCTTCTTATAGACGATGAAACACAGAAATTGCGTCGGAAATAAATACAAAAGTCACAATGCTGACTCAAATACAAGATGACTGGCTCTTCTTACTCTCTATGCTTTGAACCTTTCCTGTGAGGCCGGTTTTAGATTCCGATGCTTGATTTCAGGGTTACTGTATCCCTTGGACCTTCTTATTGACGACGAAACACAGAAATTGCATCGGAATTAAATAGAAAAGGCACAATGCCGACATAAGTACAACAAGACTGACTCTTCTTACTGACTATGATTTGAACATTTCCTGTGAGACCAGTTTTAAATTCCGATGCTTCACTATATGTTTACTGTATCCCTTGAACCTTCTTTCTGACGATGAAACACAGAGATTGCATCGGAATTAAATACAAAGGGCACAATGCCGACTTAAGTACAAGAAGACTGACTCTTCATGCTATGTATGATTTGAACCAATCCTGTGACACTAGTTATAGATTCCGATGCTTCACTTCAGGTTTACTGTATCCCTCTGACCTTCTTATTGACGATGAAACACAGTAATTGCATCGTAATAGAATACAAAAGGCACAATGCCGACTCATGTACAAGATGACTGACTCTTCTTACTGTCTATTTTTTTAACCTTTCCTGTGACACTAGATATAGATTCCGATGCTTCACTTCAGGTTTATTGTATCCCTCTTACCTTCTTATTGACGACGAAACACTGAAATAGCATCGGAAATAAATAGAAATGGCACAATGCCGACTTAAGTACAAGCAGACTGACTCTTCCAACTGTCTATGCTTTGAACCATTCCTGTGACACTAGTTATAGATTCCGATGCTTCACTTCAGGTTTACTGTATCCCCCTGACACTCTTATTGATGATGAAACACAGAAATCGCATCGGAATTAAATACAAAAGGCACAAAGCCGACTTAAGTACAAGAAGACACACTATTCTTACTGTCTATGTTTTGAACCATTCCTGTGACACTAGTTATAGATTCCGAAGCTTCACTTCAGGTTTACTGTATCCTTTGGACCTTCTTATTGACGATGAAACACAGAATTTGCATCGGAATTAAATTCAAAAAGTTCAATGCCGACTTAAGTACAAGAAGACTGACTCTTCTTACTGTCTATGTTTTGAGAAATTCCATTGACTTTAGTTATAGATTCCGATGCTTCACTTTAGGTTTACTGTATCCCTTGGACCTTCTTATCGACGATGAAACACAGAAATAGCATCGCAATTAAATACAAAAGGCACAATGCCGACTTAAGTACAAGAAGACTGACCCTTCTTACTGTCTATGTTTTGAACCACTCCTGTGACACTAGTTATAGATTCCGATGCTTCACTTCACGTTTATTGTATCCTTTGGACCTTCTTATTGACGACGAAACACAGAAATTGAATCAAGATTAAATACAAAAGGCACAATGCCGACCTAAGTTTAAGAAGGCTGACTCTTCCTACTGTCTAATTTTTAACCATTCCTGTGACACTAGTTATAGATTCCGATGTTTCACTTCAGGTTTACTGTATCCCTCTGACCTTCTTATTGACGATGACACACAGAAATTACATCGGAATTAAATACAAAAGGCACAGTGCCTACTCAAATAGAAGTTGACTGGCTCTTCTTACTCCCTATGTTTTGAACCTTTTCTGTGAGACCGGTTTTAGATTCCGATGCTTCACTCCAGGATTACTGTATCCCTTGGACCTCCTTATTGACGACGAAACACAGAAATTGCATCGGAATTAAATAGAAAAGGCACAATGCCGACATAAGTACAAGAGGTGTGACTCTTCTTACTGACTATGATTTGAACATTTCCTGTGAGACCAGTTTTAGATTCCGATGCTTCACTATATGTTTACTGTATCCCTTGGACGTTCTTGTTGACGAAGAAACACAGAATTTGCGTCGTAATTACATACAAAAGGCACAATGCCGACTTAAGTATAAGAAGACTGACTCTTCTTCCTGACTATGATTTGAACTCTTCCTGTGAGACCAGTTTTAGATTCCGATGCTTCACTATATGTTTACTGTGTCCCTTGGACCTTCTTATTGATGATGAAACACAGAAAGTGCATCGGAATTAAATTCAAAAGGCACAATGCCGACTTAAGTATAAGAAGACTGACTCTTCTTACTGACTATGATTTGAACTTTTCCTGTGAGACCAGTTTTAGATTCCGATGCTTTACTATATGTTTACTGTATCCCTTGCACCTTCTTATTGACGAAGAAACACAGAAATTGCATCGGAATTAAATACAAAAGGCACAATGCTGACTTAAGTACAAGAAGACTGACTCTTCTTACTGTCTATGTTTTGAACCATTACTGTGACACTAGATATAGATTCCGATGCTTCACTTCCGGTTTACTGTATCCCTTGGACCTTGTTATTGACGATGAAACACAGAAATTGCATCGGAATTAAATGCAAAAGGCACAATGCCGACTTAAGTACAAGAAGACTGACTCTTCCTACTGTCTATGTTTTAAACCATTCCTGTGACACTAGTTTTAGATTCCGATGCTTCACTTCAGGTTTACTGTATCCCTCTGACCTTCTTATTGACGACGAAACACAGAAATTGCATCGGAATTAAATAGAAAAGGCACAATGCCGACTTAAGTACAAGAAGACTGAATCTTCCGTGTCTATGTTTAGAACCACTCCTGTGACACTTGATATGGATTCCGATGCTTCACTTTAGGTTTACTGCATCCCTTGAACCTTCTTATTGACGACGAAACACAGAAATTGAATCGGGATTAAATACAAAAGGCACAATGCCGACTTAAGTACAAGAAGACTCTCTCTTCTTACTGTCTATGTTTTAAACCATTCCTGTGACTCTAGTTATAGATTCCGAAGCTTCACTTCAGATTTACTGTATCCTTTGCACCTTCTTATTGACGATGAAACACAGAATTTGCATCGGAAATAAATACAAGAGGCACAATGCCGACTTAAGTACAAGAAGACTGACTCTACTTACTGTCTATGTTTTGAACCATTCTTATGACACTAGTTATAGATTCCGATGCTTCACTTCAGGTTTACTGTATCCCTTGGACCTTCTTATTGACGACGAAACACAGAAATTGAATCGGGATTATATACAAAAGGCACAATGCCGACTTAAGTACAAGAAGACTGACTCTTCCTACTGTCTATGTTTTAACCATTCCAGTGACACTAGTTATAGATTTCGATGCTTCACTTCAGGTTTACTGTATCCCTCTGACCTTCTTATTGACGATGAAACACAGAAATTGCATCGGACTTAAATAGAAAAGGCAAAATGCCGACTTAAGTATAAGGGGACTGACTCTTCTTACTTACTATGATTTAAACATTACTGTGAGACCAGTTTTAGATTCCCAGGCTTCACTATATGTTTACTGTATCCCTTGGACCTTCTTATTGACGATGAAACACAGAAATAGCATCGGAATTAAATGCTTATGGCACAATGCCGACCTAAGTACAAGAAGATTGACTCTTCTAACTGTCTATGTTTTGAACCATTCCTGTGACACTAGTTATAGATTCCGATGCTCCACTTCTGGTTTACTGTATCCCTTGGACCTTGTTATAGACGATGAAACACAGAAATTGCATCGGAATTAAATAGAAAAGGCACAATGCCGACTTAAGTAGAAGAAGACTGACTCTTCCTACTGTCTATGTTTTGAACCATTCCTGTGACACTGGTTATAGATTCCGATGCACCACTTCAGGTTTACTGTATCCCTTGGACCTTCTCAAGACGATGAAACACAGAAATTGCATCGGAATTAAATACAAAAGGCTACAAAAGGCACAATGCCGACTTTAGTACAGGAAGACTGACTGTTCTTGCTGTGTATGGTTTGAACCATTCCTGTGACACTAATTATAGATTCCGATGCTTCACTTCACGTTTACTGTATCCCGCTGACCTTCTTATTGACGACGAAACACAGAAATTGCATCGGAATTAAATAGAAAATGCACAATGCCGACTTAAGTACAAGAAGACTGACCCTTCCTACTGTCTATGTTTTGAACCTTTTCTGTGACACTAGTTATAGATTCTGATGCTTCACTTCAGATTTACTGTATCCCTCTGACATTCTTATTGACGACGAAACACAGATATTGCATCGGAATTAAATAGAAAAGGCAAAATGCCGACTTCAGTACAAGAATACTGACTCTTCCGTGTCTAAGTTTTGAACCATTCCTGTGACACTAGTTATAGATTCCGATGCTTCACTTCAGGTTTACTGTATCCCACTGACCTTCTTATTGACGATGAAGCACAGTAATTGCATCGGAATTAGATACAAATGGCACAATGCCGACTCATGTCCAAGAAGACTGACTCTTCTTACTGTCTATGTTTTGAACCTTTCCTGTGACACTAGATACATTTTCTGATGCTTCACTTCAGGTTTTGCTCTATCCCTCTGACCTTCTTATTGACGACGATACACTGAAATTGCAATAGAATTAAATAGAAAAGGTACAATGCCGACTTAAGTACAAGAAGACTGAATCTTCCTACTGTCTATGTTTTGAACCATTCCTGTGACACTAGTTATAGATTCCGATGCTTCACTTCAGGTTTACTGTATCCCTCTGACATTCTTATTGACGATGAAACACAGAAATTGCATCGGAATTAAATACAAACGGCACAATGCCGACTTAAGTACAAGAAGACTGACTCTTCCTACTGTCTATGTTTTAACCATTCCTGTGACACTAGTTATAGACTCCGATGCTTCACTTCAGGTTTACTGTATCCCTGTGACCTTCTTATTGACGATGAAACACAGAAATTGCATCGGAATTAAATACAAACCCACAATGCCGACTCAAATACAAGATGACTGGCCCTTCTTACTCTCTATGATTTGATCCTTTCCTGTGAGACCCGTTTTAGATTCCGTTGCTTCACTTCAGGTTTACTGTATCCCATGGACCTTCTTATTGACGACGAAACACAGAAATTGCATCGGAATTAAATAGAAAAGTCACATTGCCGACTTAAGTACACGAAGAACGACTCTTCTTACTGACTATGTTTTGAACATTCCCTGTGAGACCAGTTTTAGATTCCGATGCTTCACTATATGTTTACTGTCTCCCTTGGACCTTCTAATTGACGATGAAACACAGATATTGCATCGGAATAAAACAGAAAAGGCACAATGCCGACTTAAGTACAAGTAGACTAAATCTTCTTACTGTCTATATTTTGAACCATTCCTGTGACACTAGTTATAGATTCCGATGCATCACTTCAGGTTCACTGTATCCCCTGGACCTTCTTATTGACGTCGAAACACAGAAATTGCATCGGAATTAAATAGAAAATGTACAATGCCGACTTAAGTACAAGAAGACTGACTCTTCTTACTTACTATGTTTTGAACATTTCATGTGAGACCCGTTTTAGGTTCAGATGCTTCACTATATGTTTACTGTATCCTTTGGACCTTCTTATTGACGACGAAACACAGAAATTGCATCGGAATTAAATAGAAATGGCACAATGCCGACTTAAGTTCAAGAAGACTAACTCTTAATACTCTCTATGTTTTGAACCATTCCTGTGACACTAGTTATAGATTCCGATGCTTCACTTCAGGTTTACTGTATCCCTTGGTCCGTATTATTGACGACGAAACACAGAAATTGCAACGGAATTAAATAGAAAAGGCACAATGCCAACTTAAGTACATGGAGACTGACTCTCCGTACTGTTTATGTTTAGAACCTTTCCTGTGACACTAATTATAGATTCCGATGCTTCACTTCAGGTTTACTGTATCCCTCTGACCATCTTATTGACGATGAAGCACAGTAATGGCATCGGAATCAAATACAAATGGCACAATGCCGACTCATGTCCAAGAAGACTGACTCTTCTTACTGACTATGTTTTGATCATTTCCTGTGAGACCCATTTTAGGTTCTGATGCTTCACTATATGTTTACTGTATCCTATGGACCTTCTTATTGACGACGAAACACAGAATTTGCATCGGAATTAAATAGAAAAGGCACAATGCCGACTTAAGTACAAGAAGACTGACTCTTCTTACTGACTATGTTTTGAACATTTCCTGTGAGACCCATTTTAGGTTCTGATGCTTCACTATATGTTTACTGTATCCCTTGGACCTTCTTATTGACGACGAAACGCAGAAATTGCATCGGATTTAAAAAGAAGAGGCACAATGCCGACTGAAGTTCAAGAAAACTGACTATTGCTTCTCCTATGTTTTGAAAGATTCCTTTGACACTAGTTATAGATTCCGATGCTTCACATAAGGTTTGCAGTCTCCCTTGGACCTTCTTAATGACGATGAAACACAGAAATTGCATCGGAATTAAGTAGAAAAGGCACAATGCCGACTTAAGTACACGTAGACTAAATCTTCTTACTGTCTATATTTTGAAACATTCCTGTGACACTAGTTATAGATTCCGATGCTTCACTTCAGGTTCACTGTATCCTGTGGACCTTCTTATTGACGTCGAAACAAAGAAATTGCATCGGAATTACATAGAAAAGGCCCAATGCCGACTTAAGTACAAGAAGACAGACTCTTCTTACTAACTATGTTTTGAACATTTCCTGTGAGACCCGTTGTAGGTTCCGATCCTTCACTATATGTTTATTGTATCCCTTGGACCTTCTTATTGACGACGAAACACAGAAATTGCATCGGAATTAAATAGAAAAGGCACAATGCCGACTTAAGTTCAAGAAGGCTAACTCTTCCTACTCTCTATGTTTTGAACCATTCCTGTGACACTAGTTATAGTTTCCGATGCTTCACTTCAGGTTTACTGTATCCCTTGGTCCTTCTTATTGACGACGAAACACAGAAATTGCATCGGAATTAAATAGAAAAGGCACAATGCCAACTTAAGTACAAGAAGACTGACTCTTCTTACTGACTATACTTTGAACCTTTCCTGTAAGACCGGTTTTAGATTCCGATGCTTCACATCAGGTTTAATGTATCCCATGGACCTTCTTATTGACGTCGAAACAAAGAAATTGCATCGGAATTAAATAGAAAATTCACAATGCCGACTTAAGTACAAGAAGACTGACTCTTCTTACCGTCTAGGTTTTGAACCGTTCCTGTGACACTAGTTATATTTTCCGGTGCTTCACTTCAGGTTTTCTGTATCCCTCTGGCCTTCTTATTGACGAAGAAAGACAGAAATTGCATCGGAATTAAATAGAAAAGGCACAATGCCTACTCAAGTACAAGTGGACTGTCTGTTCTTACTGTCTATGTTATAAAGCTTTCCTGTGAGACCGGTTTCAGGTTACGATGCTTCACATTAGGTTTACTGTATCCCTTGGACCATCTTACTGACGACGAAACACAGAAATTGAATCAGAATTAAATAGAAAATACACAATGCTGACTTAAGTACAAGAAACTTAACTCTTCTCACTGTCTATGTTTTGAACCTTATATGTGAGACCAGTTTTAGATTCCGATGCTTCATTTCAGTTTTACTGTATCCCTTGGACCTTCCATATTGACGATGAAACACAGAAATTGCATCGGAATTAAAAATAAAAGGCACAATGCCGACTTAAGTACAAGAAGACTGACTCTTCTTACTGACTATGTTTTGAACATTTCCTGTGAGACCAGTTTTAGATTCTGATGCTTCACTATATGTTTACTGTATGCATTGGACCTTCTTATTGACGATGAAACACAGAAATTGCATCGGAATTAAATACAAAAGGCACAATGCCGACTTAAGTACAACAAGACTGACTCTTCTTACTGACTATCTTTTGAACACTTCCTGGGAGACCAGTTTTAGATTAAGATGCTTCACTGTATGTTTACTGTATACCATGGAGCTTCTTATTGACGATGAAACACAGATTGCATCGGAATGAAATACAAAACGCACAATGGCGACTTAAGTACAAGAAGACTGAGTCTTCTTACTGATTATATTTTGAACATTTTCTGTGAGACCAGTTTTAGATTCCGATGCTTCACTAAATGTTTACTGTATCCCTTGGACAATCTTATTGACGATGAAACACAGAAATTGCAACAGAATTAAATACAAAAGGCACAATGCCGACTTAAGTACATGAAGACTGATTCCTCCTACTGATTATGTTTTGAACATTTTCTGTGAGACCAGTTTTAGATTCCGATGCTTCACTAAATGTTTACTGTATCCCTTGGACAATCTTATTGACGATGAAACACAGAAATTGCATCAGAATTAAATACAAAAGGCACAATGCCGAATTGAGTACAAGAAGACTGACTCTTCTTACTGTCTATGTTTTGAACCATTCTTGTGACACTAGTTATAGATTCCGATGCCTCACTTCAGGTTTACTGTATCCCTCTGACCTTCTAATTGACGACGAAACACAGAAATTGCATCGTAATTAAATAGAAAAGGCACAATTCCGACTTAAGTACAAGAAGACTGACTCTTCCTACTGTCTATGTTTTGCACCATTCCTGTGAAACTAGTTATAGATTCCGATGCCTCACTTCAGGTTTTTCTGTATCCCTTGGACCTTCTTATTGACGATGAAACACAGAAATTGCATCGGAATTAAATAGAAAAGGCACAATGCCTACTCAAGTACAAGTAGACTGTCTGTTCTTACTGTCTATGTTATAAAGCTTTCCTGTGAGACCGGTTTCAGATTACGATGCTTCACATTAGGTTTACTGTATCCCTTGGACCATCTTACTGACGACGAAACACAGAAATTGAATCAGAATTAAATAGAAAATACACAATGCTGGCTTAAGTACAAGAAACCTAACTCTTCTTACTGTCTATGTTTTGAACCTTATATGTGTGACCAGTTTTAGATTCCGATGCTTCATTTCAGTTTTACTGTATCCCTTGGACCTTCCATATTGACGATGAAACACAGAAATTGCATCGGAATTAAATAGAAAAGGCAAAATGCCGACTTATGTACAAGAAGACTGACTCTTCCGTGTCTATGTTTTAAACCATTAATGTGAGACTAGATACAGATACCGTTGCTTCACTTCAGGTTTACTGTATCCCTCTGACTTTCTTAATGACGATGAAGCACAGTAATTGCATCGGAATTAAATACAAATGGCACAATGCCGACTCATGTCCAAGAAGACTGACTCTTCCTACTGTCTATGTTTTATACCATTCCTGTGACACTAGATATAGATTCCGATGCTTCACTTCAGGTTTACTGTATCCCTTGGACGTTCTTATTGACGACGAAACACAGAAATTGCATCGGGATTAAATACAAAAGACACAATGCCGACTTAAGTACAAAACGACTGACTCTTCCTACTCTCTATGTTTTAACCATTCCTGTGACACTAGTTATAGATTCTGATGCTTCACTTCAGGTTTACTGTATCCCTCTGACCTTCTTTTTGACGATGAAACACAGAAATTGCATCGGAATTAAATACAAAAGGCACAATGCCGACTCAAATACAAGAAGACTGTCACTACTTACTCTCTATGTTTTGAACCTTTCATGTGAGTCCGGTTTTAGATTCCGAAGCTTCACTTCAGGTTTACTGTGTCCCTTGGACCTTCTTATTGACGACGAAACACAGAAATTGCATCGGAATTAAATAGAAAAGGCACAATGCCGACTTAAGTACAATACGACTGACTCTTCTTACTGTCTATGTTTTGTACCTTTTCTAAGACACTAGTTATATATTCCGATGCTTCACTTCAGGTTTACTGTATCCTTTGGACCTTCTCATTGACGACGAAACACAGAAATTGCATCGGAATTACATAGAAAAGGCCCAATGGCGACTTAAGTACAAGAAGACAGACTCTTCTTACTGACTATGTTTTGAACATTTCCTGTGAGACCCGTTGTAAGTTCCGATGCTTCACTATATGTTTACTGTATCCCTTGGACCTTCTTATTGACGACGAAACACAGAAATTGCATCGGAATTAAATAGAAAAGGCACAATGCCGACTTAAGTTCAAGAAGACTAACTCTTCCCACACTCTATGTTTTGAACAATTCCTGTGACACTAGTTATAGATTGCGATGCTTCACTTCAGGTTTACTGTATCCCTTGGTCCTTCTTGTTGACGACGAAACACAGAAATTGCATCGGAATTAAATAGAAAAGGCACAATGCCAACTTAAGTACAAGAAGACTGACTCTTCTTACTGACTATGTTTTGAACCCTTCCTGTGAGACCGGTTTTAGATTACGATGCTTCACTTCAGGTTTACTGTATCCCATGGACCTTCTTTTTGACGTCGAAACAAAGATATTGCATCGGAATTAAATAGAAAATTCACAATGCCGACTTAAGTACAAGAAGACTGACTCTTCCTACTGTCTATGTTTTGAACCATTCCTGTGACACTAGTTATACATTCCGGTGCTTCACTTCAGGTTTTCTGTATCCCTCTGACCTTCTTATTGACGAATAAGGACAGAAATTGCATCGGAATTAAATAGAAAAGTCGCAATGCCTACTCAAGTACAAGAAGACTGTCTCTTCTTACTGTCTATGTCATAAAGCTTTCCTGTGAGACCAGTTTTAGATTCCGATGCTTCACTATATGTTTACTGTATCCCTTGGACCTTCTTATTGACGATGAAACACAGAAATTGCATCAGAATTAAATACAAAAGGAACAATGTCGACTTAAGTACATGAAGACTGACTCCTCCTACTGACTATGATTTCAACATTTCCTGTGAGACCAGTTTTACATTCCGATGCTTCACCATATGTTTACTGTATCCCTTGGACCTTCTTATCGACGATGAAACACAGAAATTGCATCGGAATTAAATAGAAATGGCACAATGCCGACTTAAGTACAAGATAACTGACTCTTCTTACTGTCTATGTTTTGAACCATTCCTGAGATACTAGTTACACATTCCGATGCTTCACTTCAGGTTTACTGTATCCCTCTGACCCTCTTATTGACGATGAAACACAGGAATTGCATCGGAATTAAATACAAAAGGCAAAATGCCGACTTAAGTACAAGAAAACTGACTCTTCTCACTATCTTTGTTTTGAACCATTCCTGTGACACTAGTTATGGATTTCGATGCTTCACTTAAGGTTTACTGTATCCCTCTGACCATCTTATTGACGATGAAACACAGAAATTCCATCAACATTAAATACAAAAGGCACAATGCCGAATTAAGTACAAGAAGACTGACTCCTCTTACTGTCTATGTTTTGAACCATTCCTGTGACACTAATTATAGATTCCGATGTTTTACTTCAGGTTTAATGTATCGCTCTGACCTTCTTATTGACGATGAAACACAGAAATTGCATCGGAATTAAATACAGAAGGCACAATGCCGACTTAAATACAAGAAATCGAACTCTTCTTACAGTCTGTGTTTTGAACCATTCCTGAGACATTAGTTATCGATTCCGATGCTTCAATTCAGGTTTACTGTATCGCTCTGACCTTCTTATTGACGATGAAACACAGAAATTGCATCGGAATTAAATACAAAAGGCACAATGCCGAATTAAGTACAAGAAAACTGACTCTTCTTACAGTCTATGTTTTGAACCATTCCTGTGACACTAGTTATAGATTCCGATGCTTCACTTCAGGTTTACTGTATCTCTCTGACAATCGTATTGACGATGAAACACAGAAATTGCTTCGGAATTAAATACAAAGGGCACAATGCCGAATTAAGTACAAGAAGACTGACTCTTCTTACTGTCTATGTTTTGAAACATTCCTGTGACACTAATTATAGATTCCGATGCTTTACTTCAGGTTTACTGTATCCCTCTGACCTTCTTTTTGACAACGAAACACAGAAATTGCATCGGAATTAAATAGAAAAGGCACAATGCCGACTTAAGTACAAGAAGACTGACTCTTCTTACTGTCTATGTTTTGAACCATTCCTGTGACTCTAGTTATAGATTCCGATGCTTCACTTCAGGTTTACTGTATCCCTTGGACATTCTTATTGACGATGAAACACAGAAATTGGATAGGAATTAAATACAAAAGGCACAATGCCGACTTAAGTACAATACGACTGACTTTTCTTACTGTCTATGTTTTGAACCTTTTCTGTGACACTTCTTATAGATTCCGATGCTTCACTTCAGGTTTACTCTATCCCTTGGACCTTCTTATTGACGACGAAACACATAAATTGCATCGAAATTAAATAGAAAAGGCACAATGCCGACTTAAGTACAAGAAGACTGACTCTCCCGTGTCTATGTTTTAAACCATTCCTGTGACACTAGATACAGATTCCGATGCTTCACTTCAGGTTTACTGTATCCCTCTGACCTTATTATTGACGATGAAGCACAGTAATTGCATCGGAGTTAAATACAAATGGCACAATGCCGACTCATGTCCAAGAAGACCGACTCTTCTTACTGACCATCTTTTGAACACTTCCTGTGAGACCAGTTTTAGATTCCCATGCTTCACTATATGTTTACTGTATACCTTGGAGCTTCTTATTGACGATGAAACACTGAAATTGCATTTGAATTAAATAGAAAAGTCATAATGCCGACTTAAGTGTAAGAAGACTGAATCTTCCTACTGTCTATGTTTTGAACCATTCCTGTGACACTTGTTATAGATTCCGATGCTTCGCTTCAGGTTTACTGTATCCCTCTGACATTCTTATTGACGATGAAACACAGAAACTGCATCGGAATTAAGTACAAACGGCACAATGCCGACTTAAGTACATGAAGACTGACTCTTCTTACTGACTATGTTGTGAACATTTCCTGTGAGACCAGTTTTAGATTCCGATGCTTCACTATATGTTTACTGTATCCCTTGGACCTTCTTATTGACGATGAAACACAGAAATTGCATCGGAATTAAATAGAAAAGGCACAATGCCGACATAAGTACAAGAAAACTGACTCTTCTTACTGACTATGTTTTGAACCTTTCCTGTGAGACCGGTTTTAGATTCCGATGCTTCACTTCAGGTTTACTGTATCCCATGGACCTTCTTTTTGACGTCTAAACAAAGAAATTGCATCGGAATTAAATAGATAATTCACAATGCCGACTTAAGTACAAGAAGACTGACTCTTCTTAATGTCTATGTTTTGAACCATTCCTGTGACACTAGTTATAGATTCCGGTGCTTCACTTCAGGTTTTCTGTATCCCTCTGACCTTCTTATTGACGAAGAAAGACAGAAATTGCATCGGAATTAAATAGAAAAGTCACAATGCCTACTCAAGTATAAGTAGACTGTCTCTTCTTACTGTCTATGTTATAAAGCTTTCCTGTGAGACCGGTTTCAGATTCCGATGCTTCACATTAGGTTTACTGTATCCCTTGGACCTTCTTACTGACGACGAAACACAGAAATTGAATCAGAATTAAATAGAAAATACACAATGCTGACTTAAGTACAAGAAACCTAACTCTTCTTACTCTCTATGTTTTGAACCTTTCCTGTGAGACCAGTTTTACATTCCGATGCTTCATTTCAGATTTACTGTATCCCGTGGACCTTCCATATTGACGATGAAACACAGAAATTGCATCGGAATTAAATATAAAAGGCACAATGCCGACTTAAGTACAAGAATACTGACTCTTCTTACTGACTATGTTTTGATAATTTCCTGTGTGACCAGTTTAAGATTCTGATGCTTCACTATATGTTCACTGTATCCCTTGGACCTTCTTATTGACGATGAAACACAGAAATTGCATGGGAATTAAATACAAAAGGCACAATGCCGACTTAAGTACAACAAGACCGACTCTTCTTACTGACCATCTTTTGAACACTTCCTGTGAGACCAGTTTTAGATTCCGATGCTTCACTATATGTTTACTGTATACCTTGGAGCTTCTTATTGACGGTGAAACACAGAAATTGCATCGGAATTAAATACAAAACGCACAATCCGACGTAAGTACAAGAAGCCTGAGTCTTCTTACTGATTATGTTTTGAACATTTTCTGTGAGACCAGTTTTAGATTCCGATGCTTCACTATATGTTTGGTGTATCCCTTGGACCTCCTTATAGACGATGAAACACAGAAATTGCATGAGAATTAAATACAAAAGGAACAATGTCGACTTAAGTACATGAAGACTGACTCCTCCTACTGACTATGATTTCAACATTTCCTGTGAGACCAGTTTTACATTCCGATGCTTCACTATATGTTTCCTGTATACCTTGGACCTTCTTGTCGACGATGAAACACAGAAATTGCATCGGAATTAAATAGAAAAGGCACAATGCCGACTTAAGTACAAGAAAACTGACTCTTCTTACTGTCTATGTTTTGAACCATTCCTGAGATACTAGTCACACATTCCGATGCTTTACTTCAGGTTTACTGTATCCCTCTGACCTTCTTATTGACGATGAAACACAGAAATTGCATCGGAATTAAATACAAAAGGCAAAATGCCGACTTAAGTACAAGAAAACTGACTCTTCTCACTCTCTTCGATTTGAACCATTCCTGTGACACTAGTTATGGATTTCGATGCTTCACTTAAGGTTTACTGTATCCCTCTGACCATCTTATTGACGATGAAACACAGAAATTGCATCAACATTAAATACAAAAGCCACAATGCCGAATTAAGTACAAGAAGACTGACTCCTCTTACTGTCTATGTTCTGAAACATTCCTGTGACACTAATTATAGATTCCGATGTTTTACTTCAGGTTTACTGTATCGCTCTGACTTTCTTATTGACGATGAAACACAGAAATTGCATCGGAATTAAATACAAAAGGCACAATGCCGACTTAAATACAAGAAATCGAACTCTTCTTACAGTCTGTGTTTTGAACCATTCCTGTGACATTAGTTATCGATTCCGATGCTTAACTTCAGGTTTACTGTATCGCTCTGACCTTCTTATTGACGATGAAACACAGAAATTGCATCGGAATTAAATACAAAAGGCACAATGCCGAATTAAGTACAAGAAAACTGACTCTTCTTACAGTCTATGTTTTGAACCATTCCTGTGACACTAGTTATTGATTCCGATGCTTCACTTCAGGTTTACTGTATCTCTCTGACCATCGTGTTGACGATGAAACACAGATATTGCGTCGGTATTAAATACAAAAGGCACAATGCCGAATTAAGTACAAGAAGACTGACTCTTCTTACTGTCTATGTTTTGAACCATTCCTGTGACACTAATTATAGATTCCGATGCTTTACTTCAGTTTTACTGTATCCCTCTTACCTTCTTATTGACGACGAAACACAAAAATTGCATCGGAATTAAATAAAAAAAGGCACAATGCCGACTTAAGTACAAGAAGACTGACTCTTCTGCCTGTCTATGTTTTGAACCATTCCTGTGACTCTAGTTATAGATTGCGATGCTTCACTTCAGGTTTACTGTATCCCTTGGACCTTCTTATTGACGATGAAACACAGAAATTGCATCGGAATTAAATACAAAAGGCACAATGCCGACTTAAGTACAGTAAGACTGACTTTTCTTACTGTCTATGTTTTGAACCTTTTCTGTGACACTTCTTATCGATTCCCATGCTTCACTTAAGGTTTACTCTATCCCTTGGACCTTCTTATTGACGACGAAACACATAAATTGCATCGAAATTAAATTGAGAAGGCACAATGCCGACTTAAGTACAATACGACTGACTCTTCTTACTGTCTACGTTTTGAACCTTTTCTGAGACACTAGTTATAGATTCCGATGCTTCACTTCAGGTTTACTGTATCCCTTGGCCTTCTCATTGACGACGAAACACAGAAATTGCATCGGAATTAAATACAAAATGCAAAATGAAGACTTAAGTACAAGAAGACTGACTCTTCTCACTGACTATGTTTTGAACATTTCCTGTGAGACCAGTTTTAGATTCTGATGCTACACTATATGTTTACTGTATCCCTTGGACCTTCTTATTGACGATGAAACACAGAAATTGCATCGTAATGAAATACAAAATGCAGAATGCCGACTTAAGTACAACAAGACTGACTCTTCTTACTGACCATCTTTTGAACACTTCCTGTGAGACCAGTTTTAGATTCCGATGCTTCACTATATGTTTACTGTATACCTATGAGCTTCTTATTGACGATGAAACACAGAAATTACATCGGAATTAAATACAAAACGCACAATGCTGACTTAAGTACAAGAAGCCTAAGTCTTCTTACTGATTATGATTTGAACATTTTCTGTGAGACCAGTTTTCGATTCCGATACTTCACTATATGTTTACTGTATCCCTTGGACCTTCTTATTGACGATGAAACACAGTAATTGCATCAGAATTAAATACAAAAGGCACAATGCCGACTTAAGTACATGAAGACTGACTCCTCCAACTGACTATGATTTCAACATTTCCTGTGAGACCAGTTTTACATTCCGATGCTTCACTATATGTTTACTGTATCCCTTGCACCTTCTTATCGACGATGAAACACAGAAATTGCATCGGAGTTAAATAGAAAAGGCACAATGCCGACTTAAGTACAAGAAAACTGACTCTTCTTACTGTCTATGTTTTAACCAGTCCTGAGATACTAGTTACACATTCCGATACTTCACTTCAGGTTTGCTGTATCCCTCTGACCTTCATATTGACGATAAAACACAGAAATTGCATCGGAATTAAATACAAAAGGCAAAATGCCGACTTAAGTACAAGAAGACTGACTCTTCCTACTGTCTATGTTTTGAACCATTCCTGTGACTCTAGTTATAGATTGCGATGCTTCACTTCAGGTTTACTGTATCCCTTGGACCTTCTTATTGACGATGAAACACAGAAATTGCATCGGAATTAAATACAAAAGGCACAATGCCGACTTAAGTACAATAAGACTGACTTTTCTTACTGTCTATGTTTTGAACCTTTTCTGTGACACTTCTTATAGATTCCGATGCTTCACTTCAGGTTTACTCTATCCCTTGGACCTTCTTATTGACGACGAAACACATAAATTGCATCGAAATTAAATAGAAAAGGCACAATGCCGACTTAAGTACAATACGACTGACTCTTCTTACTGTCTATGTTTTGAACCTTTTCTGAGACACTAGTTGTAGATTCCGATGCTTCACTTCAGGTTTACTGTATCCCTTGGCCTTCTCATTGACGACGAAACACAGAAATTGCATCGGAATTAAATAGAAAATGCAAAATGAAGACTTAAGTACAAGAAGACTGACTCTTCTCACTGACTGTGTTTTGAACATTTCCTGTGAGACCAGTTTTAGATTCTGATGCTTCACTATATGTTTACTGTATCCCTTGGACCTTCTTATTGACGATGAAACACAGAAATTGCATCGGAATGAAATACAAAAGGCAGAATGCCGACATAAGTACAACAAGACTGACCCTTCTTACTGACCATCTGTTGAACACTTCCTGTGTGACCAGTTTTAGATTCCGATGCTTCACTATATGTTTACTGTATACCTTTGAGCTTCTTATTGACGATGAAACACAGAAATTGCATCGGAATTAAATACAAAATGCACAATGGTGACTTAAGTACAAGAAGCCTGAGTCTTCTTACTGATTATGATTTGAACATTTTCTGTGAGACCAGTTTTCGATTCCGATGCTTCACTATATGTTTACTGTATCCCTTGGACCTTCTTATTGACGATGAAACACAGTAATTGCATCAGAATTAAATACAAAAGGCACAATGCCGACTTAAGTACATGAAGACTGACTCCTCCAACTGACTATGATTTCAACATTTCCTGTGAGACCAGTTTTACATTCCGATGCTTCACTATATGTTTACTGTATCCCTTGGACCTTCTTATCGACGATGAAACACAGAAATTGCATCGGAGTTAAATAGAAAAGGCACAATGCCGACTTAAGTACAAGAAAACTGACTCTTCTTACTGTCTATGTTTTAACCATTCCTGAGATACTAGTTACACATTCCGATACTTCACTTCAGGTTTGCTGTATCCCTCTGACCTTCATATTGACGATAAAACACAGAAATTCCATCGGAATTAAATACAAAAGGCAAAATGCCGACTTAAGTACAAGAAGACTGAATCTTCCTACTGTCTATGTTTTGATACATTCCTGTGACACTTGTTATAGATTCCGATGCTTCGCTTCAGGTTTACTGTATCCCTCTGACATTCTTATTGACGTTGAAACACAGAAACTGCATCGGAATTAAGTACAAACGGCACAATGCCGACATAAGTACATGAAGACTGACTCTTCTTACTGACTATGTTGTGAACATCTCCTGTGAGACCAGTTTTAGATTCCGATGCTTCACTATATGTTTACTGTATCCCTTGGACCTTCTTATTGACGATGAAACACAGAAATTGCATCGGAATTAAATAAAAAAGGCACAATGCCGACTTAAGTACAAGAAGACTGACTCTTCCTACTGTCTATGTTTTGAACCATTCCTGTGACTCTAGTTATAGATTGCGATGCTTCACTTCAGGTTTACTGTATCCCTTGGACCTTCTTATTGACGATGAAACACAGAAATTGCATCGGAATTAAATACAAAAGGCACAATGCCGACTTAAGTACAATAAGACTGACTTTTCTTACTGTCTATGTTTTGAACCTTTTCTGTGACACTTCTTATAGATTCCGATGCTTCACTTCAGGTTTACTCTATCCCTTGGACCTTCTTATTGACGACGAAACACATAAATTGCATCGAAATTAAATAGAAAAGGCACAATGCCGACTTAAGTACAATACGACTGACTCTTCTTACTGTCTATGTTTTGAACCTTTTCTGAGACACTAGTTGTAGATTCCGATGCTTCACTTCAGGTTTACTGTATCCCTTGGCCTTCTCATTGACGACGAAACACAGAAATTGCATCGGAATTAAATAGAAAATGCAAAATGAAGACTTAAGTACAAGAAGACTGACTCTTCTCACTGACTATGTTTTGAACATTTCCTGTGAGACCAGTTTTAGATTCTGATGCTTCACTATATGTTTACTGTATCCCTTGGACCTTCTTATTGACGATGAAACACAGAAATTGCATCGGAATGAAATACAAAAGGCAGAATGCCGACATAAGTACAACAAGACTGACCCTTCTTACTGACCATCTTTTGAACACTTCCTGTGTGACCAGTTTTAGATTCCGATGCTTCACTATATGTTTACTGTATACCTTTGAGCTTCTTATTGACGATGAAACACAGAAATTGCATCGGAATTAAATACAAAACGCACAATGGTGACTTAAGTACAAGAAGCCTGAGTCTTCTTACAGATTATGATTTGAACATTTTCTGTGAGACCAGTTTTCGATTCCGATGCTTCACTATATGTTTACTGTATCCCTTGGACCTTCTTATTGACGATGAAACACAGTAATTGCATCAGAATTAAATACAAAAGGCACAATGCCGACTTAAGTACATGAAGAATGACTCCTCCAACTGACTATGATTTCAACATTTCCTGTGAGACCAGTTTTAAATTCCGATGCTTCACTATATGTTTACTGTATCCCTTGGACCTTCTTATCGACGATGAAACACAGAAATTGCATCGGAATTAAATAGAAAAGGAACAATGCCGACTTAAGTACAAGAGAACTGACTCTTCTTACTGTCTATGTTTTGAACCATTCCTGAGATACTAGTTACACATTCCGATACTTCACTTCAGGTTTACTGTATCCCTCTGACCTTCATATTGTCGATGAAACACAGAAATTACATCGGAATTAAATACAAAAGGCAAAATGCCGACTTAAGTACAAGAAGACTGAATCTTCCTACTGTCTATGTTTTGATCCATTCCTGTGACACTTGTTATAGATTCCGATGCTTCGCTACAGGTTTACTGTATCCCTCTGACATTTTTATTGACGTTGAAACACAGAAACTGCATCGGAATTAAGGACAAACGGCACAATGCCGACTTAAGTACATGAAGACTGACTCTTCTTACTGACCATGTTGTGAACATTTCCTGTGAGACCAGTTTTAGATTCCGATGCTTCACTATATGTTTACTGTATCCCTTGGACCTTCTTATTGACGATGAAACACAGAAATTGCATCGGAATTAAATAAAAAAGGCACAATGCCGACTTAAGTACAAGAAGACTGACTCTTCCTACTGTCTATGTATTGAACCATTCCTGTGACTCTAGTTATAGATTGCGATGCTTCACTTCAGGTTTACTGTATCCCTTGGACCTTCTTATTGACGATGAAACACAAAATTGCATCGGAATTAAATACAAAAGGCACAATGCCGACTTAAGTACAATAAGACTGACTTTTCATACTGTCTATGTTTTGAACCTTTTCTGTGACACTTCTTATAGATTCCGATGCTTCACTTCAGGTTTACTCTATCCCTTGGACCTTCTTATTGACGACGAAACACATAAATTGCATCGAAATTAAATAGAGAAGGCACAATGCCAACTTAAGTACAATACGACTGACTCTTCTTACTGTCTATGTTTTGAACCTTTTCTGAGACACTAGTTATAGATTCCGATGGTTCACTTCAGGTTTACTGTGTCCCTTGGCCTTCTCATTGACGACGAAACACAGAAATTGCATCGGAATTAAATAGAAAATGCAAAATGAAGACTTAAGTACAAGAAGACTGACTCTTCTCACTGACTATGTTTTGAACATTTCCTGTGAGACCAGTTTTAGGTTCTGATGCTACACTATATGTTTACTGTATCCCTTGGACCTTCTTATTGACGATGAAACACAGAAATTGCATCGGAATGAAATACAAAAGGCAGAATGCCGACTTAAGTACAACAAGACTGACTCTTCTTACTGACCATCTTTTGAACACTTCCTGTGAGACCAGTTTTAGATTCCGATGCTTCACTATATGTTTACTGTATACCCTTGAGCTTCTTATTGACGATGAAACACAGAAATTGCATCGGAATTAAATACAAAACGCACAATGCTGACTTAAGTACAAGAAGCCTGAGTCTTCTTACTGATTATGATTTGAACATTTTCTGTGAGACCAGTTTTCGATTCCGATACTTCACTATATGTTTACTGTATCCCTTGGACCTTCTTATTGACGATGAAACACAGTAATTGCATCAGAATTAAATACAAAAGGCACAATGCCGACTTAAGTACATGAAGACTGACTCCTCCAACTGACTATGATTTCAACATTTCCTGTGAGACCAGTTTTACATTCCGATGCTTCACTATGTGTTTACTGTATCCCTTGGATTTTCTTATCGACGATGAAACACAGAAATTGCATCGGAATTAAATAGAAAAGGCACAATGCCGACTTAAGTACAAGAAAACTGACTCTTCTTACTGTCTATGTTTTGAACCATTCCTGAGATACTAGTTACACATTCCGATACTTCACTTCAGGTTTGCTGTATCCCTCTGACCTTCATATTGACGATAAAACACAGTAATTGCATCGGAATTAAATACAAAAGGCAAAATGCCGACTTAAGTACAAGAAGACTGAATCTTCCTACTGTCTATGTTTTGATCCATTCCTGTGACACTTGTTATAGATTCCGATGCTTCGCTTCAGGTTTACTGTATCCCTCTGACATTCTTATTGACGATGAAACACAGAAACTGCATCGGAATTAAGTACAAACGGCACAATGCCGACATAAGTACATGAAGACTGACTCTTCTTACTGACTATGTTGTGAACATTTCCTGTGAGACCAGTTTTAGATTCCGATGCTTCACTATATGTTTACTGTATCCCTTGGACCTTCTTATTGACGATGAAACACAGAAATTGCATCGGAATTAAATAAAAAAGGCACAATGCCGACTTAAGTACAAGAAGACTGACTCTTCCTACTGTCTATGTTTTGAACCATTCCTGTGACTCTAGTTATAGATTGCGATGCTTCACTTCAGGTTTACTGTATCCCTTGGACCTTCTTATTGACGATGAAACACAGAAATTGCATCGGAATTAAATACAAAAGGCACAATGCCGACTTAAGTACAATAAGACTGACTTTTCTTACTGTCTATGTTTTGAACCTTTTCTGTGACACTTCTTATAGATTCCGATGCTTCCCTTGAGGTTTACTGTATCCCTTGGCCTACTCATTGACGACGAAACACAGAAATTGCATCGGAATTAAATAGAAAATGCAAAATGAAGACTTAAGTACAAGAAGACTGACTCTTCTCACTGACTATGTTTTGAACATTTCGTGTGAGACCAGTTTTAGATTCTGATGCTTCACTATATGTTTACTGTATCCCTTGGACCTTCTTATTGACGATGAAACACAGAAATTGCATCGGAATGAAATACAAAAGGCAGAATGCTGACTTAAGTACAACAAGACTGACTCTTCTTACTGACCATCTTTTGAACACTTCCTGTGAGACCAGTTTTAGATTCCGATGCTTCACTATATGTTTACTGTATACCCTTGAGCTTCTTATTGACGATGAAACACAGAAATTGCATCGGAATTAAATACAAAACGCACAATGCTGACTTAAGTACAAGAAGCCTGAGTCTTCTTACTGATTATGATTTGAACATTTTCTGTGGGACCAGTTTTCGTTTCTGATACTTCACTATATGTTTACTGTATTCCTTGGACCTTCTTATTGACGATGAAACACAGTAATTGCATCAGAATTAAATACAAAAGGCACAATGCCGACTTAAGTACATGAAGACTGACTCCTCCAACTGACTATGATTTCAACATTTCCTGTGAGACCAGTTTTACATTCCGATGCTTCACTATGTGTTTACTGTATCCCTTGGACTTTCTTATCGACGATGAAACACAGAAATTGCATCGGAATTAAATAGAAAAGGCACAATGCCGACTTAAGTACAAGAAAACTGACTCTTCTTACTGTCTATGTTTTGAACCATTCCTGAGATACTAGTTACACATTCCGATACTTCACTTCAGGTTTGCTGTATCCCTCTGACCTTCATATTGACGATAAAACACAGTAATTGCATCGGAATTAAATACAAAAGGCAAAATGCCGACTTATGTACAAGAAGACTGAATCTTCCTACTGTCTATGTTTTGATCCATTCCTGTGACACTTGTTATAGATTCCGATGCTTCGCTTCAGGTTTACTGTATCCCTCTGACATTCTTATTGACGATGAAACACAGAAACTGCATCGGAATTAAGTACAAACGGCACAATGCCGACATAAGTACATGAAGACTGACTCTTCTTACTGACTATGTTGTGAACATTTCCTGTGAGACCAGTTTTAGATTCCGATGCTTCACTATATGTTTACTGTATCCCTTGGACCTTCTTATTGACGATGAAACACAGAAATTGCATCGGAATTAAATAAAAAAGGCACAATGCCGACTTAAGTACAAGAAGACTGACTCTTCCTACTGTCTATGTTTTGAACCATTCCTGTGACTCTAGTTATAGATTGCGATGCTTCACTTCAGGTTTACTGTATCCCTTGGACCTTCTTATTGACGATGAAACACAGAAATTGCATCGGAATTAAATACAAAAGGCACAATGCCGACTTAAGTACAATAAGACTGACTTTTCTTACTGTCTATGTTTTGAACCTTTTCTGTGACACTTCTTATACATTCCGATGCTTCCCTTGAGGTTTACTGTATCCCTTGGCCTACTCATTGACGACGAAACACAGAAATTGCATCGGAATTAAATAGAAAATGCAAAATGAAGACTTAAGTACAAGAAGACTGACTCTTCTCACTGACTATGCTTTGAACATTTCGTGTGAGACCAGTTTTAGATTCTGATTCTTCACTATATGTTTACTGTATCCCTTGGACCTTCTTATTGACGATGAAACACAGAAATTGCATCGGAATGAAATACAAAAGGCAGAATGCTGACTTAAGTACAACAAGACTGACTCTTCTTACTGACCATCTTTTGAACACTTCCTGTGAGACCAGTTTTAGATTCCGATGCTTCACTATATGTTTACTGTATACCTTTGAGCTTCTTATTGACGATGAAACACAGAAATTGCATCGGAATTAAATAGAAAAGGCACAATGCCGACTTACGTACAAGAAAACTGACTCTTCTTACTGTCGATGTTTTGAACCATTCCTGAGATACTAGTTACACATTCCGATACTTCACTTCAGGTTTACTGTATCCCTCTGACCTTCATATTGACGATGAAACACAGAAATTGCATCGGAATTAAATACAAAACGCAAAATGCCGACTTAAGTACAAGATAACTGACTCTTCTCACTGTCTTTGTTTTGAACCATTCCTGTGACACTAGTTATGGATTTCGATGCTTCACTTAAGGTTTACTGTATCCCTCTGACCATCTTATTGACGATGAAACACAGAAATTGCATCAAAATTAAATACAAAAGGCACAATGCCGAATTAAGTACAAGAAGACTGACTCTTCTTACTGTTTATGTTTTGAACCATTCCTGTGACACTAATTATAGATTCCGGTGGTTTACTTCAGGTTTAATGTATCGCTCTGACCTTCTTATTGACGATGAAACACAGAAATTGCATCGGAATTAAATACAAAAGGCACAATGCTGACTTAAGTACAAGAAATCGAACCCCTCTTACTGTCTGTGTTTTGAACCATTCCTGTGACATTAGTTATCGATTCCGATGCTTATCTTCAGGTTTACTGTATCGCTCTGACCTTCTTATTGACGATGAAACACAGAAATTGCATCGGAATTAAATACAAAAGGCACAATGCCGAATTAAGCACAAGAAAACTGACTCTTCTTACAGTCTATGTTTTGAACCATTCCTGTGACACTAGTTATAGATTCCGATGCTACACTTTAGGTTTACTGTATCTCTCTGACCATCGTATTGACGATGAAACACAGATATTGCTTCGGAATTAAATACAAAAGGCACAATGCCGAATTAAGTACAAGAAGACTGAGCCTTCTTTCTGTCTATGTTTTGAACCATTCCTGTGACACTAATTATAGATTCCGATGCTTTACTTCAGGTTTACTGTATCCCTCTGACCTTCTTATTGACGACGAAACACAGAAATTGCATCGGAATTAAATAGAAAAGGCACAATGCCGACTTAAGTACAATACGACTGACTCTTCTTACTGTCTATGTTTTGAATCTTTTCTGAGACACTAGTTATAGTTTCCGGTGCTTCACTTCAGGTTTACTGTATCCCTTGGACCTTCTCATTGACGACGAAACACAGAAATTGCATCGGAATTAAATAGAAAAGGCAAAATGCCGACTTAAGTACAAGAAGACTGACTCTTCCGTGTCTATGTTTTAAACCATTCCTGTGACACTAGATACAGATTCCGATGCTTCACTTCAGGTTTATTGTATCCCTCTGACCTTCTTATTGACGATGAAGCACAGTATTTGCATCGGAATTAAATAAAAATGGCACAATGCCGACTCATGTGAAAGATGACTGACTCTTCTTACTGTCTATGTTTTGAACCTTTCCTGTGACACTAGATATACATTCCGATACTTCACTTCAGGTTTACTGTATCCCTCTGACCTTTGTATTGACGACGAAACACAGAAATTGCATTTGAATTAAATAGAAAAGGCACAATGCCGACTTAAGTACAACAAGACTGAATCTTCATACTGTCTATGTTTTGAACCATTCCTGTGACACTAGTTATAGATTCCGATGCTTCGCTTCAGGTTTACTGTATCCCTCTGACATTCTTATTGACGATGAAACACAGAAATTGCATCGGAATTAAATACAAACGGCACAATGCCGACTTAAGTACATGAAGACTGACTCTTCTTACTGACTATGTTGTGAACATTTCCTGTGAGACCAGTTTTAGATTCCGATGCTTCACTATATGTTTACTGTATCCCTTGGCCCTTCTTATTGACGATGAAACACAGAAATTGCATCGGAATTAAATAAAAGAGGCACAATGCCGACTTAGGTACAAGAAGGCTGACTCTTCCGTGTCTATGTTTTATACCATTCCTGTGACACTAGATATAGATTCCGATGCTTCACTTTAGGTTTATTGTATCCCTTGGACCTTCTTATTGACGACGAAACACAGAAATTGCATCGGGATTAAATACAAAAGACACAATGCCGACTTAAGTACAAAACGACTGACTCTTCCTACTGTCTATGTTTTGAACCATTCCTGTGACACTGGTTATAGATTCCGATGCTTCACTTCAGGTTTACTGTATCTCTCTGACCATCGTATTGACGATGAAACACAGAAATTGCTTCCGAATTAAATACAAAGGGCACAATGCCGAATTAAGTACAAGAAGACTGACTCTTCTTACTGTCTATGTTTTGAACCATTCCTGTGACACTAATTATAGATTCCGATGCTTTACTTCAGGTTTACTGTATCCCTCTGACCTTCTTATTGACGACAAAACACAGAAATTGCATCGGAATTAAATAGAAAAGGCACAATGCCGACTTAAGTACAAGAAGACTGACTCTTCCTACTGTCTATGCTTTGAACCATTCCTGTGACTCTAGTTATGGATTCCGATGCTTCACTTCAGGCTTACTGTATCCCTTGGACATTCTTATTGACGATGAAACACAGAAATTGGATCGTAATTAAATACAAATGGCACAATGCCGACTTAAGTACAATACGACTGACTCTTCTTACTGTCTATGTTTTGAACCTTTTCTGAGACACTAGTTATAGATTCCGATGCTTCTCTTCAGGTTTACTGTAACCCTTGGACCTTCTCATTGACGACGAAACACAGAAATTGCATCGGAATTAAATAGAAAAGGCACAATGCTGACTTAAGTACAAGAAGACTGACTCTTCCGTGTCTATGTTTTAAACCATTCCTGTGACACTAGATACAGATTCCGATGCTTCACTTCAGGTTTACTGTATCCCTCTGACCTTCTTATTGACGATGAAGCACAGTAATTGCATCGGAATTAAATACAAATGGCACAATGCCGACTCATGTCCAAGAAGACTGACTCTTCTTACTGTCTATGTTTTGAACCTTTCCTGTGACACTAGTTATAGATTGCGATGCTTCACTTCAGGTTTACTGTATCCCTTGGACCTTCTTATTGACGATGAAACACAGAAATTGCATCGGAATTAAATACAAAAGGCACAATGCCGACTTAAGTACAATAAGACTGACTTTTCTTATTGTCTATGTTTTGAACCTCTTCTGTGACACTTCTTATAGATTCCGATGCTTCACTTCAGGTTTACTCTATCCCTTGGACCTTCTTATTGACGACGAAACACATAAATTTCATCGAAATTAAATAGAAAAGGCACAATGCCGACTTAAGTACAATACGTCTGACTCTTCTTACTGTCTATGTTTTGAACCTTTCCTGTGACACTAGATATAGATTCCGATATTTCACTTCAGGTTTACTGTATCCCTCTGACCTTCGTATTGACGACGAAACACACAATTTGCATTTGAATTAAATAGAAAAGGCACAATGCCGACTTAAGTACAAGAAGACTGAATCTTCTTACTGTCTATGTTTTGAACCATTCCTGTGACACTAGTTATAGATTCCGATGCTTCGCTTCAGGTTAACTGTATCCCTCTGACATTCTTATTGACGATGAAATACAGAAATTGCATCGGAATTAAATACAAACGGCACAATGCCGACTTAAGTACATGAAGACTAACTCTTCCTACTGACTATGTTGTGAACATTTCCTGTGAGACCAGTTTTAGATTCCGATGCTTCACTATATGTTTACTGTATCCCTTGGACCTTCTTATTGACGATGAATCACAGTAATTGCATCAGAATTAAATACAAAAGGCACAATGCCGACTTAAGTACAAGAAAACTGTTTCTTCTTACTGTCTATGTTTTGAACCATTCCTGAGATACTAGTTACACATTCCGATACTTCACTTCAGGTTTACTGTATCCCTCTGACCTTCATATTGACGATGAAACACAGAAAATGCATCGGAATTAAATACAAAAGGCAAAATGCCGACTTAAGTACAAGAAAACTGACTCTTCTCACTGTCTTTGTTTTGAACCATTCCTGTGACACTAGTTATGGATTTCGATGCATCACTTAAGGTTTACTGTATCCCTCTGACCATCTTATTGACGATGAAACACAGAAATTGCATCAAAATTAAATACAAAAGGCACAATGCCGAATTAAGTACAAGAAGACTGACTCTTCTTACTGTCTATGTTTTTTAACCATTCCTGTGACACTAATTATAGATTCCGATGCTTCACTTCAGGTTTACTGTATCGCTCTGACCTTCTTATTGACGATGAAACACAGAAATTGCATCGGAATTAAATACAAAAGGCACAATGCTGAATTAAGTACAAGAAAACTGACTCTTCTTACAGTCTATGTTTTGAACCATTCCTGTGACACTAGTTATAGATTCCGATGCTTCACTTCAGGTTTACTGGATCTCTCTGACCATCGTATTGACGATGAAACACAGTAATTGCAACGGAATTAAATACAAATGGCACAATGCCGACTCATGTCCAAGAAGACTGACTCTTCTTACTGTCTATGTTTTGAACCATTCCTGTGACACTAATTATAGATTTCGATGCTTCACTTCAGGTTTACTGTATCCCTTGGACCTTCTTATTGACGATGAAACACAGAAATTGCATCGGAATTAAATACAAAAGGCACAATGCCGACTTAAGTACAATAAGACTGACTCTTCTTACCGTCTATGTATTGAACCTTTTCTGTGACTCTTCTTATAGATTCCGATGCTTCACTTCAGGTTTAATGTATCCCTTGGACCTTCTTATTGACGACGATACACAGAAATAGCATCGGAATTAAATAGAAAAGGCAAAATGCCGACTTAAGTACAAGAAGACTGACCCTTCCGTGTCTATGTTTTATACCATTCCTGTGACACTAGATATAGATTCCGATGCTTCACTTTAGGTTTACTGTATCCCTTGGACCTTCTTATTGACGACGAACCACAGAAATTGCATCGGGATTAAATACAAAAGACACAATGCCGACTTAAGTACAAAACGACTGACTCTTCCTACTGTCTATGTTTTAACCATTCCTGTGACACTAGTTATAGATTCTTATGCTTCACTTCAGGTTTACTGTATCCCTCTGACCTTCTTTTTGACGATGAAACACAGAAATTGCACCGGAATTAAATACAAAAGGCACAATGCCGACTCAAATACAAGATGACTGACTCTTCTTACTCTCTATGTTTTGAACCTTTCCTCTTTGTCCGGTTTTAGAATCCGATGCTTCACTTCAGGTTCACTCTATCCCTTGGACCTTCTTATTGACGACGAAACACAGAAATTGCATCGGAATTAAATAGAAAAGGCACAATGCCGACATAAGTACAAGAAGACTGACTCTTCTTACTGACTATGATTTGAACATTTCCTGTGAGACCAGTTTTAGATTCTGATGCTACACTATATGTTTACTGTATCCCTTGGACCTTCTTGTTGACGATGAAACACAGAAATTGCGTCGGAATTAAATACAAAAGGCACAATGCCGACTTAAGTACAAGAAGACTGACTCTTCTTACTGTCTATGTTTTGAATCTTTTCTGTGACTCTTCTTATAGATTGCGATGCTTCACTTCAGGTTTAGTGTATCCCTTGGACCTTCGTATTGACGACGATACACAGAAATAGCATCGGAATTAAATAGAAAAGCCAAAAGGCCGACTTAAGTACAAGAAGACTGACTCTTCCGTGTATATGTTTTATACCATTCCAGTGACACTAGATATAGATTCCGATGCTTCACTTCAGGTTTACTGTATCCCTTAGACCTTCTTATTGACGACGAAACACAGAAATTGCATCGGGATTAAATACAAAAGACACAATGCCGACTTAAGTACAAAACGACTGACTCTTCCCACTGTCTATGTTTTAACCATTCCTGTGACACTAGTTATAGATTCTGATGCTTCACATCAGGTTTACTGTATACCTCTGACCTTCTTTTTGACGATGAAACACAGAAATTGCATCGGAATTAAATACAAAAGGCACAATGCCGACTCAAATACAAGATGACTGACTCTTCTTACTCTCTATCTTTTGAACCTTTCCTGTGAGTCCGGTTTTAGATTCCGATGCTTCACTTCAGGCTTACTCTATCCCTTGGACCTTCTTATTGACGACGAAACACAGGAATCGCATCGGAATTAAATAGAAAAGGCACAATGCCGACATAAGTACAAGAAGACTGACTCTTCTTACTCACTATGATTTGAACATTTCCTGTGAGACCAGTTTTAGATTCTGATGCTTCACTATATGTTTACTGTATCCCTTGGACCTTCTTGTTGACGATGAAACACAGAAATTGCATCGGAATTAAATACAAAAGGCACAATGCCGACTTAAGTACAAGAAGACTGACTCTTCTTACTGTCTGTAAATTGAAATTTTCCTGTGACACTAGCTATAGATTCCGAACCTTCAATTCAGATTTACTGCATCCCTTGGACCTTCTTATTGACGACGAAACACAGAAATTGCATCGGAATTAAATAGAAAAGGCACAATGCCCACTTAAGTAAAGAAGAGTGACTCTTCCTACTGTATATGTTTTGAACCATTCCTGAGACACTAGTTATAGATTCCGATGCTTCACTTCAGGTTTACTGTATCCCTCTGACATTCTTATTGACGATGAAACACAGAAATTGGATAGGAATTAAATTGAAATGGCACAATGCCGACTTGAGTACAAGAAGACTTACTCTTCATACTGTATATGTTTTGAACCATTCCTGAGACACTAGTTATAGATTCCGATGCTTCGCTTCAGGTTTACTGTATCCCTCTGACATTCTTATTGACGATGAAACACAGAAATTGCATCGGAATTAAATAGAAAAGGCACAACGCCGACTTAAGTACAAGAAGACTGACTCTTCTTACTGACTATGTTTTGAACATTTCCTGTGAGACCCGTTTTAGGTTCCCATGCTTCACTATATGTTTACTGTATCCCTTGGACCTTCTTATTGACGACGAAACACAGAAATTGCATCTGAATTAAATACAAAAGGCACAATGCCGACTTAACTACAAGAAAGCTGACTCTTCTTACTGTCTATGTTTTGAACCATTCCTGTGACAATAGTTATAGATTCCGATGCTTCACTTCAGGTTCACTGTATCCCTTGGAACTTGTTATTGACGACGAAACACAGAAATTGCATCGGAATTAAATACAAAAGACAGAATGCCGACTTATGTACAATTAGACTGACTCTTCTTACTGTCTATGTTTTGAACCTTTTCTGTGACACTAGTTATAGATTCCGATGCTTCACTTCAGGTTTACTGTATCCCTTGGACCTTCTTATTGACGACGAAACACAAAAATTACATCGGAATTAAATACAGAAGGCAAAATGCCGACTTAAGTACAAGAAGACTGACTCTTCCGTGTCTATGTTATAAACCATTCCTGTGACACTAGATATAGATTCCGATGCTTCACTTCAGGTTTACTGTATCCCTTGGACCTTCTTATTGACGACGAAACACAGAAATTGCATCGGAATTGAATAGAAAAAGCACAATGCCGACTTAAGTAGATGAAGAGTGACTCATCTTACAGACTGTGTTTTGAACTATTCCTGTGACACTAGTTATAGATTCCGATGCTTCACTTTAGGTTTACTGTATCCCTCTGACCTTCTTGTTGACGATGTAACGCAGAAATTGCATCGGAATTAAATTGAAATGGCACAATGCCGACTTGAGTACAAGAAGACTTACTCTTCATACTGTATATGCTTTGAACCATTCCTGAGACACTAGTTATAGATTCCGATGCTTCGCTTCAGGTTTACTGTATCCCTCTGACATTCTTATTGACGATGAAAGACAGAAGTTGCATCGGAATTAAATAGAAAAGGCACAATGCCGACTTATGATCAAGAAGACTAACTCTTCCTACTCTCTATGTTTTTAACCATTCCTGTGACACTAGTTATAGATTCCGATGCATCACTTCAGGTTTACTGTATCGCTTGGACCTTCTTATTGACGATGAAACACAGAAATTGCATCGGAATTAAATACAAAAGGCACAATGCCGACTTAAGTACAAGAAGACTGACTCTTCCTAATGAATAATGTTTTGAACCATTCCTGTGACACTAGTTATAGATTCCGATGCTTCACTTCAGGTTTACTGTATCCCTCTGACCTTCTTATTGACGATGAAGCACAGAAATTGCATCGGAATTAAATAAAAAAGGCACAATGCCGACTTAAATACAAGAAGACTGACTCTTGCTACTGTCTATGTTTTGAACCATTCCTGTGACTCTAGTTATAGATTCCGATTCTTCACTTCAGGTTTACTGTATCTCTTGGACCTTCTTAGTGACGATGAAACACAGAAATTGCATCGGAATAAAATACAAAAGCACAATGCCGACTTAAGTACAATAAGACTGACTCTTCTTACTGTCTATACTTTGAACCTTTTCAGTGACACTACTTATAGATTCCAATGCTTCACTTCAGGTTTAATGTATCCCTTGGACCTTCTTATTGACGACGAAACACAGAAATAGCATCGGAATTAAATAGAAAAGGCACAATGCCGACTTAAGTAAAGAAGACTGACTCTTCCTAATGTATATGTTTTGAACCATTCCTGAGACACAAGTTATAGATTCCAATGCTTCACTTCAGGTTCACTGTATCCCTCTGACATTCTTATTGACGATGAAAGACAGAAGTTGCATCGGAATTAAATAGAAAAGGCACAATGCCGACTTATGATCAAGAAGACTAACTCTTCCTACTCTCTATGTTTTTAACCATTCCTGTGACACTAGTTATAGATTCCGATGCATCACTTCAGGTTTACTGTATCGCTTGGACCTTCTTATTGACGATGAAACACAGAAATTGCATCGGAATTAAATACAAAAGGCACAATGCCGACTTAAGTACAAGAAGACTGACTCTTCCGTGTCTATGTTTTAAACCATTCCTGTGACACTAGATATAGATTCCGATGCTTCACTTCAGGTTTACTGTATCCCTTGGACCTTCTTATTGACGACGAAACACAGAAATTGCATCGGTATTAAATACAAAAGACACAATGCCGACTTAAGTACAAAACGTCTGACTCTTCCTACTGTCAATATTTTAACCAATCCTGTGACACTAGTTATAGATTCCGATGCTTCACTTCGGGTTTACTGTATCCCTCTGGCCTTCTTATTGACGATGAAACACAGAAATTGCATCGGAATTAAATACAAAAGGCACAATGCGGACTCAAATACAAGATGACTGACACTTCTTACTCTCTACGGTTTGAACCTTTCCTGTGAGTCCGGTTTTAGATTCCGATGCTTCACTTCAGGTTTACTCCATCCCTTGGACCTTCTTATTGACGACGAAACACAGAAATTGCATCGGAATTAAATAGAAAAGGCACAATGCCGACATAAGTACAAAAAGACTGACTCTTCATACTGACTATGATTTGAACATTTCCGCCGGCCGAAGTGGCCGTGCGGTTAAAGGCGCTGCAGTCTGGAACCGCAAGACCGCTACGGTCGCAGGTTCGAATCCTGCCTCGGGCATGGATGTTTGTGATGTCCTTAGGTTAGTTAGGTTTAACTAGTTCTAAGTTCTAGGGGACTAATAACCTCAGCAGTTGAGTCCCATAGTGCTCAGAGCCATTTGAACATTTCCTTTGAGACCAGTTTTAGATTCCGATGCTTCACTATATGTTTACTGTACCCCTTGGACCTTCTTATTGACGACGAAACACAGAAATTGCATCGGAATTAAATACAAAATGCACAATGCCGACTTAAGTACAAGAAGACTGACTCTTCTTGCTGTGTATGATTTGAACCATTCCTGTGACACTAGTTATAGATTGCGATGCTTGACTTCAGGTTTACTGTATCCCTCTGACATGCTTATTGACGATGAAGCACAGTAATTGCATCGGAATTAAATACAAATGGCACAATGCTGACTCATGTCCAAGAAGACTGACTCTTATTACTGTCTATGTTTTGAACCTTTCCTGTGACACTAGATATAGCTTCCGATGCTTCACTTCAGGTTTACTGTATCCCTTGGACCTTCTTAATGACGACGAAACACAGAAATTGCATCGAAATTAAATAGAAAAATCACAATGCCGACTTAAGTACAAGAAGACTGACTCTTCTTACTGTCTGTGTTTTGAACTTTCCCTGTGACACTAGCTATAGATTCCGATGCTTCAATTCAGATTTACTGCATCCCTTGGACCTTCTTAATGACGACAAAACACAGAAATTGCATCGGAATTAAACAGAAAAGGCACAATGCCGAGTTAAGTAAAGAAGACTGACTCTTCCTACTGTATATGTTTTGAACCATTCCTGAGACACTAGTTATAGATTCCGATGCTTCACTTCAGGTTCACTGTATCCCTCTGACATTCTTATTGACGATGAAACACAGGAGATGCATCGGAATTAAATAGAAAAGGCACAATGCCGACTCAAGATCAAGAAGACTAACTCTTCCTACTCTCTATGTTTTGAACCATTCCTGTGACACTAGTTATAGATTCCCATGCTTCACTTCAGGTTTACTGTATCCTTTGGACCTTCTTATTGACGACGAAACACAGAAATTGCATCGGAATTAAATAGAAAAAGCACAATGCCGACTTAAGTACATGAAGACTGACTCATCTTACAGACTGTGCTTCGAACCATTCCTGTGACACTAGTTACAGATTCCAATGCTTTAGTTTAGCTTTACAGTATCCCTCTGACCTTCTTATTGACGATGTAAGGAAGAAATTGCATCGGGATTAAATACAAAAGGCACAATGGCGACTTAAGTACAAGAAGACTGACTCTTCTTACTGTCTATGTTTTGAACCTTTCCTGTGACACTAGTTATATATTCCTATGTTCCACTTCAGGTTTGCTGTATTCCTTGGACCGTCCTATTGGCGACGAAACACAGAAATTTCATCGGAATTAAATAGAGAAGGCACAATGCCAATTTAAGTACAAGAAGACTTACTCTTCTTACTGACTATGTTTTGAACATCTCCTGTGAGACCAGTTTTAGATTCCGATGCTTCACTGTATGTTTACTGTATCCCTTGGACCTTCTTATTGACGACGAGACACAGAAATTGCATCGGAATTAAATACAAAATGCACAATGCCGACTTAAGTACAAGATGACTGACTCTTCCCACTGTCTATGTTTTGAACCATTCCTGTGACTCTAGTTATAGATTCCGATGCTTCACTTCAGGTTTACTGTATCCCTTGGACCTTCTTATTGACGATGAAACACAGAAATTGCATCGGAATTAAATACAAAAGGCACAATGCCGACTTAAGTACAAGAAGACTGACTCTTCCGTGTCTATGTTTTAAACCATTCCTGTGACACTAGATATAGATTCCGATGCTTCACTTCAGGTTTACTGTATCCCTTGGACCTTCTTATTGACGACGAAACACAGAAATTGCATCGGTATTAAATACAAAAGACACAATGCCGACTTAAGTACAAAACGTCTGACTCTTCCTACTGTCAATATTTTAACCAATCCTGTGACACTAGTTATAGATTCCGATGCTTCACTTCGGGTTTACTGTATCCCTCTGGCCTTCTTATTGACGATGAAACACAGAAATTGCATCGGAATTAAATACAAAAGGCACAATGCGGACTCAAATACAAGATGACTGACACTTCTTACTCTCTACGGTTTGAACCTTTCCTGTGAGTCCGGTTTTAGATTCCGATGCTTCACTTCAGGTTTACTCCATCCCTTGGACCTTCTTATTGACGACGAAACACAGAAATTGCATCGGAATTAAATAGAAAAGGCACAATGCCGACATAAGTACAAAAAGACTGACTCTTCATACTGACTATGATTTGAACATTTCCTGTGAGACCAGTTTTAGATTCCGATGCTTCACTATATGTTTACTGTACCCCTTGGACCTTCTTATTGACGACGAAACACAGAAATTGCATCGGAATTAAATACAAAATGCACAATGCCGACTTAAGTACAAGAAGACTGACTCTTCTTGCTGTGTATGATTTGAACCATTCCTGTGACACTAGTTATAGATTGCGATGCTTGACTTCAGGTTTACTGTATCCCTCTGACCTGCTTATTGACGATGAAGCACAGTAATTGCATCGGAATTAAATACAAATGGCACAATGCTGACTCATGTCCAAGAAGACTGACTCTTATTACTGTCTATGTTTTGAACCTTTCCTGTGACACTAGATATAGCTTCCGATGCTTCACTTCAGGTTTACTGTATCCCTTGGACCTTCTTAATGACGACGAAACACAGAAATTGCATCGAAATTAAATAGAAAAATCACAATGCCGACTTAAGTACAAGAAGACTGACTCTTCTTACTGTCTGTGTTTTGAACTTTCCCTGTGACACTAGCTATAGATTCCGATGCTTCAATTCAGATTTACTGCATCCCTTGGACCTTCTTAATGACGACAAAACACAGAAATTGCATCGGAATTAAACAGAAAAGGCACAATGCCGAGTTAAGTAAAGAAGACTGACTCTTCCTACTGTATATGTTTTGAACCATTCCTGAGACACTAGTTATAGATTCCGATGCTTCACTTCAGGTTCACTGTATCCCTCTGACATTCTTATTGACGATGAAACACAGGAGATGCATCGGAATTATATAGAAAAGGCACAATGCCGACTTAAGATCAAGAAGACTAACTCTTCCTACTCTCTATGTTTTGAACCATTCCTGTGACACTAGTTATAGATTCCCATGCTTCACTTCAGGTTTACTGTATCCTTTGGACCTTCTTATTGACGACGAAACACAGAAATTGCATCGGAATTAAATAGAAAAAGCACAATGCCGACTTAAGTACATGAAGACTGACTCATCTTACAGACTGTGCTTCGAACCATTCCTGTGACACTAGTTACAGATTCCAATGCTTTAGTTTAGCTTTACAGTATCCCTCTGACCTTCTTATTGACGATGTAAGGAAGAAATTGCATCGGGATTAAATACAAAAGGCACAATGGCGACTTAAGTACAAGAAGACTGACTCTTCTTACTGTCTATGTTTTGAACCTTTCCTGTGACACTAGTTATATATTCCTATGTTCCACTTCAGGTTTGCTGTATTCCTTGGACCGTCCTATTGGCGACGAAACACAGAAATTTCATCGGAATTAAATAGAGAAGGCACAATGCCAATTTAAGTACAAGAAGACTTACTCTTCTTACTGACTATGTTTTGAACATCTCCTGTGAGACCAGTTTTAGATTCCGATGCTTCACTGTATGTTTACTGTATCCCTTGGACCTTCTTATTGACGACGAAACACAGAAATTGCATCGGATTTAAATAGAAGAGGCACAATGCCGACTTACGTTCAAGAAGACTGACCCTTCCTTCTGTCTATGTTTTGAACCTTTCCTTTGACACTAGTTATAGATTCCGATGCTTCACTTCAGGTTTACGGTATCCCTTGGACCTTCTTATTGACGATGAAACCAGAAATTGCTTCGGAATTAAGTAGAAAAGGCACAATGCCGACTTAAGTACAAGAAGACTGCCTCTTCTTACTGTCTATGTTTTGAACCTAATCTGTGACACTAGTTATAGATTCCGATGCTTCACTTCAGGTTTACTGTATCCCTCTGACCTTCTTATTGACGATGAAACACAGAAATTGCATCGGAATTAAATAAAAAATGCACAATGCCGACTTAAGTACAAGAAGACTGACTCTCCCTACTGTCTATGTTTTCAACCATTCCGGTGACTCTAGTTATAGATTCCGATGCTTCACTTCAGGTTTACTGTATCCCTTGGACCTTCTTATTGACGATGAAACACAGACATTGCATCGGAATTAAATACAAAAGGCACAACGCCGACTTACGTACAGTTAGACTGAGTCTTCTTACTGTCTATGTTTTGAACCTTTTCAGTGACACTACTTATAGATTCCGACGCTTCACTTCAGGTTTAATGTATCCCTTGGACCTTCTTGTTGACGACGAAACACAGAAATAGCATCGGAATTAAATAGCAAAGGCAAAATGCCGACATAAATACAAGAAGACTGACTCTTCCGTGTCTATGTTTTAATCCATTCCTGTGACACTAGATATAGATTCCGATGCTTCAATTCAGGTTTACTGTATCCCTTGGACCTTCTTATTGACGAAGAAACACAGAAATTGCATCGGTATTAAATACAAAAGACACAATGCTGACTTAAGTACAAAACGACTGACTCTTCCTACTGTCTATGTTTTAACCATTCCTGTGACACTAGTTATAGATTCCGATGCTTCACTTCAGGTTTACTGTATTCCTCTGACCTTCTTAATGACGATGAAACACAGAAATTGCATCGGAATTAAATAGAAAAGGCACAATGCCGACTCAAATACAAGATGACTGACTCTTCTTACTCTCTATGTTTTGAACCTTTCCTGTGAGTACGGTTTTAGATTCCGATGCTTCACTTCAGGTTTACGCTATCCCTTGGACCTTCTTATTGACGACGAAACACAGACATTGCATCGGAATTAAATAGAAAAGGCACAATGCCGACATAAGTACAAGAAGACTGACGCTTCTTACTAAATATGATTTGAACATTTCCTGTGAGACCAGTTTTAGATTCCGATGTTTCACTATACGTTTACTGTATCCCTTGGACCTTTTATCGACGACGAAACACAGAAATTGCATCGGAATTAAATACAAAAGGCACAATGCCGACTTAAGTACAAGAAGGCTGACTCTTCTTGCTGTGTATGATTTGAACCATTCCTGTGACACTAGTTATAGATTACGATGCTTCACTTCAGGTTTACTGTATCCCTCTGACCTTCTTATTGACGATGAAGTACAGTAATTGCATCGGAGTTAAATACAAATGGCACAATGCTGACTCATGTCCAAGAAGACTGACTCTTCTTGCTGTCTATGTTTTGAACCTTTCCCGTGACAGTAGATATGGCTTCCGATGCTTCACTTCAGGTTTACTGTATCCCTCTGACCTTCTTATTGACGACGAAACACAGAAATTGCGTTTGAATTAAATAGAAAAGGCACAATGCCGACTTAAGTACAAGAAGACTGAATCTTCCTACTGACTATGTTTTAACCATTCCTGTGACACTAGTTATAGACTCCGATGATTCACTTCAGGTTTTCTGTATCCCTGTAACCTTCTTATTGACGATGAAACACAGAAATTGCATCGGAATCAAATACAAAACTCACAATGCCGACTCTAATACAAGATGACTCTATCTTCTTACTCTCTATGTTTTGAGCCTTTCCTGTGAGACCGGTTATAGATTCCGTTGCTTCAATTCAGGTTTACTGTATCCCTTGGACCTTCTCATTGACGATGAAACACAGAAATTGCATCGGAATTAAATAGAAAAAGCACATTGCCGACTTAAGTACAAGATGACTGACTCTTCTTACTGACTATGTTTTGAACATTTCCTGTGAGACCAGTTTTAGATTCCGACGCTTCATTATATGTTTACTGTATCCCTTGGACCTTCTTATTGACGATGAAACACAGAAATTGCATCGGAATTAAATACAAAAGGCACAATGCCGACTTAAGTACAAGAAGACTGACACTTCTTACTGCCTATGTTTTGAACCATTCCTGTGACACTAGTTATTCATTTCGATGCTTCACTTCAGGTGTACTGTTTCCCTCTGACCCTCTTATTGTCGACGAAACACAGAAATTGCATCGGAATTAAATAGAAAAGGCACAATGCCGAATTAAGTACAATAAGACTGACTCTTCCTACTATCTATGTTTTGAACCATTCCTGCGGCACTAGTTATAAATTCCGATGCTACACTTCAGGTTTACTGTATCCCTCTGACCTTCTTATTGACGATGAAACACAGAAATTGCATCGGAATGAAATACATAAGGCACAATGCCGACTTAAGTAAAAGAAGACTGACTCTTCTTACTGTCTATGTTTTGAACTTTTCCTGTGACACTAGCTATAGATTCCGATCCTTCAATACACATTTACTGCATCCCTTGGACCTTCTTAATGACGACGAAACACAGAAATTGCATCGGAATTAAACAGAAAAGGCACAATGCCGACTTAAGTAAAGAAGACTGACTCTTACTACTGTATATGCTTTGAACCAGTCCTGAGACACTAGTTATAGATTCCGATGCTTCACTTCAGGTTTACTGTATCCCACTGACATTCTTATTGACGATGAAACACAGAAATTGCATCGGAAATAAATAGAAAAGGCACAATGCCGACTTAAGTACAAGAAGACTGACTCTTCTTACTGTCTATGTTTTGAACCATTCCTGTGATGCTAGTTATAGATTCCGATGCTTCACTTATGGTTCACTGTATCCCTTGGAACTTCTTATTGACGACGAAACACAGGTATTGCATCGGAATTAAATACAAAAAACACAATGCCGACTTAAGTACAATAAGACTGACTCTTCTTACTGTCTATGTTTTGAACCTTTTCTGTGACACTAGTTATAGATTCCGATGCTTCACTTCAGGTTTACTGTATCCCTTGGACCTTCTTATTGACGACGAAACACAGAAATTGCATCGGAATTAAATACAAAAGACACAATGCCGACTTAAGTACAATAAGACTGACTCTTCTTACTGTCTATGTTTTGAACCTTTTCTGTGACACTAGTTATAGAATCCGATGCTTCACTTCAGGTTGACTGTATCCCTTGGACCTTCTTGTTGACGACGAAACACAGATATTGCATCGGAATTAAATAGAAAATGCACAATGCCGACAAAAGTACAAGAAGACTGACTCTTCTTACTGTCTATGTTTTGAACCTTTCCTGTGACACTAGTTATATATTCCTATGTTCCACTTCAGGTTTGCTGTATTCCTTGGACCGTCCTATTGGCGACGAAACACAGAAATTGCATCGGAATTAAATAGAGAAGGCACAATGCCAATTTAAGTACAAGAAGACTTACTCTTCTTACTGACTATGTTTTGAACATCTCCTGTGAGACCAGTTTTAGATTCCGATGCTTCACTGTATGTTTACTGTATCCCTTGGACCTTCTTATTGACGACGAAACACAGAAATTGCATCGGATTTAAATAGAAGAGGCACAATGCCGACTTACGTTCAAGAAGACTGACCCTTCCTTCTGTCTATGTTTTGAACCTTTCCTTTGACACTAGTTATAGATTCCGATGCTTCACTTCAGGTTTACGGTATCCCTTGGACCTTCTTATTGACGATGAAACCAGAAATTGCTTCGGAATTAAGTAGAAAAGGCACAATGCCGACTTAAGTACAAGAAGACTGCCTCTTCTTACTGTCTATGTTTTGAACCTAATCTGTGACACTAGTTATAGATTCCGATGCTTCACTTCAGGTTTACTGTATCCCTCTGACCTTCTTATTGACGATGAAACACAGAAATTGCATCGGAATTAAATAAAAAATGCACAATGCCGACTTAAGTACAAGAAGACTGACTCTCCCTACTGTCTATGTTTTCAACCATTCCGGTGACTCTAGTTATAGATTCCGATGCTTCACTTCAGGTTTACTGTATCCCTTGGACCTTCTTATTGACGATGAAACACAGACATTGCATCGGAATTAAATACAAAAGGCACAATGCCGACTTACGTACAGTAAGACTGAGTCTTCTTACTGTCTATGTTTTGAACCTTTTCAGTGACACTACTTATAGATTCCGACGCTTCACTTCAGGTTTAATGTATCCCTTGGACCTTCTTGTTGACGACGAAACACAGAAATAGCATCGGAATTAAATAGCAAAGGCAAAATGCCGACATAAGTACAAGAAGACTGACTCTTCCGTGTCTATGTTTTAATCCATTCCTGTGACACTAGATATAGATTCCGATGCTTCAATTCAGGTTTACTGTATCCCTTGGACCTTCTTATTGACGAAGAAACACAGAAATTGCATCGGTATTAAATACAAAAGACACAATGCTGACTTAAGTACAAAACGACTGACTCTTCCTACTGTCTATGTTTTAACCATTCCTGTGACACTAGTTATAGATTCCGATGCTTCACTTCAGGTTTACTGTATTCCTCTGACCTTCTTAATGACGATGAAACACAGAAATTGCATCGGAATTAAATAGAAAAGGCACAATGCCGACTCAAATACAAGATGACTGACTCTTCTTACTCTCTATGTTTTGAACCTTTCCTGTGAGTACGGTTTTAGATTCCGATGCTTCACTTCAGGTATACGCTATCCCTTGGACCTTCTTATTGACGACGAAACACAGACATTGCATCGGAATTAAATAGAAAAGGCACAATGCCGACATAAGTACAAGAAGACTGACGCTTCTTACTAAATATGATTTGAACATTTCCTGTGAGACCAGTTTTAGATTCCGATGTTTCACTATACGTTTACTGTATCCCTTGGACCTTTTATCGACGACGAAACACAGAAATCGCATCGGAATTAAATACAAAAGGCACAATGCCGACTTAAGTACAAGAAGGCTGACTCTTCTTGCTGTGTATGATTTGAACCATTCCTGTGACACTAGTTATAGATTACGATGCTTCACTTCAGGTTTACTGTATCCCCCTGACCTTCTTATTGACGATGAAGTACAGTAATTGCATCGGAGTTAAATACAAATGGCACAATGCTGACTCATGTCCAAGAAGACTGACTCTTCTTGCTGTCTATGTTTTGAACCTTTCCCGTGACAGTAGATATGGCTTCCGATGCTTCACTTCAGGTTTACTGTATCCCTCTGACCTTCTTATTGACGACGAAACACAGAAATTGCGTTTGAATTAAATAGAAAAGGCACAATGCCGACTTAAGTACAAGAAGACTGAATCTTCCTACTGACTATGTTTTAACCATTCCTGTGACACTAGTTATAGACTCCGATGATTCACTTCAGGTTTTCTGTATCCCTGTAACCTTCTTATTGACGATGAAACACAGAAATTGCATCGGAATCAAATACAAAACTCACAATGCCGACTCTAATACAAGATGACTCTATCTTCTTACTCTCTATGTTTTGAGCCTTTCCTGTGAGACCGGTTATAGATTCCGTTGCTTCAATTCAGGTTTACTGTATCCCTTGGACCTTCTCATTGACGATGAAACACAGAAATTGCATCGGAATTAAATAGAAAAAGCACATTGCCGACTTAAGTACAAGATGACTGACTCTTCTTACTGACTATGTTTTGAACATTTCCTGTGAGACCAGTTTTAGATTCCGACGCTTCATTATATGTTTACTGTATCCCTTGGACCTTCTTATTGACGATGAAACACAGAAATTGCATCGGAATTAAATACAAAAGGCACAATGCCGACTTAAGTACAAGAAGACTGACACTTCTTACTGCCTATGTTTTGAACCATTCCTGTGACACTAGTTATTCATTTCGATGCTTCACTTCAGGTGTACTGTTTCCCTCTGACCCTCTTATTGTCGACGAAACACAGAAATTGCATCGGAATTAAATAGAAAAGGCACAATGCCGAATTAAGTACAATAAGACTGACTCTTCCTACTATCTATGTTTTGAACCATTCCTGCGGCACTAGTTATAAATTCCGATGCTACACTTCAGGTTTACTGTATCCCTCTGACCTTCTTATTGACGATGAAACACAGAAATTGCATCGGAATGAAATACATAAGGCACAATGCCGACTTAAGTAAAAGAAGACTGACTCTTCTTACTGTCTATGTTTTGAACTTTTCCTGTGACACTAGCTATAGATTCCGATCCTTCAATACACATTTACTGCATCCCTTGGACCTTCTTAATGACGACGAAACACAGAAATTGCATCGGAATTAAACAGAAAAGGCACAATGCCGACTTAAGTAAAGAAGACTGACTCTTACTACTGTATATGCTTTGAACCAGTCCTGAGACACTAGTTATAGATTCCGATGCTTCACTTCAGGTTTACTGTATCCCACTGACATTCTTATTGACGATGAAACACAGAAATTGCATCGGAAATAAATAGAAAAGGCACAATGCCGACTTAAGTACAAGAAGACTGACTCTTCTTACTGTCTATGTTTTGAACCATTCCTGTGATGCTAGTTATAGATTCCGATGCTTCACTTATGGTTCACTGTATCCCTTGGAACTTCTTATTGACGACGAAACACAGGTATTGCATCGGAATTAAATACAAAAAACACAATGCCGACTTAAGTACAATAAGACTGACTCTTCTTACTGTCTATGTTTTGAACCTTTTCTGTGACACTAGTTATAGATTCCGATGCTTCACTTCAGGTTTACTGTATCCCTTGGACCGTCTTATTGACGACGAAACACAGAAATTGCATCGGAATTAAATACAAAAGACACAATGCCGACTTAAGTACAATAAGACTGACTCTTCTTACTGTCTATGTTTTGAACCTTTTCTGTGACACTAGTTATAGAATCCGATGCTTCACTTCAGGTTGACTGTATCCCTTGGACCTTCTTGTTGACGACGAAACACAGATATTGCATCGGAATTAAATAGAAAATGCACAATGCCGACAAAAGTACAAGAAGACTGACTCTTCTTACTGACTATGATTTGAACATTTCCTGTGAGACCAGTTTTAAATTCCGATGCTTCACTATATGTTTACTGTATCCCTTGGACCTTCTTGTTGACGATGAAGCACAGTAATTGCATCGGAATTAAATACAAATGGCACAATGCCGACTCATGTCCAAGCAGACTGACTCTTCTTACTGTCTATGTTTCGAACCTTTCATGTGACACTAGTTATAGATTCCGATGCTTCACTACAGGTTTTCTGTATCCCTCTGACTTTCTTATTGACGATGAAACACAGAAATTGCATCGGAATGAAATACAAACGGCACAATGCCGACTTATGTACAAGAAGACTGACTCTTCTTACTGTCTATGTTTTGAACTTTTCCTGTGACACTTGCTATAGATTCCGATCCTTCAATTCAGATTTACTGCATCCCTTGGACCTTCTTATTCACGACGAAAAACAGAAATTGCATCGGAATTAAACAGAAAAGGCACAATGCCGACTTAAGTAAAGAAGACTGACTCTTACAACTGTATATGCTTTGAACCATTCCTGAGACACTAGTTATAGATTCCGATGCTTCACTTCAGGTTTACTGTATCCCTCTGACATTCTTATTGACGATGAAACACAGAAATTGCATCGGAAATAAATAGAAAAGGCACAATGCCGACTTAAGTACAAGAAGACTGACTCTTCTTACTGTCTAAGTTTTGAACCATTTCTGTGACACTAGTTATAGATTCCGATGCTTCACTTCAGGTTCACTGTATCCCTTGGAACTTCTTATTGACGACGAAACACAGATATTGCATCGGAATTAAATACAAAAAACACAATGCCGACTTAAGTACAAAACGACTGACTCTTCCTACTGTCTATGTTTTAACCATTCCTGTGACACTAGTTATAGATTCCGATGCTTCACTTCAGGTTTACTGTATCCCTCTGACCCACTTATTGACGACGAAATACAGAAATAGCATCGGAATTAAATAGAAATGGCACAATGCAAATGAAGTACAATAAGACTGACTCTTCCTACTGTCTATGTTTTGAATCATTCCTGTGACACTAGTTATAAATTCCGATGCTACACTTCAGGTTAACTGTATCCCTCTGACCTTCTTAATGACGATGAAACACAGATATTACATCGGAATGAAATACAAAAGGCACAATGCCGACTAAAGTACAAGAAGACTGACTCTTCTTACTGTCTATGTTTTGAACTTTTCCTGTGACACTAGCTATAGATTCCGATGCTTCAATTCAGATTTAATGCATCCCTTGGACCTTCTTATTGACGACGAAACACAGAAATTGCATCGGCATTAAATAGAAAAGGCACAATGCCGACTTAAGTAAAGAAGATTGACTCTTCCTACTGTATATGTTTTGAACCATTCCTGAGATACTAGTTATGGATTCCGATGCTTCACTTCAGGTTCACTGTATCCCTCTGACATTCTTATTGACGATGAAACACAGAAGTTGCATCGGAATTAAATAGAAAAGGCACAATGCAGACTTAAGTTCAAGATGACTAACTCTTCCTGCTCTCTATAATTTGAAACATTCCTGTGACACTAGTTATAGATTCCGATGCTTCACTTCAGGTTTACTGTATCCATTGGACCTTCTTATTGACGACGAAACACAGAAATTGCATCGGAATTAAATAGAAAAAGCACAATGCCGACTCAAATACATGATGACTGACTCTTCTTACCCACTATGCTTTGAACCTTTCCTGTGAGTACGGTTTTAGATTCCGAAGCTTCACTTCAGGTTTACGCTATCCCTTGGACCTTCTTATTGACGACGAAACACAGAAATTGCATCGGAATTAAATAGAAAAGGCTTAATGCCGACATAAGTACAAGAAGACTGACGCTTCTTACTGACTATGATTTGAACATTTCCTGTGAGACCAGTTTTAGATTCCGATGCTTCACTATATGTTTACTGTATCCCTTGGACCTTCTTGTTGACGATGAAACACAGAAATTGCATCGGAAATAAATACAAAAGGCTCAATGCCGACTTAAGTACAAGACGACTGACTCTTCTTGCTGTGTATGTTTTGAACCATTCCTGTGACACTAGTTATAGATTCCGATGCTTCACTTCAGGTTTACTGTATCCCTCTGACCTTCGTATTGTCGATGAAGCACAGTAATTGCATCGGAATTAAATACAAATGGCACAATGCCGACTCATGTCCAAGCAGACTGACTCTTCTTACCGTCTATGTTTTGAACCTTTCATGTGACACTAGATATAGATTCCGATGCTTCACTTCAGGTTTACTGTATCCCTCTGACCTTCTTATTGACGACGAACACAGAAATTGCATTTGAATTAAATAGAAAAGGCACAATGCCGACTTAAGTACAAGAAGACTGCATCTTCCTACTGTCTGTGTTTTGAACCATTCCTGTGACACTAGTTATAGATTCCGATGCTTCACTACAGGTTTTCTGTATCCCTCCGACTTTCTTATTGACGATGAAACACAGAAATTGCATCTGAATTAAATACAAACGGAACAATGCCGACTTAAATACAAGAAGACAGACTCTTCTTACTGACTATGTTGTGAGCATTTCCTGTGACACCAGTTCTAGATTCCGATGCTTCACTATATGTTTACTGCATCCCTTGGACCTTCTTATTGACGATGAAACACAAAATCTGCATCGGAATTAAATACAAAAGGCACAATGCCGACTTAAGTACAAGAAGACTGACTCTTCTTGCTGCCTATGTTTTGAACCATTCCTGTGACACTAGTTACAGATTTCGATGCTTCACTTCAGGTTTACTGTATCCCTCTGACCCTCTTATTGACGACGAAACACAGAAATAGCATTGGAATTAAATAGAAAAGGCACAATGCAAATGAAGTACAATAAGACTGACTCTTCCTACTGTCTATGTTTTGAATCATTCCTGTGACACTAGTTATAAATTCCGATGCTACACTTCAGGTTAACTATATCCCTCTGACCTTCTTATTGACGATGAAACACAGATATTGCATCGGAATGAAATACAAAAGGCACAATGCCGACTAAAGTACAAGAAGACTGACACTTCTTACTGTCTATGTTTTGAACTTTTCCTGTGACACTAGCTATAGATTCCGATGCTTCAATTCAGATTTAATGCATCCCTTGGACCTTCTTATTGACGACGAAACACAGAAATTGCATCGGCATTAAATAGAAAAGGCACAATGCCGACTTAAGTAAAGAAGATTGACTCTTCCTACTGTATATGTTTTGAACCATTCCTGAGATACTAGTTATAGATTCCGATGCTTCACTTCAGGTTCACTGTATCCCTCTGACATTCTTATTGACGATGAAACACAGAAGTTGCATCGGAATTAAATAGAAAAGGCACAATGCAGACTTAAGTTCAAGATGACTAACTCTTCCTGCTCTCTATGTTTTGAAACATTCCTGTGACACTAGTTATAGATTCCGATGCTTCACTTCAGGTTTACTGTATCCCATGGACCTTCTTATTGACGTCAAAACACAGAAATTGCATCGGAATTAAATAGAAAGGACACAATGCAGACTTAAGTACAAGAAGACTGACTCTTCCCACTGCCTATGTTTTGAACCATTCCTGTGACACTAGTTATAGATTTCGATGCTTCACTTCAGGTTTACTGTATCCCTCTGACATTCTTATTGACGATGATACACAGAAATTGAATCGGAATTAAATAGAAAAGGCACAATGCCGACTTAAGTACAAGAAGACTGACTCTTCTTACTGTCTATGATTTGAACTTTTCCTGTGACACTAGTTATAGATTCCGATGCTTCACTTCAGGTTTACTGTATCCCTCTGACATTCTTATTGACGATGAAACACAGAAATTGAATCGGAATTAAATAGAAAAGGCACAATGCCGACTTAAGTACTAGAAGACTGACTCTTCTTACTGTTTATATTTTGAAAGATTCCTGTGACACCAGTTAGAGATTCCGATGCTTCACTTCAGGTTTACTGTATCCCCTGGACCTTCTTATTGACGACGAAACACAGAAATTGCATCGGATTTAAATGGAAAAAGCACAATGCCGACTTAAGTACATGAAGACTGACTCATCTTACAGACTGTGTTTTGAACCATTCCTGTGACACTAGTTATAGATTCCGATGCTTCACTTTAGGTTTACTGTATCCCTCTGACCTTCTTATTGACGATGTAACGCAGAAATTGCATCGGAATTAAATACAAAAGGCACAATGGCGACTTAAGTACAAGAAGACAGCCTCTTCTTACTGTCTATGTTTTGAACTTTTCCTGTGACGCTAGTTATAGATTCCGATGCTTCACTTCAGGTTTACTGTATCCCTTGGACCTTCTTATTGACGACGAAGCACAGAAATTGCATCGGAATTAGATAGAAATGGCACAATGCCGACTTAAGGACAAGAAGACTGACTCTTCCTACTGCCTATGTTTTGAACCATTCCTGTGACACTAGTTAGAGATTTCGATGCTTCACTTCAGGTTTACTGTATCCCTCTGACCTTCTTATTGACGACGAAACACAGAAATTGCACCGAATTAAATAGAAAAGGCACAATGCCGAAATAAGTACAATAAGACTGACTCTTCCTACGGTCTATGTTTTGAACCATTCCTGTGACACTAGTAATAAATTCCGATGCTACACTTCAAGTTTACTGTATCCCTCTGACCTTCTTATTGACGATGAAACACAGAAATTGCATCGAAATTAAATACAAAAGGCACAATGCTGACTTAAGTACAAGACGACTGACTCTTCTTACTGTCTATGATTTGAACTTTTCCTGTGACACTACTTATAGATTCCGATGCTTCAATTCAGGAGTACTGCATCCCTTAGACCTTCGTATTGACGACGAAACACAGAAATTGCATCGGAATTAAATAGAAAAGGCACAATGCCGACTTAAGTACAAGAAGACTGACTCTTCTTACTGTCCATGATTTGAACTTTTCCTGTGACACTAGTTATAGATTCCGATGCTTCACTTCAGGTTTACTGTATCCCTCTGACATTCTTATTGACGATGAAACACAGAAATTGAATCGGAATTAAATAGAAAAGGCACAATGCCGACTTAAGTACTAGAAGACTGACTCTTCTTACTGTTTATATTTTGAAAGATTCCTGTGACACCAGTTAGAGATCCGATGCTTCACTTCAGGTTTACTGTATCCCCTGGACCTTCTAAATGACGTCGAAGCACAGAAATTGCATCGGAATTAATTAGAAAAGGCACAATGCAGACTTAAGTACAAGAAGACTAACTCTTCCTACTCTCTATGTTTTGAACCATTCCTGTGACACTAGTTATAGATTCCGATGCTTCACTTCAGGTTTACTGTATCCCTTGGACCTTCTTATTGACGATGAAACACAGAAATTGAATCGGAATTAAATAGAAAAGGCACAATGCCGACTTAAGTACTAGAAGACTGACTCTTCTTACTGTTTATATTTTGAAAGATTCCTGTGACACCAGTTAGAGATTCCGATGCTTCACTTCAGGTTTACTGTATCCCCTGGACCTTCTTATTGACGACGAAACACAGAAATTGCATCGGATTTAAATGGAAAAAGCACAATGCCGACTTAAGTACATGAAGACTGACTCATCTTACAGACTGTGTTTTGAACCATTCCTGTGACACTAGTTATAGATTCCGATGCTTCACTTTAGGTTTACTGTATCCCTCTGACCTTCTTATTGACGATGTAACGCAGAAATTGCATCGGAATTAAATACAAAAGGCACAATGGCGACTTAAGTACAAGAAGACAGCCTCTTCTTACTGTCTATGTTTTGAACTTTTCCTGTGACGCTAGTTATAGATTCCGATGCTTCACTTCAGGTTTACTGTATCACTTGGACCTTCTTATTGACGACGAAGCACAGAAATTACATCGGAATTAGATAGAAATGGCACAATGCCGACTTAAGGACAAGAAGACTGACTCTTCCTACTGCCTATGTTTTGAACCATTCCTGTGACACTAGTTAGAGATTTCGATGCTTCACTTCAGGTTTACTGTATCCCTCTGACCTTCTTATTGACGACGAAACACAGAAATTGCATCGAATTAAATAGAAAAGGCACAATGCCGAAATAAGTACAATAAGACTGACTCTTCCTACGGTCTATGTTTTGAACCATTCCTGTGACACTAGTAATAAATTCCGATGCTACACTTCAAGTTTACTGTATCCCTCTGACCTTCTTATTGACGATGAAACACAGAAATTGCATCGAAATTAAATACAAAAGGCACAATGCTGACTTAAGTACAAGACGACTGACTCTTCTTACTGTCTATGATTTGAACTTTTCCTGTGACACTACTTATAGATTCCGATGCTTCAATTCAGTTTTACTGCATCCCTTAGACCTTCGTATTGACGACGAAACACAGAAATTGCATCGGAATTAAATAGAAAAGGCACAATGCCGACTTAAGTACAAGAAGACTGACTCTTCTTACTGTCCATGATTTGAACTTTTCCTGTGACACTAGTTATAGATTCCGATGCTTCACTTCAGGTTTACTGTATCCCTCTGACATTCTTATTGACGATGAAACACAGAAATTGAATCGGAATTAAATAGAAAAGGCACAATGCCGACTTAAGTACTAGAAGACTGACTCTTCTTACTGTTTATATTTTGAAAGATTCCTGTGACACCAGTTAGAGATCCGATGCTTCACTTCAGGTTTACTGTATCCCCTGGACCTTCTAAATGACGTCGAAGCACAGAAATTGCATCGGAATTAAATAGAAAAAGCACAATGCCGACTCATATACAAGATGACTGATTCTTCTTACCCTCTATGTTTTGAACCTTTCCTGTGAGTACGATTTTAGATTCCGAAGCTTCACTTCAGGTTTACGCTATCCCTTGGACCTTCTTATTGACGACGAAACACAGAAATTGCATCGGAATTAAATAGAAAAGGCACAATGCCGACATAAGTACAAGAAGACTGACGCTTCTTACTGACTATGATTTGAACATTTCCTGTGAGACCAGTTTTAGATTCCGATGCTTCACTATATGTTTACTGTATCCCTTGGACCTTCTTGTTGACGATGAAACACAGAAATTGCATCGGAAATAAATACAAAAGGCACAATGCCGACTAAAGTACAAGAAGACTGACTCTTCTTGCTGTGTATGTTTTGAACCATTCCTGTGACACTAGTTATAGTTTCCGATGCTTCACTTCAGGTTTACTGTATCCCTCTGACCTTCGTATTGTCGATGAGGCACAGTAATTGCATCGGAATTAAATACAAATGGCACAATGCCGACTCATGTCCAAGCAGACTGACTCTTCTTACCGTCTATGTTTTGAACCTTTCATGTGACAGTAGATATAGACTCCGATGCATCACTTCAGGTTTACTGTATCCCTCTGACCTTCTTATTGACGACGAACACAGAAATTGCATTTGAATTAAATAGAAAAGGCACAATGCCGACTTAAGTACAAGAAGACTGCATCTTCCTACTGTCTGTGTTTTGAACCATTCCTGTGACACTAGTTATAGATTCCGATGCTTCACTACAGGTTTTCTGTATCCCTCCGACTTTCTTATTGACGATGAAACACAGAAATTGCATCTGAATTAAATACAAACGGAACAATGCCGACTTAAGTACAAGAAGACAGACTCTTCTTACTGACTATGTTGTGAACATTTCCTGTGAGAGCAGTTCTAGATTCCGATGCTTCACTATATGTTTACTGTATCCCTTGGACCTTCTTATTGACGACGAAACACAGAAATTGCATCGGAATTAAATAGAAAAGGCACACTGCCGACATAAGTACAAGAAGACTGACGCTTCTTACTGACTATGATTTGAACATTTCCTGTGAGACCAGTTTTAGATTCCGATGCTTCACTATATGTTTACTGTATCCCTTGGAGCTTCTTGTTGACGATGAAACACAGAAATTGCATCGGAAATAAATACAAAAGGCACAATGCCGACTAAAGTACAAGAAGACTGACTCTTCTTGCTGTGTATGTTTTGAACCATTCCTGTGACACTAGTTATAGATTCCGATGCTTCACTTCAGGTTTACTGTATCCCTCTGACCTTCGTATTGTCGATGAAGCACAGTAATTGCATCGGAATTAAATACAAATGGCACAATGCCGACTCATGTCCAAGCAGACTGACTCTTCTTACCGTCTATGTTTTGAACCTTTCATGTGACAGTAGATATAGATTCCGATGCATCACTTCAGGTTTACTGTATCCCTCTGACCTTCTTATTGACGACGAACACAGAAATTGCATTTGAATGAAATAGAAAAGGCACAATGCCGACTTAAGTACAAGAAGACTGCATCTTCCTACTGTCTGTGTTTTGAACCATTCCTGTGACACGAGTTATAGATTCCGATGCTTCACTACAGGTTTTCTGTATCCCTCCGACTTTCTTATTGACGATGAAACACAGAAATTGCGTCTCAATTAAATACAAACGGAACAATGCCGACTTAAGTACAAGAAGACAGACTCTTCTTACTGACTATGTTGTGAACATTTCCTGTGAGACCAGTTCTAGATTCCGATGCTTCACTATATGTTTACTGTATCCCTTGGACCTTCTTATTGACGACGAAACACAGAAATTGCATCGGAATTAAATAGAAAAGGCACACTGCCGACATAAGTACAAGAAGACTGACGCTTCTTACTGACTATGATTTGAACATTTCCTGTGAGACCAGTTTTAGATTCCGATGCTTCACTGTATGTTTACTGTATCCCTTGGACCTTCTTGTTGACGATGAAACACAGAAATTGCATCGGAAATAAATACAAAAGGCACAATGCCGACTAAAGTACAAGAAGACTGACTCTTCTTGCTGTGTATGTTTTGAACCATTCCTGTGACACTAGTTATAGATTCCGATGCTTCACTTCAGGTTTACTGTATCCCTCTGACCTTCGTATTGTCGATGAAGCACAGTAATTGCATCGGAATTAAATACAAATGGCACAGTGCCGACTCATGTCCAAGCAGACTGACTCTTCTTACCGTCTATGTTTTGAACCTTTCATGTGACAGTAGATATAGATTCCGATGCATCACTTCAGGTTTACTGTATCCCTCTGACCTTCTTATTGACGACGAACACAGAAATTGCATTTGAATTAAATAGAAAAGGCACAATGCCGACTTAAGTACAAGAAGACTGCATCTTCCTACTGTCTGTGTTTTGAACCATTCCTGTGACACTAGTTATAGATTCCGATGCTTCACTACAGGTTTTCTGTATCCCTCCGACTTTCTTATTGACGATGAAACACAGAAATTGCATCTGAATTAAATACAAACGGAACAATGCCGACTTAAGTACAAGAAGACAGACTCTTCTTACAGACTATGTTGTGAACATTTCCTGTGAGACCAGTTCTAGATTCCGATGCTTCACTATATGTTTACTGTATCCCTTGGACCTTCTTATTGACGATGAAACACAAAATCTGCATCGGACTTAAATACAAAAGGCACAATGCCGACTTAAGTACAAGAAGACTGACTCTTCTTGGTGCCTATGTTTTGAACCATTCCTGTGACACTAGTTACAGATTTCGATGCTTCACTTCAGGTTTACTCTATCCCTCTGACCCTCTTATTGACGACGAAACACAGAAATAGCATCGGAATTAAATAGAAAAGGCACAATGCAAATGAAGTACAATAAGACTGACTCTTCCTACTGTCTATGTTTTGAATCATTCCTGTGACACTAGTTATAAATTGCGATGCTACACTTCAGGTTAACTGTATCCCTCTGACCTTCTTATTGACGATGAAACACAGATATTGCATCGGAATGAAATACAAAAGGCACAATGCCGACTAAAGTGCAAGAAGACTGACACTTCTTACTGTCTATGTTTTGAACTTTTCCTGTGACACTAGCTATAGATTCCGATGCTTCAATTCAGATTTAATGCATCCCTTGGACCTTCTTATTGACGACGAAACACAGATATTGCATCGGCATTAAATAGAAAAGGCACAATGCCGACTTAAGTAAAGAAGATTGACTCTTCCTACTGTATATGTTTTGAACCATTCCTGAGATACTAGTTATAGATTCCGATGCTTCACTTCAGGTTCACTGTATCCCTCTGACATTCTTATTGACGATGAAACACAGAAGTTGCATCGAAATTAAATACAAAAGGCACAATGCCGACTTAAGTACAAGAAGACTGACTCTTCTTGCTGTGTATGTTTTGAACCATTCCTGTGACACTAGTTATAGATTCCGATGCTTCACTTCAGGTTTACTGTATCCCTCTGACCTTCGTATTGTCGATGAAGCACAGTAATTGCATCGGAATTAAATACAAATGGCACAATGCCGACTCATGTCCAAGCAGACTGACTCTTCTTACCGTCTATGTTTTCAACCTTTCATGTGACACTAGATATAGATTCCGATGCTTCACTTCAGGTTTACTGTATCCCTCTGACCTTCTTATTGACGACGAACACAGAAATTGCATTTGAATTAAATAGAAAAGGCACAATGCCGACTTAAGTACAAGAAGACTGCATCTTCCTACTGTCTGTGTTTTGAACCATTCCTGTGACACTAGTTATAGATTCCGATGCTTCACTATAGGTTTTCTGTATCCCTCCGACTTTCTTATTGACGATGAAACACAGAAATTGCATCTGAATTAAATACAAACGGAACAATGCCGACTTAAGTACAAGAGGACAGACTCTTCTTACTGACTATGTTGTGAACATTTCCTGTGAGACCAGTTCTAGATTCCGATGCTTCACTATATGTTTACTGTATCCCTTGGACCTTCTTATTGACGATGAAACACAAAATCTGCATCGGAATTAAATACAAAAGGCACAATGCCGACTTAAGTACAAGAAGACTGACTCTTCTTGCTGCCTATGTTATGAACCATTCCTGTGACACTAGTTACAGATTTCGATGCTTCACTTCAGGTTTACTGTATCCCTTGGACCTTCTTATTGACGATGAAACACAGAAATTGCATCGGAATTAAGTAGAAAAGGCACAATGCCGACTTAAGTGCTAGAAGACAGCCTCTTCTTACTGTCTATGTTTTGAACTTTTCCTGTGACACTAGTTATAGATTCCGATGCTTCACTTCAGGTTTACTGTATCCCTTGGACCTTCTTATTGACGACGAAGCACAGAAATTGCATCGGAATTAAATAGAAAAGGCACAATGCCGACTTAAGGACAAGAAGACTGTCTCTTCCTACTGCCTATGTTTTGAAACATTCCTGTGACACTAGTTATAGATTTCGATGCTTCACTTCAGGTTTACTTTATCCCTCTGACATTCTTATTGACGACGATACACAGAAATTGAATCGGAATTAAATAGAAAAGGCACAATGCCGACTTAAGTACAAGAAGACTGACTCTTCTTACTGTCTATGATTTGAACTTTTCCTGTGACACTAGTTATAGATTCCGATGCTTCACTTCAGATTTACTGTATCCCTCTGACATTCTTATTGACGATGAAACACAGAAATTGAATCGGAATTAAATAGAAAAGGCACAATGCCGACTTAAGTACTAGAAGACTGACTCTTCTTACTGTCTATGATTTGAACTTTTCCTGTGACACTAGTTATAGATTCCGATGATTCACTTTAGATTTACTGTATCCCTCTGACCTTCTTATTGACGATGTAACACAGAAATTGAAACGGAATTAAATACAATAGGCACAATGGCGACTTAAGTACAAGAAGACTGAGTCTTCTTACTGTCTATGTTTTGAACCTTTCCTTTGACACTAGTTATATTTTCCTATGTTTCACTTCAGGTTTGCTGTATCCCTTGGACCTTTTTATTGACGACGAAACATAAAAATTGCATCGGAATTAAATGGAAAAGGCAGAATGCCATCTTAAGTACAAGAAGACTTACTCTTCTTACTGACTATGCTTTGAACATTTCCTGTGAGACCAGTTTTAGATTCCGATGCTTCTCTGTATGTTTACTGTATCGCTTGACCTTCTTATTGACGACGAAACATAAAAATTGCATCGGAATTAAATGGAAAAGGCAGAATGCCATCTTAAGTACAAGAAGACTGACTCTTCTTACTGTCTATGATTTGAACTTTTCCTGTGACACTAGTTATAGATTTCGATGCTTCACTTCAGGTTTACTGTATCCCGCTGACATTCTTATTGACAATGAAACACAGAAATTGCATCGCAATGAAATAGAAATGGCACAATGCCAACTTAAGTACAAAAATACTGACTCTTCTTACTGTCTATATTTTGAACCATTCCTGTGACACTAGTTATCGACTTCGATACTTGCTTTCAGGTTTACCGTATCCCCTAGACCTTCTTATTGACGAGGAAACACAGAAATTGCATCGGAATTAAATAGAAAAGGCACAATGCCGACTGAAGTACAAATAGACTGACTCTTCCTACTGTCTATGGTTTGAACCATTCCTGTGACACTAGTTATAGATTTCGATGCTTCACTTCAGGTTTACTGTATCCCGCTGACATTCTTATTCACAATGAAACACAGAAATTGCATCGCAATTAAATAGAAATGGCACAATGCCGACTTAAGTACAAAAATACTGACTCATCTTACTGTCTATGTTTTGAACCATTCCTGTGACACTACTTATAGATTCCGATGCTTCACCTAAGGTTTTCTGTATCCCTCTGACCTTCGTATTGACGATGAAAGACAGAAATTGCATCGGAATTAAATAGAAAAGGAACAATGCCGACTCAAGTACAAGTAGACTGGCTCTTCTTACTGTCTATGTTATGAAGCTTTCCTGTGAGACCGGTTTCAGATTCCGATTCTTCAGTTTAGGTTTACTGTATCCCTTGGACCAGCTTACAGACGACGAAACAAAGAAATAGAATCAGAATTAAATAGCAAAGGCACAATGCTGACTTAAGTACAAGGTAACTAACTCTTCTTACTGTCTATGTTTTGAACGTTTCCTGTGAGACCAGTTTTGGATTCCGATGCTTCACTTCAGTTATACAGTATCCCTTGGACCTTCCATATTGACGATGAAACACAGAAATTGCATCGGAACTAAATACAAAAGGCACAATGCCGACTTAAGTACAAGAAGACTGACTCTTCTTACTAACTCTGTTTTGAACATTTCCTGTAAGACCAGTTTTAGTTTCTGATGTTTCACTATATGTTTACTGTATCCCTTGGACCTTCTTATTAACGATGAAACACAGAAATTGCATCGGAATTAAATACAAAAGGAACAATGCCGACTTAAGTACAAGAAGACTGATTCTTCTTACTGACTATCCTTTGAACACTTCATGTGAGGCCAGTTTTAGATTCCGATGCTTCACTATATGTTTACTGTATCCCTTGGAGCTTCTTATTTACGATGAAACACCGAAATTGCATCCGAATTGAATACAAAACGCACAATGCTGACTTAAGTACAAGAAGACTGAGTCTTCTTACTGACTGTGTTTTGAACATTTCCTGTGAGACCAGTTTTAGATTCCGATGCTTCACTATATGTTTACTGTATCCCTCGGACCTTCTTATTGACGATGAAACACAGAAATTGCATCAGAATTAAATACAAAAGGCACAATGCCGACTTAAGTACATGAAGACTGACTCTTCCTACTGACTATGATTTCTACATTTCCTGTGAGACCAGTTTTAGATTCCGATGCTTCACTATTTGTTTACTGTATCCCTTGGACCTTCTTATCGACAATGAAACACACATATTGCATCGGAACTAAATAGAAAAGGCACAATGCCGACTTAAGTACAAGAAAACTGACTCTTCTTACTGTCTATGTTTTTAGCCATTCCTGTGACACTAGTTATAGATTCCGATGCTTCACTTCAGGTATACTGTATATCTCTCACCTTCGTAATGACGATGAAACATAGAGATTGCATCGGAATTTAATACAAAAGGCACAATGCCGAATTAAGTACAAGAAAACTGACTCTTCTTACTGTCTATGTTTTGAACCATTCCTGTGACACTAGTTATAGATTCCGATGCTTCACTTTAGATTTACTGTATCTCTCTGACCTTCTTATTGACGATGAAAGACAGAAATTGCATCGGAATTAAATACAAAAGGCACAATGCCGACTCAAGCACAAGTAAACTGGCTCTTCTTACTGTCTATGTTATGAAGCTTTCCTGTGAGACCGGTTTCAGATTCCGATGCTTCACTTCAGGTTTACTGTATCCCTTGGACCTTCTTATCGACGGTGAAACACAGAAATTGCATCGTAATTAAATACATAAGGCACAATGCCGACTTAGGTACAAGAAATCTTACTCTTCTTACTGTCTATGCTTTCAAACATTCCTGTGACACTAGTTATACATTCCGAAGCTTCACTTCAGGTATACTGTATCTGCCTGACCTTCGTATTGACGATGAAACACAGAAATTGCATCGGATTTAAATACAAAAGGCATATTGCCGACTTAAGTACAAGAAGACTGACTCTTCTTACTGACTATCTTTTGAACATTTCCTATGTGACTAATTTTAGATTCGGATGCTTCACTATATGTTTACTGTATCCCTCTGACCTTCTTATTGACGATGAAACACAGAAATTGCATAGGAATTAAATACAAAACGCACAATGCCGACTTAAGTACAAGAAGACTGACTCTTCTTACTGACTATGTTTTGAACATTTCCTGTGAGACTAATTTTAGATTCCGATGCTTCACTATATGTTTACTGTATCCCTTGGACCTTCTTATTGACGGTGAAACCCAGAAATTGCATTAGAATTAAATACAAAAGGCACAAAGCCGACTTAAGTACATGAGGACTGACTCTTCCTACTGACTATTATTTCAACATTTCCCGTGAGACCAGTTTTAGATTCCGATGCTTCACTATATGTTTACTGTATCCCTCTGACCTTCTTATTGACGATGAAACACATAAATTGCAACGGAATTAAATAGAAAAGGCACAATGCCGACTTAAGTACAAGAAAACTGACTCTTCTTACTGTCTATGTTTTTAACCATTCCTGTGAGACTAGTTATAGATTCCGATGCTTCACTTCAGGTATACTGTATCTCTCTGACCTTCGTATTAACGTTGAAATACAGAAATTGCATCGGAATTAAATACAAAAGGCACAATGCCGACTCAAGTAGAAGAAGTCTGGTTCTTCTTACTGTCTATGATTTGAAACTTTCCTGTGAGACCGGGTTTAGATTCCGATGCTTCACTTCAGGTTCACTGTATCCCTTGGATATTCTTATTGACGACGAAACACAGAAATTGCATTGGAATTAAATAGAAAAGCCACAATGCCGGCCTAAGTACAAGAAAATAGACTCTTCTTACTGTCTATGTTTTGAAACATTCCCGTGACACTAGTTATAGATTCCGATGCTTCACTTCAGGTTTACTGTATCCCTCTGACCTTCTTATTGACGATGAAACACAGAAATTGCATCGGAATCAAATACAAAAGCACAATGCCGAATTAAGTACAAGAGAACTACTCTTCCTACTGTCTATGTTTTGAACCATTCCTGTGACACTAGTTATAGATTCCGATGATTCACTTCAGGTTTACTGTATCCCTCTGACCTTCTTATTGACGATGAATCACAGAAATTACATCGGAATCAAATACAAAAGCACAATGCCGAATTAAGTACAAGAGAACTACTCTTCCTACTGTCTATGCTTTGAACCATTCCTGTGACACTAGTTATAGATTCCGATGCTTCACTTCATTTTTACTGTATCCCTCTGACCTTCTTATTGATGAAGAAACACATAAATTGCATCGGATTTAAATACATAATCACAATTGTGACTCAAGTACAAGAAGACTGGCTCTTATTTCTGTCTATGTTTTGAACCATTCCTGTGACACTAGTTTTAGATTCCGATGCTTCACTATATGTTTACTGTATCCCTTGGAGCTTCTTATTTACGATGAAACACCGAAATTGCATCCAAATTGAATACAAAACGCACAATGCTGACTTAAGTACAAGAAGACTGAGTCTTCTTACTGACTATGTTTTGAACATTTCCTGTGAGACCAGTTTTAGATTCCGATGCTTCACTATATGTTTACTGTATCCCTCGGACCTTCTTATTGACGATGAAACACAGAAATTGCATCAGAATTAAATACAAAAGGCGCAATGCCGACTTAAGTACAAGAAATCTAACTCTTCATACTGTCTGAGTCTTGAACCATTCCTGTGACATTAGTTATCGATTCCGATGCTACACTTCAGGTTTACTGTATCGCTCTGACCTTCTTATTGACGATGAAACACAGAAATTGCATCGCAATTAAATACAAAAGGCACAATTCCGAATTAAGTACAAGAAAACTGATTCTTCTTACTGTCTATGTTTTGAACCATTCCTGTGACACTAGTTATAGATTCCGATGGTCCCCTTCAGGTTTCTTGTATCTCTCTGACCTTCTTATTGACGATGAAACACAGAAATGGCATCGGAATTAAATACAAATGAGACACTGCCGACTTAAGTACAAGAAGACCGACTCTTCTTACTGCCTATGTTTTGAACCATTCCTGTGACACTAGTTATAGATTCCAATGCTTCACTTCAGGTTTACTGTATTCCTGGACCTTCTTATTGACCATGAAACACAGAAATTGCATCGGAATTAAATACAAAAGGCAAAATTCCGACTTAAGTACGAGAAAACTGACTCTTCTCACTGTCTTTGTTTTGAACCATTCCTGTGACACTAGTTATGGATTTCGATCCTTCACTTCAGGTTTACTGACTCCTTCTGACCTTCTTATTGGCGATGAAACACAGATATTGCATCGGAATGAACTACAACAAGCACAATGCCGACTTAAGTACAAGAAATCGAACTCTTCATACTGTCTGTGTTTTGAACCATTCCTGTGACATTAGTTATCGATTCCGATGCTTCACTTCAGGTTTACTGTATCGCTGTGACCTTCTTATTGACGATGAAACACAGAAATGGCATCGGAATTAAATACAAATTTCACATTGCCGACTTAAGTACAAGAAGACTGACTCTTCTTACTGACTATGTTTTGAACCACTCCTGTGAAACTAGTTATAGATTCCGATGCTTCACTTCAGGTTTACTGTATCCCTCTGACCATCTTATTGACCATGAAACACTGAATTGCATCGGAATTAAATACAAAAAGCACTATGCCGACTCAAGTACAAGAAGACTGGCTCTTCCAATTGTCTAGGTTTTGAACCATTCCTTTGACACTAGTTATAGATTCCGATGCTTCACTTCAGGTTTACTGTATCCCTCTGACATTCTTATTGACGATGAAACACAGAAATTGCATAGGTATTAAATACATAGGCACAATGCCGACTCAGTTACAAGAAGACTGGCTCTTCTTACTGGCTATGTTTTGAAAGATTCCTATGACACTAGTTATAGATTCCGATGCTTCACTTCAGGTTTACTGTATCCCTCTGACCTTCTTATTGACGATGAAACACAGAAATTGCATCGGAATTAAATACAAAAGGCACAATGCCGACTCAAGTACAAGAAGACTGACTCTTCCTACTGTCTATGTTTTGAACCATTCCTGTGACACGAGTTATAGATTCCGATGCTTCACTTCGGGTTTACTGTATCCCTTGGACCTTCTAACTGACGATGAAACACGGAAATTGCATCGGTATTAAATATAAAAGTCACATTGCCGACGTAAGTACAAGAAGACTGACTCTTCTTACGGACTATGTTTTGAACGTTTCCTGTGAGACCAGTTTTAGATTCTGATGCTTCACTATATGTTTACTGTATCCCTTGAACCTTCTTATTGTCGATGAAACACAGAAATGGCAACGGAATTAAATACAAAAGTCACAATGCCGACTTAAGTACAAGAAGACTGACACTTCTTACAGTCTATGCTTCGAACCATTCCTGTGACACTAGTTATAGATTGCGATGCTTCACCTCAGGTTTACTGTATCCCTCTGACCTTATTGACAATGAAACACAGAAATTGCATCGGAATTAAATACAAAAGCCACATTGCCGACTCAAGTACAAGATGACTGGCTCTTCTTACTGTTTATGCTCTGAAGCTTTCCTGTGAGATTGGTTTTAGATTCCGATGCTTCACTTCAGGTTTACTGTAACACTTGGACCTTCTTATTGACGACGAAACACAGAAATTGAATCAGAATTAAATAGAAAATTCACAATGCTGACTTACGTACAAGAAAACTAACTCTTCTTACTGCCTATGTTTTGAACCTCTCCTGTGAGGCCAGTTTTAGATTCTGATGCTTCACTTCAGGTTTACTGTATCCCTTTGGACCTTCGTATTGACGATGAAACACAGAAATTGCATCGGAATTAAATACAAAAGTCACAATGCCGACTTAAGTACAAGAAGACTGACTCTTCTTACTGACTATGTTTTGAACGTTTCCTGTGAGACCAGTTTTAGATTCTGATGCTTCGCTATATGTTTACTGTATCCCTTGAACCTTCTTATTGACGATGAAACACAGAAATGGCATCGGAATTAAATACAAAAGTCACAATGCCGACTTAAGTACAAGAAGACTGACTCTTCTTACTGACTATGTTTTGAACATTTCCTGTGAGACCAGTTTTACATTCTGATGCTTCACTATATGTTTACTGTATCCCTCTGACCTTCTTATTGACGATGAAACACAGAAATTGCATCGGAATTAAATACAAAAGTCACAATGCCGACTTAAGTACAAGAAGACTGACTCTTCTTACTGTGTATGTTTTGAACCATTCCTGTGACACTAGTCGTAGATTCCGATGCTTCACTTCAGGTATACTGTATCTCTCTGACATTCTTATTGACGATGAAACACAGAAATTGCATCGAAATCAAATACAAACGGCACAATGCCGACTTAAGTACAAGAAGACTGACTCTTCTTGCTGTCTGTGTTTCAACTATTCCTGTGACACTAGTTATAGATTCCGATGCTTCACTTCAGGTTTATTGTATCCCTCTGACCTTCTTATTGACGATGAAACACAGAAATTGCATCGGAATGGAATACAAACGGCACAATGCCGACTCAAGTACAAGCAGACTGGCTCCTCTTACTGTCTATGTTTAGAACCATTCCTGTGACACTAGTTATAGATTCCGATGCTTCACTTCAGGTTTACTGTATCCCTGTGACCTTCTTATTGACGATGAAACACAGAAATCGCATCGGAATTAAATACAAAAGCACAATTCGGACTCACGTCAAAGAGAACTGTCTGTTCCTACTGTCTATGTTTTGAACCATTCCTGTGACACTAGTTATAGATTCCGACGCTTCACTTCGGGTTTACTGTATCCCTCTGACATTCTTACTGACGATGAAACATAGAAATTGAATCGGAATTAAATACAAAAATCACAATGCAGACTCAAGTACAAGAAGACTGTCTCCTCTTACTGTCTATGCTTTGAACCAATACTGTGACACTAGTTATAGATTCCGATGCTTCACTTCAGTTTCACTGTATCCCTCTGACCTTCTTATTGACGATGAAACACAGAAAATGCATCGGAATTAAATACAAAAGCACAATGCCGACTAAAGTACAAGAGAACTGACTCCTCTTACTGTCTATGATTTGAACCATTCCTGTGACACTAGTTACAGAACACGATGCTTCACTACAGGTTTACTGTATCCCACTGACCTTCTTATTGACGATGAAACACAGAAATTGCATCGGAATGAAGTACAAAAGGCACAATGCCGACTAAAGTACAAGCAGACTGGCTCCTCTTACTGTCTATGCTTTGAACCAATCCTGTGACACTAGTTATAGATTCCGATGCATCACTTCAGGTTTGCTGTATCCCTCTGACCTTCTTATTGTCGATGAAACACAGAAATTGCATCGAAATTAAATACAGAAGCACAATTCCGACTGAAGTACAAGGGAACAGACTATTCTTACTGTCTATGTTTTGAACCATTCCTGTGACACTAGTTATAGATTCCGATGCTTCACTTCAGGTTTACTGTATCCCATTGACCTTCTTAATGACGATGAAACACTGATATTCCTTCGGAATTAAATCCAAAAGCACAATGCCTACTTAAGTACAAGAAAACTGACTCTTCTTACTGTCTATGTTTTCAACCAGTCCTGTGACACTAGTTATAGATTTCGATGCTTCACTTCAGGTTAACTGAATGCCTCTGACCTTCTTATTGACGATGAAACACAGAAATTGAATCAGAATTAAATAGAAAAGCCACAATGCTGACTTAAGTATAAGAAAACTAACTTATCTCACTGTCTATGTTTTGAACCTTTCCTGTGAGACCAGTTTTAGGGTCCGATGCTTCAATTCAGGTTTACTGTATCCCTTGGACCTTCTTATTGACGATGAAACACATAAATTGCATCGGAATAAAATACAAAAGGCACAATGCCAACATAAGTACAAGAAGACTGACTCTCCTTACCTACTATGTTTTGAACATTTCCTGTGAGACCAGTTTTAGATTCTAATGCTTCACTATATATTTACTGTATCCCTTGGACCTTCTAATTGACGATGAAACACAGAAATTGCAACGGAATTAAATACAAAAGGCACAATGCTGACTTAAGTACAAGAAGACTGACTATTCGTACTGACTATGATTTCAACATTTCCTTTGAGACCAGTTTTATACTCCGATGCTTCACTATATGTTTACTGTATCCCTTGGACCTTCTTATTGACGATGGAACACAGAAATTGCATCGGAAATAAATAGAAAAGGCACAATGCGGACTCAAGTACAAGAAAACTGACTCCTCGTACTGCGTATCTTTTGAACCATTCCTGTGACACTAGTTATAGATTCCGATGCTTCACTTCATATATACTATATCTCTCTGACCTTCTTATTGACGATGAAACACAGAAATTGCATTGGAATTAAATACAAAAGTCACAATGCCGACTCAAGTACAAAACGACTGGCTCTTCTTACTGTCTATGTTTTGAAACTTTCCTGTGAGACCGGTTTTAGATTCCGATGCATCACTTCAGGTTTACTGTATCCCTTGGATCTTCTTATTGACGACGAAACACAGAAATTGCATCGGAATTAAATAGAATAGGCAAAATGCCGACATAAGTACAAGAAAACTGACTCTTCTTACTGTCTATGTTCTGAACCATTAATGTGACACTAGTTACACATTCCGATGCTTCACTTCAGGTTTACCGTATCCCTCTGACCTTCTTATTGACGATGAGACACAGAAATTGCAGCGGAATTAAATACAAAAGGCAAAATGCAGACTTAAGTACAAGAAGTCCGACTCTTCTTACTGTCTTTGTTTTGAACCATTCCTGTGACACTAGTTATAGATTTCGATGCTTCACTTCAGGTTTACTGTATCCCTCTGACCTTCTTATTGACGATGGAACACAGAAATTGCATCGGAAATAAATACAAAAGGCACAATGCGGACTTAAGTACAAGAAAACTGACTCCTCGTACTGCGTATGTTTTGAACCATTCCTGTGACACTAGTTATAGATTCCGATGCTTCACTTCATATATACTATATCTCTCTGACCTTCTTATTGACGATGAAACACAGAAATTGCATTGGAATTAAATACAAAAGTCACAATGCCGACTTAAGTACAAAACGACTGGCTCTTCTTACTGTCTATGTTTTGAAACTTTCCTGTGAGACCGGTTTTAGATTCCGATGCTTCACTTCAGGTTTACTGTATCCCTTGGATCTTCTTATTGACGACGAAACACAGAAATTGCATCGGAATTAAATAGAATAGGCAAAATGCCGACATAAGCACAAGTAAACTGGCTCTTCTTACTGTCTATGTTATGAAGCTTTCCTGTGAGACCGGTTTCAGATTCCGATGCTTCACTTCAGGTTTACTGTATCCCTTGGACCTTCTTATCGACGGTGAAACACAGAAATTGCATCGGAATTAAATACAAAAGGCACAATGCCGACTTAGGTACAAGAAATCTTACTCTTCTTACTGTCTATGCTTTCAAACATTCCTGTGACACTAGTTATACATTCCGAAGCTTCACTTCAGGTATACTGTATCTGCCTGACCTTCGTATTGACGATGAAACACAGAAATTGCATCGGATTTAAATACAAAAGGCATATTGCCGACTTAAGTACAAGAAGACTGACTCTTCTTACTGACTATCTTTTGAACATTTCCTATGTGACTAATTTTAGATTCGGATGCTTCACTATATGTTTACTGTATCCCTCTGACCTTCTTATTGACGATGAAACACAGAAATTGCATAGGAATTAAATACAAAACGCACAATGCCGACTTAAGTACAAGAAGACTGACTCTTCTTACTGACTATGTTTTGAACATTTCCTGTGAGACTAATTTTAGATTCCGATGCTTCACTATATGTTTACTGTATCCCTTGGACCTTCTTATTGACGGTGAAACCCAGAAATTGCATTAGAATTAAATACAAAAGGCACAAAGCCGACTTAAGTACATGAGGACTGACTCTTCCTACTGACTATTATTTCAACATTTCCCGTGAGACCAGTTTTAGATTCCGATGCTTCACTATATGTTTACTGTATCCCTCTGACCTTCTTATTGACGATGAAACACATAAATTGCATCGGAATTAAATAGAAAAGGCACAATGCCGACTTAAGTACAAGAAAACTGACTCTTCTTACTGTCTATGTTTTTAACCATTCCTGTGAGACTAGTTATAGATTCCGATGCTTCACTTCAGGTATACTGTATCTCTCTGACCTTCGTATTAACGTTGAAATACAGAAATTGCATCGGAATTAAATACAAAAGGCACAATGCCGACTCAAGTAGAAGAAGTCTGGTTCTTCTTACTGTCTATGATTTGAAACTTTCCTGTGAGACCGGGTTTAGATTCCGATGCTTCACTTCAGGTTTACTGTATCCCTTGGATATTCTTATTGACGACGAAACACAGAAATTGCATTGGAATTAAATAGAAAAGCCACAATGCCGGCCTAAGTAGAAGAAAATAGACTCTTCTTACTGTCTATGTTTTGAAACATTCCCGTGACACTAGTTATAGATTCCGATGCTTCACTTCAGGTTTACTGTATCCCTCTGACCTTCTTATTGACGATGAAACACAGAAATTGCATCGGAATCAAATACAAAAGCACAATGCCGAATTAAGTACAAGAGAACTACTCTTCCTACTGTCTATGTTTTGAACCATTCCTGTGACACTAGTTATAGATTCCGATGATTCACTTCAGGTTTACTGTATCCCTCTGACCTTCTTATTGACGATGAATCACAGAAATTACATCGGAATCAAATACAAAAGCACAATGCCGAATTAAGTACAAGAGAACTACTCTTCCTACTGTCTATGTTTTGAACCATTCCTGTGACACTAGTTATAGATTCCGATGCTTCACTTCATTTTTACTGTATCCCTCTGACCTTCTTATTAATGATGAAACACATAAATTGCATCGGATTTAAATACATAATCACAATTGTGACTCAAGTACAAGAAGACTGGCTCTTATTTCTGTCTATGTTTTGAACCATTCCTGTGACACTAGTTTTAGATTCCGATGCTTCACTATATGTTTACTGTATCCCTTGGAGCTTCTTATTTACGATGAAACACCGAAATTGCATCCGAATTGAATACAAAACGCACAATGCTGACTTAAGTACAAGAAGACTGAGTCTTCTTACTGACTATGTTTTGAACATTTCCTGTGAGACCAGTTTTAGATTCCGATGCTTCACTATATGTTTACTGTATCCCTCGGACCTTCTTATTGACGATGAAACACAGAAATTGCATCAGAATTAAATACAAAAGGCGCAATGCCGACTTAAGTACAAGAAATCTAACTCTTCATACTGTCTGAGTCTTGAACCATTCCTGTGACATTAGTTATCGATTCCGATGCTACACTTCAGGTTTACTGTATCGCTCTGACCTTCTTATTGACGATGAAACACAGAAATTGCATCGCAATTAAATACAAAAGGCACAATTCCGAATTAAGTACAAGAAAACTGATTCTTCTTACTGTCTATGTTTTGAACCATTCCTGTGACACTAGTTATAGATTCCGATGGTCCCCTTCAGGTTTCTTGTATCTCTCTGACCTTCTTATTGACGATGAAACACAGAAATGGCATCGGAATTAAATACAAATGGCACAATGCCGACTTAAGTACAAGAAGACCGACTCTTCCTACTGCCTATGTTTTGAACCATTCCTGTGACACTAGTTATAGATTCCAATGCTTCACTTCAGGTTTACTGTATTCCTGGACCTTCTTATTGACCATGAAACACAGAAATTGCATCGGAATTAAATACAAAAGGCAAAATTCCGACTTAAGTACGAGAAAACTGACTCTTCTCACTGTCTTTGTTTTGAACCATTCCTGTGACACTAGTTATGGATTTCGATCCTTCACTTCAGGTTTACTGACTCCTTCTGACCTTCTTATTGACGATGAAACACAGATATTGCATCGGAATGAACTACAACAAGCACAATGCCGACTTAAGTACAAGAAATCGAACTCTTCATACTGTCTGTGTTTTGAACCATTCCTGTGACATTAGTTATCGATTCCGATGCTTCACTTCAGGTTTACTGTATCGCTCTGACCTTCTTATTGACGATGAAACACAGAAATGGCATCGGAATTAAATACAAATGGCACATTGCCGACTTAAGTACAAGAAGACTGACTCTTCTTACTGACTATGTTTTGAACCACTCCTGTGAAACTAGTTATAGATTCCGATGCTTCACTTCAGGTTTACTGTATCCCTCTGACCATCTTATTGACCATGAAACACTGAATTGCATCGGAATTAAATACAAAAAGCACTATGCCGACTCAAGTACAAGAAGACTGGCTCTTCCAATTGTCTAGGTTTTGAACCATTCCTTTGACACTAGTTATAGATTCCGATGCTTCACTTCAGGTTTACTGTATCCCTCTGACCTTCTTATTGACGATGAAACACAGAAATTGCATAGGTATTAAATACATAGGCACAATGCCGACTCAGTTACAAGAAGACTGGCTCTTCTTACTGGCTATGTTTTGAAAGATTCCTATGACACTAGTTATAGATTCCGATGCTTCACTTCAGGTTTACTGTATCCCTCTGACCTTCTTATTGACGATGAAACACAGAAATTGCATCAGAATTAAATACAAAAGGCACAATGCCGACTCAAGTACAAGAAGACTGACTCTTCCTACTGTCTATGTTTTGAACCATTCCTGTGACACGAGTTATAGATTCCGATGCTTCACTTCGGGTTTACTGTATCCCTTGGACCTTCTAACTGACGATGAAACACGGAAATTGCATCGGTATTAAATATAAAAGTCACATTGCCGACGTAAGTACAAGAAGACTGACTCTTCTTACTGACTATGTTTTGAACGTTTCCTGTGAGACCAGTTTTAGATTCTGATGCTTCACTATATGTTTACTGTATCCCTTGAACCTTCTTATTGTCGATGAAACACAGAAATGGCATCGGAATTAAATACAAAAGTCACAATGCCGACTTAAGTACAAGAAGACTGACACTTCTTACAGTCTATGCTTCGAACCATTCCTGTGACACTAGTTATAGATTGCGATGCTTCACCTCAGGTTTACTGTATCCCTCTGACCTTATTGACAATGAAACACAGAAATTGCATCGGAATTAAATACAAAAGCCACATTGCCGACTCAAGTACAAGATGACTGGCTCTTCTTACTGTTTATGCTCTGAAGCTTTCCTGTGAGATTGGTTTTAGATTCCGATGCTTCACTTCAGGTTTACTGTAACACTTGGACCTTCTTATTGACGACGAAACACAGAAATTGAATCAGAATTAAATAGAAAATTCACAATGCTGACTTACGTACAAGAAAACTAACTCTTCTTACTGCCTATGTTTTGAACCTCTCCTGTGAGGCCAGTTTTAGATTCTGATGCTTCACTTCAGGTTTACTGTATCCCTTTGGACCTTCGTATTGACGATGAAACACAGAAATTGCATCGGAATTAAATACAAAAGTCACAATGCCGACTTAAGTACAAGAAGACTGACTCTTCTTACTGACTATGTTTTGAACGTTTCCTGTGAGACCAGTTTTAGATTCTGATGCTTCACTATATGTTTACTGTATCCCTTGAACCTTCTTATTGACGATGAAACACAGAAATGGCATCGGAATTAAATACAAAAGTCACAATGCCGACTTAAGTACAAGAAGACTGACTCTTCTTACTGACTATGTTTTGAACATTTCCTGTGAGACCAGTTTTAGATTCTGATGCTTCACTATATGTTTACTGTATCCCTCTGACCTTCTTATTGACGATGAAACACAGAAATTGCATCGGAATTAAATACAAAAGTCACAATGCCGACTTAAGTACAAGAAGACTGACTCTTCTTACTGTGTATGTTTTGAACCATTCCTGTGACACTAGTCGTAGATTCCGATGCTTCACTTCAGGTATACTGTATCTCTCTGACATTCTTATTGACGATGAAACACAGAAATTGCATCGAAATCAAATACAAACGGCACAATGCCGACTTAAGTACAAGAAGACTGACTCTTCTTGCTGTCTGTGTTTCAACTATTCCTGTGACACTAGTTATAGATTCCGATGCTTCACTTCAGGTTTATTGTATCCCTCTGACCTTCTTATTGACGATGAAACACAGAAATTGCATCGGAATGGAATACAAACGGCACAATGCCGACTCAAGTACAAGCAGACTGGCTCCTCTTACTGTCTATGTTTAGAACCATTCCTGTGACACTAGTTATAGATTCCGATGCTTCACTTCAGGTTTACTGTATCCCTGTGACCTTCTTATTGACGATGAAACACAGAAATTGCATCGGAATTAAATACAAAAGCACAATTCGGACTTACGTCAAAGAGAACTGTCTGTTCCTACTGTCTATGTTTTGAACCATTCCTGTGACACTAGTTATAGATTCCGACGCTTCACTTCGGGTTTACTGTATCCCTCTGACATTCTTACTGACGATGAAACATAGAAATTGAATCGGAATTAAATACAAAAATCACAATGCAGACTCAAGTACAAGAAGACTGTCTCCTCTTACTGTCTATGCTTTGAACCAATACTGTGACACTAGTTATAGATTCCGATGCTTCACTTCAGTTTCACTGTATCCCTCTGACCTTCTTATTGACGATGAAACACAGAAAATGCATCGGAATTAAATACAAAAGGCACAATGCCGACTAAAGTACAAGCAGACTGGCTCCTCTTACTGTCTATGCTTTGAACCAATCCTGTGACACTAGTTATAGATTCCGATGCATCACTTCAGGTTTGCTGTATCCCTCTGACCTTCTTATTGTCGATGAAACACAGAAATTGCATCGAAATTAAATACAGAAGCACAATTCCGACTGAAGTACAAGGGAACAGACTATTCTTACTGTCTATGTTTTGAACCATTCCTGTGACACTAGTTATAGATTCCGATGCTTCACTTCAGGTTTACTGTATCCCATTGACCTTCTTAATGACGATGAAACACTGATATTCCTTCGGAATTAAATCCAAAAGCACAATGCCTACTTAAGTACAAGAAAACTGACTCTTCTTACTGTCTATGTTTTCAACCAGTCCTGTGACACTAGTTATAGATTTCGATGCTTCACTTCAGGTTAACTGAATGCCTCTGACCTTCTTATTGACGATGAAACACAGAAATTGAATCAGAATTAAATAGAAAAGCCACAATGCTGACTTAAGTATAAGAAAACTAACTTATCTCACTGTCTATGTTTTGAACCTTTCCTGTGAGACCAGTTTTAGGGTCCGATGCTTCAATTCAGGTTTACTGTATCCCTTGGACCTTCTTATTGACGATGAAACACATAAATTGCATCGGAATTAAATACAAAAGGCACAATGCCGACATAAGTACAAGAAGACTGACTCTCCTTACCTACTATGTTTTGAACATTTCCTGTGAGACCAGTTTTAGATTCTAATGCTTCACTATATATTTACTGTATCCCTTGGACCTTCTTATTGACGATGAAACACAGAAATTGCAACGGAATTAAATACAAAAGGCACAATGCTGACTTAAGTACAAGAAGACTGACTATTCGTACTGACTATGATTTCAACATTTCCTTTGAGACCAGTTTTATACTCCGATGCTTCACTATATGTTTACTGTATCCCTTGGACCTTCTTATTGACGATGGAACACAGAAATTGCATCGGAAATAAATAGAAAAGGCACAATGCGGACTTAAGTACAAGAAAACTGACTCCTCGTACTGCGTATGTTTTGAACCATTCCTGTGACACTAGTTATAGATTCCGATGCTTCACTTCATATATACTATATCTCTCTGACCTTCTTATTGACGATGAAACACAGAAATTGCATTGGAATTAAATACAAAAGTCACAATGCCGACTCAAGTACAAAACGACTGGCTCTTCTTACTGTCTATGTTTTGAAACTTTCCTGTGAGACCGGTTTTAGATTCCGATGCTTCACTTCAGGTATACTGTATCCCTTGGATCTTCTTATTGACGACGAAACACAGAAATTGCATCGGAATTAAATAGAATAGGCAAAATGCCGACATAAGTACAAGAAAACTGACTCTTCTTACTGTCTATGTTTTGAACCATTAATGTGACACTAGTTACACATTCCGATGCTTCACTTCAGGTTTACCGTATCCCTCTGACCTTCTTATTGACGATGAGACACAGAAATTGCAGCGGAATTAAATACAAAAGGCAAAATGCAGACTTAAGTACAAGAAGTCCGACTCTTCTTACTGTCTTTGTTTTGAACCATTCCTGTGACACTAGTTATAGATTTCGATGCTTCACTTCAGGTTTACTGTATCCCTCTGACCTTCTTATTGACGATGAAACACAGAAGTTGCATCGAAATTAAGTACAAAAAGCACAATGCCGACTTAAGTACAAGAAATCTGACTCTTCCTACTCTCTATGTTTTGAACCATTCCTGTGACACTAGTTATCGATTCCGATGCCTCACTTCAGGTTTACTGTATCGCTGTGACCTTCTTCTTGACGATGAAACACAGAAATTACATCGGAATTAAATACAAAAGGCAGAATGCCGAATTAAGTACAAGAAAACTGACTCTGCTTACTGTCTATGTTTTGAACCAAACCTGTGACACTAGTTACAGTTTCCGATGCTTCACTTTCGGTTTACTGCATCCCTCTGTCCTTCTTATTGACGATGAAACACAGAAATTGCATCGGAATTAAATAAAAAAGGCACAATGCCGACTTACGTACAAGAAGACTGACTCTTCTTACTGTCTATGTTTTGAACCATTCATGTGGCACTAGTTATACATTCCGATGCTTCACTTTAGGTATACTGTATCCCTCTGACGTTCTTATTGGCGATGAAACACAGAAATTGCATCGGAATTAAATACAAAAGGCACAATGCCGACTTAAGCACAAGAAAACTGACTCTTCTGACTGTCTATGTTTTGAACCATTATGTGACACTAGTTATAGATTCCGATGCCTCGCTTCAGGTTTACTGTATACCTCTGAACTTCTTATTGACGATGAAACACAGAAATTGCATCGGAGTTAAATACAAAATTCACAATGCCAACATAAGTACAAGAAAACTGACTCTTCTTACTGTCAAAGTTTTGAACCATTCCTGTGACACTAGTTATAGATTCCGATGCTTCACTTCAGGATCACTGTATCCCTCTGACCTTCTTTTTGACGATGACACACTGAAATTCCATCGGAAATAAATACAAAGGCCCAATGCCAACTTAAGTACAAGGAAACTGACTCTTCTTACTTTCTATGATTTGAACCATTCCTGTGACACTAGTTATAGAATCCGATGCTTCACTTCAGGTTTACTGTATCCCTCTGACCTTCTTATTGACGATGAAACACAGAAATTGAATCAGAATTAAATAGAAAAGGCACAATGCTGACTTAAGTACAAGAAAACTAACTCTTCTTACTGTCTATGCTTTGAAACTTTCCTGTGAGACCAGTTTTAGGGTCCGATGCTTCACTTCAGGTTTACTGTTTCCCTTGGACCTTCTTATTGACGATGAAACACAGATATTGCATCGGAATTAAATACAAAAGGCACAATGCCGACATAAGTACAAGAAAACTGACTCTTCTGACTGTCTATGTTTTGAACCATTATGTGACACTAGTTATAGATTCCGATGCTACACTTCAGGTTTACTGTATACCTCTGACCTTCTTATTCACGATGAAACACAGAAATTGCATCGGAGTTAAATACAAAAGGCACAATGCCAACTTAAGTACAAGAAAACTGACTCTTCTTACTGTCTATGTTTTGAACCGTTATGTGACACTAGTTATAGATTCCGCTGCTTCACTTCAGGTTTTCTGTATCCCTTGGACCTTCTTATTAACGATGAAACACAGAAATTGCATCTGAGTTAAATACAAAAGGCACAATGCCAACTTAAAACAAGAAAAATGACTCTTCTTACTGTCTATGTTTTGAACCATTCCTGTGACACTAGTTATAGATTTCCATGCTTCACTTCAGGTTTACTGAATGCCTCTGACCTTCTTATTGACGATGAAACAAAGAATTTGCATCGGAATTAAATACAAAAGGCACAGTGCCGACTTTAGTACAAGAACACTGACTCCTATTACTGTCTATGTTTTGAACCATTCCTGTGACACTAGTTATAGATTCCGATGCTTCACTTCAGAATCACTGTATCCCTCTGACCTTCTTATTGACGATGACACACTAAAATTCCATCGGAATTAAATACAAAGGCACAATGCCGACTTAAGTACAAGGAAACTGACTCTTCTTACTGTCTATGATTTGAACCATTCCTGTGAGACTAGTTATAGAATCCGATGCTTCACTTCACGTTTACTGTATCCCTCTGACCTTCTTATTGACGATGAAACACAGAAATTGAATCAGAATTAAATAGAAAAGGCACAATGCTGACTTAAGTACAAGAAAACTGACTCTTCTGACTGTCTATGTTTTGAACCATTATGTGACTCTAGTTATAGATTCCGATGCTTCACTTCAGGTTTACTGTATCCCTCTGACCTTCTTATTGACGATAAAACACAGAAATATCATCGGAGTTAAATACAAAAGGCACAGTGATAACTGAAGTACAAGAAAACTGACTCTTCTTACTGTCTAAGTTTTGAACCATTCCTGTGACACTAGTTATAGATTCCGATGCTTCTCTTCAGGATTACTGTATCCCTCTGACCTTCTTATTGACGATGAAACACTGATATTCCTTAGGAATTAAATACAAAAGGCACAATGCCGACTTAAGTTCAAGAAAACTGACTCTTCTTACTGTCTATGTTTTGAACCATTCCTGTGACACTAGTTATAGATTTCGATGCTTCACTTCAGATTTACTGAATGCCTCTGACCTTCTTCTTGACGATGAAACAAAGAATTTGCATCGGAATTAAATACAAAAGGCACAGTGCTGACTTAAGTACAAGAAGACTGACTGTTATTACTGTCTATGCTTTGAACCATTCCTGTGACACTAGTTATAGATTCCGATGCTTCACTTCAGGTTCATTGTATCCCTCTGACCTTCTTAATGACGATGACACACTGAAATTCCATTGGAATTAAATACAAAGGCACAATGCCGACTTAAGTACAAGGAAACTGACTCTTCTTACTGTCTATGATTTGAACCATTCCTGTGACACTAGTTATAGAATCCGATGCTTCACTTCAGGTTTACTGTATCCCTCTGACCTTCTTATTGACGATGAAACGCAGAAATTGAATCAGAATTAAATAGAAAAGGCACAATGCTGACTTAAGTACAAGAAAACTAACTCTTCTTACTGTCTATGATTTGAAATTTTCCTGTGAGACCAGTTTCAGGGTCCGATGCTTCACTTCAGGTTTACTGTATCCCTTGGACCTTCTTATTGACGATGAAATACAGAAATTGCATCGGAATAAAATACCAAAGGCACAATGCCGACTTAAGTATAATAATACTGACTCTCCTTACTGACTATGTTTTGAACATTTCCTGTGAGACCAGTTTTAGATTCTGATGCTTCACTATATGTTTACTGTATCCCTTGGACCTTCTTATTGACGATGAAACACAGAAATTGCAACGGAATTAAATACAAAAGGCACAACGCCGACTTAAGTCCAAGAAGACTGACTCTTGTTACTGACTATCTTTTGAACATTTCCTGTTGTACCAGTTTTAGATTCCGATGCTCACTATATGTTTACTGTATCCCTTGGACCTTCTTATTGACGATGGAACACAGAAATTGCATCGGAAATAAATAGAAAAAGCACAATGCGGACTTAAGTAAGAAGAAAACTGACTCTACTGCGTATGTTTTGAACCATTCCTGTGACACTAGTTATGGATTCCGATGCTTCACTTCAGGTTTACTGTATCAATCTGACCTTCTTATTGACGATGAAACACAGAAATTCTATCGGAATTAACTACAAAAGGCACAATGCCGACATAAGTACAAGAAAACTGGCTGTTCTTACTGTCTATGTTTGAACCATTTGTGTGACACCACTTATAGATTCCGATGCTTCTCCTCCGGGTTACTGTATCCCTCTGACCTTATTATTGACGATGAAACACAGAAATTTCATCGGAATAAAATACAAAAGGCACAATGCCGACTTAAGTACAAGAAAACTGACTCTTCTTACTGTCTATGTTTTGAATCATTCCTGTGACACTAGTTATAGATTCCGTTGCTACACTTCAGGTATACTGTATCCCTCTGACCTTGTTATTGACGATAAAACACAGAAATTGCAACGGAATTAAACACAAAAGGTACAATGCCGAATTAAGCACAAGAAAACTGACTCTTCTTACTGTCTGTGTTTTGAACCATTCATGTGGCACTAGTTATAGATTCCGATGCTTCACTTCAGGTTTACTGTATCCCTCTGACCTTCTTATTCACGATGTAACACAGAAATAGGATCGGAATTAAATACAAGAGGCACAATGCCGACTTAAGTACAAGAAAACTGACTCTTCTTACTTTCTATGTTTTGAACCATTCCTGTGGCACTAGTTGTATATCCCGATGCTACACTTCAGGTTTACTGTATCCCTCTGACCTTCTTATTGACGATGAAACACAGAAATTGCATCGGAATCAAATAGAAAAGGCACAATGCCGAATTAAGTACAAGAAAACTGACCTTTCTGACTGTCTACGTTTTGAACCATTACGTGACACTAGTTATAGATTCCGATGCTTCTCTTCAGGTTTACTGTATCCCACTGACCTTCTTATTGACGATGAAACACAGAAATTGCATCAGAAATAAATAGAAAAGACACAATGCCGACTTATCTACAAGAGAACTGACTCTTCTTACTGTCTATGTTTTGAAGCATTCCCGTGACACTAGTTATAGGATCCGATGCTTCACTTCAGGTATACTGTATCCCACTGACCTTCTCATTGACGATGAAACACAGAAATTGGATCGGAATTAAATACAAATGCACAAAGCCGACTTCAGTACAAGAGAACTGACTCTTCCTACTGTCTATGCGTTCAAACATTCCTGTGACACTAGTTATAGATCCCGATGGTTCACTTCAGGTTTACTGTATCCCTCTGACCTTATTGAAGACGAAACACAGAAATTGAATCGGATTTAAATACAAAAGGCACAATGCCGACTTAAGTACAAGAAGACTGATTTTTCTTACTGTCTATGTTTTGAACTATTCCTGTGACACTAGTTATAGATTACGATGCTTCACTTCAGCTTTACTGTATCCCTCTGACCTTCTTATTGACGATGAAACACAGAAATTGCATCGGAATTAAATACAAAAGGCACAATGTCGAATCAAGGACAAGAAGACTGGCTCTTCCTACTGCCTATGTTTTGAACCATTCCTGTGACACTAGTTATAGATCCCGATGCTTCACTTCAGGTTTACTGTATCCCTCTGACCGTCTTATTGACGATGAAACACAGAAATTGCATCGGAATTAAATACATAGGCACAATGCCGACTTAAGTACAATAATACTGACTCTCCTTACTGACTATGTTATGAACATTTCCTGTGAGACCAGTTTTAGATTCTGATGCTTCACTATATGTTTACTGTATCCCTTGGACCTTCTTATTGACGATGAAACACAGAAATTGCAACGGAATTAAATACAAAAGGCACAACGCCGACTTAAGTAAGAAGAAAACTGACTCTACTGCGTATGTTTTGAACCATTCCTGTGACACTAGTTATGGATTCCGATGCTTCACTTCAGGTTTACTGTATCAATCTGACCTTCTTATTGACGATGAAACACAGAAATTCTATCGGAATTAACTACAAAAGGCACAATGCCGACATAAGTACAAGAAAACTGGCTCTTCTTACTGTCTATGTTTGAACCATTCCTGTGACACCACTTATAGATTCCGATGCTTCTCCTCCGGGTTACTGTATCCCTCTGACCTTATTATTGACGATGAAACACAGAAATTTCATCGGAATAAAATACAAAAGGCACAATGCCGACTTAAGTACAAGAAAACTGACTCTTCTTACTGTCTATGTTTTGAATCATTCCTGTGACACTAGTTATAGATTCCGTTGCTACACTTCAGGTATACTGTATCCCTCTGACCTTGTTATTGACGATAAAACACAGAAATTGCAACGGAATTAAACACAAAAGGTACAATGCCGAAATAAGCACAAGAAAACTGACTCTTCTTACTGTCTGTGTTTTGAACCATTCATGTGACACTAGTTATAGATTCCGATGCTTCACTTCAGGTTTACTGTATCCCTCTGACCTTCTTATTCACGATGTAACACAGAAATAGGATCGGAATTAAATACAAGAGGCACAATGCCGACTTAAGTACAAGAAAATTGACTCTTCTTACTTTCTATGTTTTGAACCATTCCTGTGGCACTAGTTGTATATCCCGATGCTACACTTCAGGTTTACTGTATCCCTCTGACCTTCTTATTGACGATGAAACACAGAAATTGCATCGGAATCAAATAGAAAAGGCACAATGCCGAATTAAGTACAAGAAAACTGACCTTTCTGACTGTCTACGTTTTGAACCATTACGTGACACTAGTTATAGATTCCGATGCTGCTCTTCAGGTTTACTGTATCCCACTGACCTTCTTATTGACGGTGAAACACAGAAATTGCATCAGAAATAAATAGAAAAGACACAATGCCGACTTATCTACAAGAGAACTGACTCTTCTTACTGTCTATGTTTTGAAGCATTCCCGTGACACTAGTTATAGATTCCGATGCTTCACTTCAGGTATACTGTATCCCACTGACCTTCTCATTGACGATGAAACACAGAAATTGGATCGGAATTAAATACAAAAGCACAAAGCCGACTTCAGTACAAGAGAACTGACTCTTCCTACTGTCTATGCGTTCAACCATTCCTGTGACACTAGTTATAGATCCCGATGCTTCACTTCAGGTTTACTGTATCCCTCTGACCTTATTGAAGACAAAACACAGAAATTGAATCGGAATTAAATACAAAAGGCACAATGCCGACTTAAGTACAAGAAGACTGATTTTTCTTACTGTCTATGTTTTGAACTATTCCTGTGACACTAGTTATAGATTCCGATGCTTCACTTCAGCTTTACTGTGTATCTCTGACCTTCTTATTGACGATGAAACACAGAAATTGCATCGGAATTAAATACAAAAGGCCCAATGTCGAATCAAGGACAAGAAGACTGGCTCTTCCTACTGCCTATGTTTTGAACCATTCCTGTGACACTAGTTATGGATCCCGATGCTTCACGTCAGGTTTACTGTATCCCTCTGACCGTCTTATTGACGATGAAACACAGAAATTGCATCGGAATTAAATACATAGGCACAATGCCGACTCAAGTACAAGAAGACTTGCTCTTCTTACGGTCTACGTTTTGAACCATTCCTGTGACACTAGTTATAGATTCTGATGCTTCACTTCAGGTTTACTGTATCCCTCTGACCTTCTTATTGACGATGAAACACAGAAATTGCATCAGAATTAAATTGAAAATGCACAATGCCGACTTAAATACAAGAAAACTGACTCTTCTTACTGCCTATGTTTTGAAGCATTCCCGTGACACTAGTTATAGATTCCGATGCTTCACTTCTGGTTTACTGTATCCCTCTGACATTCTTATTGACGATGAAAGACAGAAATTGCATCGGAATTAAAATCAAAAGGCACAATGCCGACTCAAGTGCAAGAAGACTGGCTCTTCTTACTGTCTATGCTTTGAAACTTTCCTGTGAGACCGGTTTTAGATTCCGATGCTTCACTTCAGGTTTACTGTTTCCCTCTGACCTTCCTATTGACGATGAAACACAGAAATTGCATCGGAATTAAATAGAAAAGGCACAATGCCGATTAAGTACATGAAAACTGATTTTTCTTACTATCTATGTTTTGAACCATTTCTGTGACACTAGTTATAGATTCCGATGCTTCACTTGAGGTTTACTGTATCCCTCTGACCTTCTTATTGACGATGAAACACAGATATTGCATCGGAATTAAATACAAAAGGCACAATGCCGACTTAAGTACAAGAAAACTGGCTCTTCTTACTGTCAATGTTTGAACCATTCCTGTGACACTAGTTATAGATTCCGATGCTTCACTTCCGGTTTACTGTATCCCTCTGACCTTATTATTGACGATGAAACACAGAAATTGCATCGTTATAAAATACAAAAGGCACAATGCCGACTTAAGTACAAGAAAACTGACTCTTCTTACTGTCCATCTTTTGAACCATTCCTGTGACACTAGTTATAGATCCCGATGCTTCACTTCAGGTTTACTGTATCCCTCTGACATTCTTATTGACGATGAAACACAGAAATTGTATCGGAATTATATACAAAAGGCACAATGCCGACTTAAGTACAAGAAAACTGGCTCTTCTTAATGTCTATGTTTGAACCATTCCTGTGACAATAGTTATAGATTCCGATGCTTCACCTCCGGTTTACTGTATCCCTCTGACCTTATTATTGGCGATGAAACACAGAAATTGCATCGGAATTAAATACAAAAGGCACAATGCCGACTTAAAAACAATAAAACTGACTCTTCTTACTGTCTATGTTTTGAACCATTCCTGTGACACTAGTTATAGATTCCGATGCTTCACTTCAGGTATACTGTATCCCTCTGACCTTGTTATTGACGATGAAACACAGAAATTGCAACGGAAATAAATACAAAAGGTACAATGCCGATTTAAGTACAAGCAAACTGACTCTTCTTACTCTCTGTGTTTTGAACCATTCATGTGACACTAGTTATAGATTCCGATGCTTCACTTCAGGTTTACTGTATCACTCTGACCTTCTTATTGACGATGAAACACAGAAATTGCATCGGAATTAAAAACAAAAGGCACAATGCCGACTGAAGTACAAGAAAACTGACTCTTCTTACTGTCTATGTTTTGAACCACTCCTGTGACACTAGTTATAGATTCCGATGCTTCACTTCAGGTTTACTGTATCCCTCTGACCTTCATATTGACGATGAAACATAGAAATTGCATGGGAATTAAATAGAAAAGGCACAATGCCGCCTTAAGTAGAAGAAAACTGACTCTTCTTACTGTCTATGTTTTGAACCATTCCTGTGACACCAGTTATAGATTCCGATGCTTCACTTCAGGTTTACTGTATCCCTCTGACCTTTTTATTGCGATGAAACACAGAAATTGCATCGGAATTAAATACAAAAGGCACAATGTCGCCTTAAGTACAAGAAAACTGAATCTTCTTACTGTCTATGTTTTGAACCATACCTGTGACACTAGTTATAGATTCCGATGCTTCACTTCAGGTTTACTATATACCTCTGACCTTCTTATTGACGATGAAACACAGAAATTGCATCGGAATTAAATAGAAAAGGCACAATGCCGACTTAAGTACAAGAAAACTGACCTTTCTGACTGTCTACGTTTTGAACCATTACGTGGCACTAGTTATAGATTCCGATGCTTCACTTCAGGTTTACAGTAACCCTCTGACCTTCTTATTGACAATGAAACGCAGAAATTGCATCAGAATTAAATTGAAAATGCACAATGCCGACTTAAATACAAGAAAACTGACTCTTCTTACTGTCTATGTTTTGAAGCATTCCCGTGACACTAGTTATAGATTCCGATGCTTCACTTCTGGGTTACTGTGTCCCTCTGACATTCTTATTGACGATGAAAGACAGAAATTGCATCGGAATTAAAATCAAAAGGCACAATGCCGACTTAAGTACAAGTAAACTGGCTCTTCTTACTGTCTATGTTTGAACCATTCCTGTGACACTAGTTATAGATTCTGATGCTTCACCTCCGGTTTACTGTATCCCTCTGACCTTATTATTGGCGATGAAACACAGAAATTGCATCGGAATAAAATACAAAAGGCACAATGCCGACTTATGAACAAGAAAACTGACTCTTCTTACTGTCTATGTTTTGAACCATTCCTGTGACACTAGTTATAGATTCCGATGCTTCACTTCAGGTATACTGTATCCCTCTGACCTTGTTATTGACGATGAAACACAGAAATTGCAACGGAAATAAATACAAAAGGTACAATGCCGATTTAAGTACAAGCAAACTGACTCTTCTTACTGTCTGTGTTTTGAACCATTCATGTGACACTAGTTATAGATTCCGATGCTTCTCTTCAGGTTTACTGTATCACTCTGACCTTCTTATTGACGATGAAACACAGAAATTGCATCGGAATTAAAAACAAAAGGCACAATGCCGACTGAAGTACAAGAAAACTGACTCTTCTTACTGTCTAAGTTTTGAACCATTCCTGTGACACTAGTTATAGATTCCGATGCTTCACTTCAGGTTTACTGTATCCCTCTGACCTTCTTATTGACGATGAAACATAGAAATTGCATGGGAATTAAATAGAAAAGGCACAATGCCGCCTTAAGTAGAAGAAAACTGACTCTTCTTACTCTCTATGTTTTGAACCATTCCTAAGACACTAGTTATAGATTTCGATGCTTCACTTCAGGTTTACTGAATGCCTCTGACCTTCTTATTGACGATGAAACAAAGAATTTGCAACGGAATTAAATACAAAAGGCACAGTGCCGACTTAAGTACAAGAAGACTGACTCTTATTACTGTCTATGCTTTGAACCTTTCCTGTGACACTAGTTATAGTTTCCGATGCTTCACGTCAGGTTTACTGTATCCCTCTGACCGTCTTATTGACGATGAAACGAAGAAATTGCATCGGAATTAATTACATAGGCACAATGCCGACTCAAGTACAAGAAGACTAGCTCTTCTTACTGTCTATGTTTTAAACCAATCCTGTGACACTAGTTATAGATTCCGATGCTTCTCTTCAGGTTTACTGTATCCCTCTGACCTTCTTATTGACGATGAAACACAGAAATTGCATCAGAATTAAATAGAAAAGACACAATGCCGACTTATCTACAAGAGAACTGACTCTTCTTACTGTCTATGTTTTGAAGCATTCCCGTGACACTAGTTATAGATTCCGATGCTTCACTTCAGGTATACTGTATCCCACTGACCTTCTCATTGACGATGAAACACAGAAATTGGATCGGAATTAAATACAAAAGCACAAAGCCGACTTCAGTACAAGAGAACTGACTCTTCCTACTGCCTATGCGTTGAACCATTCCTGTGACACTAGTTATAGATCCCGATGCTTCACTTCAGGTTTACTGTATCCCTCTGACCTTATTGAAGACGAAACACAGAAATTGAATCGGAATTAAATACAAAAGGCACAATGCCGACTTAAGTACAAGAAGACTTGCTCTTCTTACGGTCTATGTTTTGAACCATTCCTGTGACACTAGTTATAGATTCTGATGCTTCACTTCAGGTTTACTGTATCCCTCTGACCTTCTTATTGACGATGAAACACAGATATTGCATCGGAATTAAATACAAAAGGCACAATGCCGACTTAAGTACAAGAAAACTGGCTCTTCTTACTGTCAATGTTTGAACCATTCCTGTGACACTAGTTATAGATTCCGATGCTTCACTTCCGGTTTACTGTATCCCTCTGACCTTATTATTGACGATGAAACACAGAAATTGCATCGTTATAAAATACAAAAGGCACAATGCCGACTTAAGTACAAGAAAACTGACTCTTCTTACTGTCCATCTTTTGAACCATTCCTGTGACACTAGTTATAGATCCCGATGCTTCACTTCAGGTTTACTGTATCCCTCTGACATTCTTATTGACGATGAAACACAGAAATTGTATCGGAATTATATACAAAAGGCACAATGCCGACTTAAGTACAAGAAAACTGGCTCTTCTTAATGTCTATGTTTGAACCATTCCTGTGACAATAGTTATAGATTCTGATGCTTCACCTCCGGTTTACTGTATCCCTCTGACCTTATTATTGGCGATGAAACACAGAAATTGCATCGGAATTAAATACAAAAGGCACAATGCCGACTTAAAAACAATAAAACTGACTCTTCTTACTGTCTATGTTTTGAACCATTCCTGTGACACTAGTTATAGATTCCGATGCTTCACTTCAGGTATACTGTATCCCTCTGACCTTGTTATTGACGATGAAACACAGAAATTGCAACGGAAATAAATACAAAAGGTACAATGCCGATTTAAGTACAAGCAAACTGACTCTTCTTACTCTCTGTGTTTTGAACCATTCATGTGACACTAGTTATAGATTCCGATGCTTCACTTCAGGTTTACTGTATCACTCTGACCTTCTTATTGACGATGAAACACAGAAATTGCATCGGAATTAAAAACAAAAGGCACAATGCCGACTGAAGTACAAGAAAACTGACTCTTCTTACTGTCTATGTTTTGAACCACTCCTGTGACACTAGTTATAGATTCCGATGCTTCACTTCAGGTTTACTGTATCCCTCTGACCTTCATATTGACGATGAAACATAGAAATTGCATGGGAATTAAATAGAAAAGGCACAATGCCGCCTTAAGTAGAAGAAAACTGACTCTTCTTACTGTCTATGTTTTGAACCATTCCTGTGACACCAGTTATAGATTCCGATGCTTCACTTCAGGTTTACTGTATCCCTCTGACCTTTTTATTGCGATGAAACACAGAAATTGCATCGGAATTAAATACAAAAGGCACAATGTCGCCTTAAGTACAAGAAAACTGAATCTTCTTACTGTCTATGTTTTGAACCATACCTGTGACACTAGTTATAGATTCCGATGCTTCACTTCAGGTTTACTATATACCTCTGACCTTCTTATTGACGATGAAACACAGAAATTGCATCGGAATTAAATAGAAAAGGCACAATGCCGACTTAAGTACAAGAAAACTGACCTTTCTGACTGTCTACGTTTTGAACCATTACGTGGCACTAGTTATAGATTCCGATGCTTCACTTCAGGTTTACAGTAACCCTCTGACCTTCTTATTGACAATGAAACACAGAAATTGCATCAGAATTAAATTGAAAATGCACAATGCCGACTTAAATACAAGAAAACTGACTCTTCTTACTGTCTATGTTTTGAAGCATTCCCGTGACACTAGTTATAGATTCCGATGCTTCACTTCTGGGTTACTGTGTCCCTCTGACATTCTTATTGACGATGAAAGACAGAAATTGCATCGGAATTAAAATCAAAAGGCACAATGCCGACTTAAGTACAAGTAAACTGGCTCTTCTTACTGTCTATGTTTGAACCATTCCTGTGACACTAGTTATAGATTCTGATGCTTCACCTCCGGTTTACTGTATCCCTCTGACCTTATTATTGGCGATGAAACACAGAAATTGCGTCGGAATAAAATACAAAAGGCACAATGCCGACTTATGAACAAGAAAACTGACTCTTCTTACTGTCTATGTTTTGAACCATTCCTGTGACACTAGTTATAGATTCCGATGCTTCACTTCAGGTATACTGTATCCCTCTGACCTTGTTATTGACGATGAAACACAGAAATTGCAACGGAAATAAATACAAAAGGTACAATGCCGATTTAAGTACAAGCAAACTGACTCTTCTTACTGTCTGTGTTTTGAACCATTCATGTGACACTAGTTATAGATTCCGATGCTTCTCTTCAGGTTTACTGTATCACTCTGACCTTCTTATTGACGATGAAACACAGAAATTGCATCGGAATTAAAAACAAAAGGCACAATGCCGACTGAAGTACAAGAAAACTGACTCTTCTTACTGTCTAAGTTTTGAACCATTCCTGTGACACTAGTTATAGATTCCGATGCTTCACTTCAGGTTTACTGTATCCCTCTGACCTTCTTATTGACGATGAAACATAGAAATTGCATGGGAATTAAATAGAAAAGGCACAATGCCGCCTTAAGTAGAAGAAAACTGACTCTTCTTACTCTCTATGTTTTGAACCATTCCTAAGACACTAGTTATAGATTTCGATGCTTCACTTCAGGTTTACTGAATGCCTCTGACCTTCTTATTGACGATGAAACAAAGAATTTGCAACGGAATTAAATACAAAAGGCACAGTGCCGACTTAAGTACAAGAAGACTGACTCTTATTACTGTCTATGCTTTGAACCTTTCCTGTGACACTAGTTATAGTTTCCGATGCTTCACGTCAGGTTTACTGTATCCCTCTGACCGTCTTATTGACGATGAAACGAAGAAATTGCATCGGAATTAATTACATAGGCACAATGCCGACTCAAGTACAAGAAGACTAGCTCTTCTTACTGTCTATGTTTTAAACCAATCCTGTGACACTAGTTATAGATTCCGATGCTTCTCTTCAGGTTTACTGTATCCCTCTGACCTTCTTATTGACGATGAAACACAGAAATTGCATCAGAATTAAATAGAAAAGACACAATGCCGACTTATCTACAAGAGAACTGACTCTTCTTACTGTCTATGTTTTGAAGCATTCCCGTGACACTAGTTATAGATTCCGATGCTTCACTTCAGGTATACTGTATCCCACTGACCTTCTCATTGACGATGAAACACAGAAATTGGATCGGAATTAAATACAAAAGCACAAAGCCGACTTCAGTACAAGAGAACTGACTCTTCCTACTGCCTATGCGTTGAACCATTCCTGTGACACTAGTTATAGATCCCGATGCTTCACTTCAGGTTTACTGTATCCCTCTGACCTTATTGAAGACGAAACACAGAAATTGAATCGGAATTAAATACAAAAGGCACAATGCCGACTTAAGTACAAGAAGACTGACTCTTCTTACTGTCTATGTTTTGAACTATTCCTGTGACACTAGTTATAGATTCCGATGCTTCACTTCAGCTTTACTGTATCCCTCTGACCTTCTTATTGACGATGAAACACAGAAATTGCATCGGAATTAAATACAAAAGGCACAATGTCGAATCAAGGACAAGAGGACTGGCTCTTCCTACTGCCTATGTTTTGAACCATTCCTGTGACACTAGTTATAGATCCCGATGTTTCACTTCAGGTTTACTGTATCCCTCTGACCGTCTTATTGACGATGAAACACAGAAATTGCATCGGAATTAAATAAATAGGCACAATGCCGACTCAAGTACAAGAAGAATTGCTCTTCTTACTGTCTATGTTTTGAACCATTCCTGTGACACTAGTTATAGATTCTGATGCTTCACTTGAGGTTTACTGTATCCCTCTGACCTTCTTATTGACGATGAAACACAGATATTGCATCGGAATTAAATACAAAAGGCACAATGCCGACTTAAGTACAAGAAAACTGGCTCTTCTTACTGTCAATGTTTGAACCATTCCTCTGACACTAGTTATAGATTCCGATGCTTCACTTCCGGTTTACTGTATCCCTCTGACCTTATTATTGACGATGAAACACAGAAATTGCATCGTTATAAAATACAAAAGGCACAATGCCGCCTTAAGTACAAGAAAACTGACTCTTCGTACTGTCTATCTTTTGAACCATTCCTGTGACACTAGTTATGGATCCCGATGCTTCACTTCAGGTTTACTGTATCCCTCTGACATTCTTATTGACGATGAAACACAGAAATTGTATCGGAATTATATACAAAAGGCACAATGCCAACTTAAGTACAAGAAAACTGGCTCTTCTTACTGTCTATGTTTGAACCATTCATGTGACACTAGTTATAGATTCCGATGCTTCACTTCAGGTTTACTGTATCACTCTGACCTTCTTATTGACGATGAAACACAGAAATTGCATCGGAATTAAAAACAAAAGGCACAATGCCGACTGAAGTACAAGAAAACTGACTCTTCTTACTGTCTATGTTTTGAACCATTCCTGTGACACTAGTTATAGATTCCGATGCTTCACTTCAGGTTTACTGTATCCCTCTGACCTTCTAATTGACGATGAAACACAGAAATTGCATCGGAATCAAATAGAAAAGGCACAATGCCGACTTAAGTACAAGAAAACTGACCTTTCTGACTGTCTACGTTTTGAACCATTACGTGGCACTAGTTATAGATTCCGATGCTTCACTTCAGGTTTACTGTATCCCTCTGACCTTCTTATTGGCGATTAAACACAGAAATATCATTGGAGTTAAATACAAAAGGTACAATGCCAACATAAGTACAAGAAAACTGACTCTTCTTACTGTCTAAGTTTTGAAACATTCCTGTGACACTAGTTATAGATTCCGATGCTTCACTTCATGATCACTGTATCCCTCTGTCCTTCTTATTGTCGATGAAACACTGATATTCCTTCGGAATTAAATACAAAAGGCACAATGCCGACTTAAGTTCAAGAAAACTGACTCTTCTTACTGTCTATGATTTGAACCATTCCTGTGACACTAGTTATAGATTTCGATGCTTGACTTCAGGTTTACTGAATGCCTCTGACCTTCTTATTGACGATGAAACAAAGAATTTGCAACGGAATTAAATACAAAAGGCACAGTGCCGACTTAAGTACAAGAAGACTGACTCTTATTACTGTCTATGCTTTGAACCATTCCTGTGACACTAGTTATAGTTTCCGATGCTTCACTTCAGGTTTACTGTATCCCTCTGACCGTCTTATTGACGATGAAACGAAGAAATTGCATCGGAATTAATTACATAGGCACAATGCCGACTCAAGTACAAGAACACTAGCTCTTCTTACTGTCTATGTTTTGAACCAATCCTGTGACACTAGTTATAGATTCCGATGCTTCTCTTCAGGTTTACTGTATCCCTCTGACCTTCTTATTGACGATGAAACACAGAAATTGCATCAGCATTAAGTAGAAAAGACACAATGCCGACTTATCTACAAGAGAACTGACTCCTCTTACTGTCTATGTTTTGAAGCATTCCCGTGACACTAGTTATAGATTACGATGCTTCACTTCAGGTATACTGTATCCCTCTGACCTTATTATTGACGATGAAACACAGAAATTGCATCGTAATAAAATACAAAAGGCACAATGCTGACTTAAGTTCAAGAAAACTGACTCTTCTTACTGTCTATGTTTTGAACCATTCCTGTGACACTAGTTATAGATTTCGATGCTTCACTTCAGGTTTACTGAATGCCTCTGACCTTCTTATTGACGATGAAACAAAGAATTTGCAACGGAATTAAATACAAAAGGCACAGTGCCGACTTAAGTACAAGAAGACTGACTCTTATTACTGTCTATGCTTTGAACCATTCCTGTGACACTAGTTATAGTTTCCGATGCTTCACTTCAGGTTTACTGTATCCCTCTGACCGTCTTATTGACGATGAAACGAAGAAATTGCATCGGAATTAATTACATAGGCACAATGCCGACTCAAGTACAAGAAGACTAGCTCTTCTTAATGTCTATGTTTTGAACTATTCCTGTGACACTAGTTATAGATTCCGATGCTTCACTTCAGCTTTACTGTATCCCTCTGACCTTCTTATTGACGATGAAACACAGAAATTGCATCGGAATTAAATACAAAAGGCACAATGTCGAATCAAGGACAAGAAGACTGGCTCCTCCTACTGCCTATGTTTTGAACCATTCCTGTGACACTAGTTATATATCCCGATGCTTCACTTCAGGTTTACTGTATCCCTCTGACCGTCTTATTGACGATGAAACACTGAAATTGCATCGGAATTAAATACATAGGCACAATGCCGACTCAAGTACAAGAAGACATGCTCTTCTTACTGTCTATGTTTTGAACCATTCCTGTGACACTAGTTATAGATTCTGATGCTTCACTTCAGGTTTACTGTATCCCTCTGACCTTCTTATTGACGATGAAACACAGAAATTGCATCAGAATTAAATTGAAAATGCACAATGCCGACTTAAATACAAGAAAACTGACTCTTCTTACTGTCTATGTTTTGAAGCATTCCCGTGACACTAGTTATAGATTCCGATGCTTCAATTCTGGTTTACTGTATCCCTCTGACATTCTTATTGTCGATGAAAGACAGAAATTGCATCGGAATTAAAATCAAAAGCCACAATGCCGACTCAAGTACAAGAAGACTGGCTCTTCTTACTGTCTATGCTTTGAAACTTTCCTGTGACACCGGTTTTAGATTCCGATGCTTCACTTCAGGTTTACTGTTTCCCTCTGACCTTCTTATTGACGATGAAACACAGAAATTGCATCGGAATTAAATAGAAAAGGCACAATGCCGATTAAGTACATGAAAACTGATTTTTCTTACTATCTATGTTTTGAACCATTTCTGTGACACTAATTATAGATTCCGATGCTTCACTTGAGGTTTACGGTATCCCTCTGACCTTCTTATTGACGATGAAACACAGATATTGCATCGGAATTAAATAAAAAAGGCACAATGCCGACTTAAGTACAAGAAAACTGACTCTTCTTACTGTCAATGTTTGAACCATTCCTGTGACAGTAGTTATAGATTCCGATGCTTCACTTGAGGTTTACTGTATCCCTCTGACCTTCTTATTGACGATGAAACACAGATATTGCATCGGAATTAAATAAAAAAGGCACAATGCCGACTTAAGTACAAGAAAACTGGCTCTTCTTACTGACAATGTTTGAACCATTCCTGTGACACTAGTTATAGATTCCGATGCTTCACTTCCGGTTAACTGTATCCCTCTGACCTTATTATTGACGATGAAACACAGAAATTGCATCGGAATTAAAAACAAAAGGCACAATGCCGACTGAAGTACAAGAAAACTGACTCTTCTTACTGTCTATGTTTTGAACCATTCCTGTGACACTAGTTATAGATTCCGATGCTTCACTTCAGGTTTACTGTATCCCTCTGACCTTCTTATTAACGAAGAAACACAGAAATTGCATGGGAATTAAATAGAAAAGGCACAATGCCGCTTTAACTAGAAGAAAACTGACTCTTCTTACTGTCTATGTTTTGAACCATTCCTGTGACACCAGTTATAGATTCCGATGCTTCACTTCAGGTTTACTGCATCCCTCTGACCTTTTTATTGACGATGAAACACAGAAATTGCATCGGTATTAAATACAAATGGCACAATGTCGACTTAAGTACAAGAAAACTGAATCTTCTTACTGTCTATGTTTTGAACCATTCCTGTGACACTTGTTATAGATCCCGATGCTTCACTTCAGGTTTACTGTATCAATCTGACCTTCTTATTGACGATGAAACACAGAAATTCTATCGGAATTGACTACAAAAGGCACAATGCCGACATAAGTACAAGAAAACTGGCTCTTCTTACTGTCTATGTATGAACCATTTCTGTGACACCAGTTATAGATTCCGATGCTTCACCTCCGGGTTACTGTATCCCTCTGACCTTATTATTGACGATGAAACACAGAAATTGCAACGGAATTAAACACAAAAGGTACAATGCCGACTTAAGTACAAGAAAACTGACTCTTCTTACTGTCTGTGTTTTGAACCATTCATGTGACACTACTTATAGATTCCGATGCTTCACTTCAGGTTTACTGTATCCCTCTGACCTTCTTATTCACGATGAAACACAGAAATTGGATCGGAATTAAGTACAAGAGGCACAATGTCGACTTAAGTACAAGAAAACTGACTTCTTCTTACTTTCTATGTTTTGAACCATTCCTGTGGCACTAGTTGTATATCCCGATGCTACACTTCAGGTTTACTGTATCCCTCTGATCTTCTTATTGACGATGAAACGCAGAAATTGCACCGGAATCAAATAGAAAAGGCACAATGCCGACTTAACTACAAGAAAACTGACCCTTCTGACTGTCTACGTTTTGAACCATTACGTGACACTAGTTATAGATTCCGATGCTACACTTCAGGTTTACTATATCCCTCTGACCTTCTTATTGACGATTAAACACAGAAATATCATTGGAGTTAAATACAAAAGGCACAATGCCAACTTAAGTACAAGAAAACTGACTCTTATTACTGTCTATGCTTTGAACAATTCCTGTGACACTAGTTATAGTTTCCGATGCTTCACTTCAGGTTTACTGTATCCCTCTGACCGTCTTATTGACGATGAAACGAAGAAATTGCATCGGAATTAAATACATAGGCACAATGCCGACTCAAGTACAAGAAGACTTGCTCTTCTTACTGTCTGTGTTTTGAACCATTCCTGTGACACTAGTTATAGATTCCGATGCTTCACTTCAGGTATACTGTATCCCTCTGACCTTGTTATTGACGATGAAACACAGAAATTGCAACGGAAATAAATACAAAAGGTACAATGCCGATTTAAGTACAAGCAAACTGACTCTTCTTACTCTCTGTGTTTTGAACCATTCATGTGACACTAGTTATAGATTCCGATGCTTCACTTCAGGTTTACTGTATCACTCTGACCTTCTTATTGACGATGAAACACAGAAATTGCATCGGAATTAAAAACAAAAGGCACAATGCCGACTGAAGTACAAGAAAACTGACTCTTCTTACTGTCCATGTTTTGAACCATTCCTGTGACACTAGTTATAGATTCCGATGCTTCACTTCAGGTTTACTGTATCCCTCTGACCTTCTTATTGACGATGAAACATAGAAATTGAATGGGAATTAAATAGAAAAGGCACAATGCCGCCTTAAGTAGAAGAAAACTGACTCTTCTTACTGCCTATGTTTTGAACCATTCCTGTGACACCAGTTATAGATTCCGATGCTTCACTTCAGGTTTACTGTATCCCTCTGACCTTTTTATTGACGATGAAACACAGAAATTGCATCGGAATTAAATACAAAAGGCACAATGTCGACTTAAGTACAAGAAAACTGAATCTTCTTACTGTCTATGTTTTGAACCATACCTGTGACACTAGTTATAGATTCCAATGCTTCACTTCAGGTTTACTGTATACCTCTGACCTTCTTATTGACGATGAGACACAGAAATTGCATCGGAATTAAATACAAAAGACATAATGCCGACTTAAGTACAAGAAAACTGACTCTTCTTACTGTCTATGTTTTGAATCATTCCTGTGACACTAGTTATAGATTCCGTTGCTAAGCTTCAGGTATACTGTATCCCTCTGACCTTGTTATTGACGATGAAACACAGAAATTGCAACGGAATTAAACACAAAAGGTACAATGCCGACTTCAGTACAAGAAAACTGACTCTTCTTACTGTCTGTGTTTTGAACCATTCATGTGACACTAGTTATAGATTCCGATGCTTCACTTCAGGTTTACTGTATCCCTCTGACCTTCTTATTCACGATGAAACACATAAATTGGATCGGAATTAAATACAAGAGGCACAATGCCGACTTAAGTACAAGAAAACTGACTCTTCTTACTTTCTATGTTTTGAACCATTCCTGTGGCACTAGTTGTATATCCCGATGCTACACTTCAGGTTTACTGTATCCCTCTGACCCTCTAATTGACGATGAAACACAGAAATTGCATCGGAATCAAATAGAAAAGGCACAATGCTGACTTAAGTACAAGAAAACTGACCTTTCTGACTGTCTACGTTTTGAACCATTACGTGGCACTAGTTATAGTTTCCGATGCTTCACTTCAGGTTTACTGTATCCCTCTGACCTTCTTATTGGCGATTAAACACAGAAATAGCATTGGAGTTAAATACAAAAGGCACAATGCCAACTTAAGTACAAGAAAACTGACTCTTCTTACTGTCTAAGTTTTGAACCATTCCTGTGACACTACTTATAGATTACGATGCTTCACTTCATGATCACTGTATCCCTCTGTACTTCTTATTGTCGATGAAACACTGATATTCCTTCGGAATTAAATACAAAAGGCACAATGCCGACTTAAGTTCAAGAAAACTGACTCTTCTTACTGTCTATGATTTGAACCATTCCTGTGACACTAGTTATAGATTTCGATGTTTCACTTCAGGTTTACTGTATCCCTCTGACCTTATTGAAGATGAAACACAGAAATTGCATCGGAATTAAATACAAAAGGCACAATGCCGACTTAAGTACAAGAAAACTGGCTCTTCTTACTGTCAATGTTTGAACCATTCCTGTGACACTAGTTATAGATTCCGATGCTTCACTTCCGGTTTACTGTATCCCTCTGACCTTATTATTGACGATGAAACACAGAAATTGCATCGTAATAAAATACAAAAGGCACAATGCCGACTTAAGTTCAAGAAAACTGACTCTTCTTACTGTCTATGTTTTGAACCATTCCTGTGACACTAGTTATAGATTTCGATGCTTCACTTCAGGTTTACTGAATGCCTCTGACATTCTTAATGACGATGAAACAAAGAATTTGCAACGGAATTAAATACAAAAGGCACAGTGCCGACTTAAGTACAAGAAGACTGACTCTTATTACTGTCTATGCTTTGAACCATTCCTGTGACACTAGTTATAGTTTCCGATGCTTCACTTCAGGTTTACTGTATCCCTCTGACCGTCTTATTGACGATGAAACGAAGAAATTGCATCGGAATTAATTACATAGGCACAATGCCGACTCAAGTACAAGAAGACTAGCTCTTCTTACTGTTTATGTTTTGAACTATTCCTGTGACACTAGTTATAGATTCCGATGCTTCACTTCAGCTTTACTGTATCCCTCTGACATTCTTGTTGACGATGAAACACAGAAATTGCGTCGGAATTAAATACAAAAGGCACAATGTCGAATCAAGGACAAGAAGACTGGCTCCTCCTACTGCCTATGTTTTGAACCATTCCTGTGACACTAGTTATAGATCCCGATGCTTCACTTCAGGTTTACTGTATCCCTCTGACCGTCTTATTGACGATGAAACACTGAAATTGCATCGGAATTAAATACATAGGCACAATGCCGACTCAAGTACAAGAAGACTTGCTCTTCTTACTGTCTATGTTTTGAACCATTCCTGTGACACTAGTTATAGATTCTGATGCTTCACTTCAGGTTTACTGTATCGCTCTGACCTTCTTTTTGACGATGAAACACAGATATTGCATCGGAATTAAATACAAAAGGCACAATGCCGACTTAAGTACAAGAAAACTGGCTCTTCTTACTGACAATGTTTGAACCATTCCTCTGACACTAGTTATAGATTCCGATGCTTCACTTCCGGTTTACTGTATCCCTCTGACCTTATTATTGACGATGAAACACAGAAATTGCATCGTAATAAAATACAAAAGGCGCAATGCCGACTTAAGTACAAGAAAACTGACTCTTCTTACTGTCAATGTTTGAACCATTCCTGTGACACTAGTTATAGATTCCGATGCTTCACTTGAGGTTTACTGTATCCCTCTGACCTTCTTATTGACGATGAAACACAGATATTACATCGGAATTAAATACAAAAGGCACAATGCCGACTTAAGTACAAGAAAACTGGCTCTTCTTAGTGTCAATGTTTGAACCATTCCTGTGACACTAGTTATATATTCTGATGCTTCACTTCCGGTTTACTGTATCCCTCTGACCTTATTATTGACGATGAAACACAGAAATTCTATCGGAATTAAATACAAAAGGCACAATGCCGACTTAAGTACAAGAAAACTGGCTCTTCTTACTGTCTATGTTTGAACCATTCCTCTGACACTAGTTATAGATTCCGATGCTTCACCTCCGGGTTACTGTATCCCTCTGACCTTCTTATTGACGATGAAACACAGAAATTGCATCGGAATTAAATACAAAAGGCACAATGCCGACTTAAAAACAATAAAACTGACTCTTCTTACTGTCTATGTTTTGAACCATTCCTGTGACACTAGTTATAGATTCCGATGCTTCACTTCACGTTTACTGTATCCCTCTGACCTTCTTATTGACGATGAAACGCAGAAATTGCATCGGAATGAAATACAAAAGGCACAATGCTGACTTAAGTACAAGAAAACTGACTCTTCTTAATGTCTATGTTTTGAACCATTTATGTGACACTAGTTATAGATTCCGATGCTTCACTTCTGGTTTACTGTATCCCTCTGACCTTCTTATTGACGACTGAAACACAGAAATTGCATCGGAATTAAATACAAAAGCACAATGCCGACTTAAGTACAAGAAAGCTGACCCTCCTTACTGTCTATATTTTGATCCATTCCTGTGACACTAGTTATTGATTCCGATGCTTCACCTCAGGTTTACTGTATCCCTGTGACCTTCTTATTGACGATGAAACACAGAAATTGCATCGGAATTAAATACAAAAGGCATAATGCCGACTTAAGTACAAGAAAACTGACTCTTCTTACTGTCTACGTTTTGAACCATTCATGTGACACTAATTATAGATTACGATGCTTCACTTCAGGATTACTGTATCCCTCTGCCCATCTTATTGACGATGAAACACAGAAATTGCATCGGAATTATATATAAAAGGCACAATGCCGATTTAAGTACAAGAAAAGCTGACTCTTCTTACTGTCTATGTTTTCAACCATTCCTGTGACACTAGTTATAGATCCCGTTGCTTCACTTCAGCTTTACTGTATCCCTCTGACCTTCTTATTGACGATGAAACACAGAAATTGCATCGGAATTAAAAACAAAAGGCACAATGCCGACTGAAGTACAAGAAAACTGACTCTTCTTACTGTCTATGTTTTGAACCATTCCTGTGACACCAGTTATAGATTCCGATGCTTCACTTCAGGTTTACTGTATCCCTCTGACCTTTTTATTGACGATGAAACACAGAAATTGCATCGGTATTAAATACAAAAGGAAATGTCGACTTAAGTACAAGAAAACTGAATCTTCTTACTGTCTATGTTTTGAACCATTCCTGTGACACTTGTTATAGATCCCGATGCTTCACTTCAGGTTTACTGTATCAATCTGACCTTCTTATTGACGATGAAACACAGAAATTCTATCGGAATTAACTACAAAAGGCACAATGCCGACATAAGTACAAGAAAACTGGCTGTTCTTACTGTCTATGTATGAACCATTCCTGTGACACCAGTTATAGATTCCGATGCTTCACCTCCGGGTTACTGTATCCCTCTGACCTTATTATTGACGATGAAACACAGAAATTGCATCGGAATAAAATACAAAAGGCACAATGCCGACTTAAGTACAAGAAAACTGACTCTTCTTACTGTCTATGTTTTGAATTATTCCTGTGACACTATTTATAGATTCCGTTTGCTACACTTCAGGTATACTGTATCCCTCTGACCTTGTTATTGACGATGAAACACAGAAATTGCAACGGAATTAAACACAAAAGGTACAATGCCGATTTAAGTACAAGAAAACTGACTCTTCTTACTGTCTGTGTTTTGAACCATTCATGTGACACTACTTATAGATTCCGATGCTTCACTTCAGGTTTACTGTATCCCTCTGACCTTCTTATTCACGATGAAACACAGAAATTGGATCGGAATTAAATACAAGAGGCACAATGTCGACTTAAGTACAAGAAAACTGACTTCTTCTTACTTTCTATGTTGTGAACCATTCCTGTGGCACTAGTTGTATATCCCGATGCTACACTTCAGGTTTACTGTATCCCTCTGATCTTCTTATTGACGATGAAACGCAGAAATTTCACCGGAATCAAATAGAAAAGCCACAATGCCGACTTAACTACAAGAAAACTGACCCATCTGACTGTCTACGTTTTGAACCATTACGTGACACTAGTTATAGATTCCGATGCTTCACTTCAGGTTTACTATATCCCTCTGACCTTCTTATTGACGATTAAACACAGAAATATCATTGGAGTTAAATACAAAAGGCACAATGCCAACTTAAGTACAAGAAAACTGACTCTTATTACTGTCTATGCTTTGAACAATTCCTGTGACACTAGTTATAGTTTCCGATGCTTCACTTCAGGTTTACTGTATCCCTCTGACCGTCTTATTGACGATGAAACGAAGAAATTGCATCGGAATTAAATACATAGGCACAATGCCGACTCAAGTACAAGAAGACTTGCTCTTCTTACTGTCTATGTTTTGAACCATTCCTGTGACACTAGTTATAGATTCTGATGCTTCACTTCAGGTTTACTGTATCCCTCTGACCTTCTTATTGACGATGAAACACAGAAATTGCATTAGAATTAAATTGAAAAGGCACAATGCCGAGTTAAATACAAGAAAGCTGACTCTTCTTACTGTCTATGTTTTGAAGCATTCCCGTGACACTAGTTATAGATTCCGATGCTTCACTTCTGGTTTCCTGTATCCCTCTGACCTTCTTATCGACGATGAAAGACAGAAATTGCATCGGAATTAAAATCATAAGGCACAATGCCGACTCAAGTACAAGAAGACTGGCTCTTCTTACTGTCTATGCTTTGAAACTTTCCTGTGAGACCGGTTTTAGATTCCGATGCTTCACTTCAGGTTTACTGTTTCCCTCTGACCTTCTTATTGACGATGAAACACAGATATTGCATCGGAATTAAATAGAAAAGGCACAATGCCGATTAAGTACATGAAAACTGATTTTTCTTACTATCTATGTTTTGAACCATTTCTGTGACACTAGGTATAGATTCCGATGCTTCACTTCAGGTTTACTGTATCCGTCTCACCTTCTTATTGACGATGAAACACAGATATTGCATCGGAATTAAATACAAAAGGCACAATGCCGACTTAAGTACAAGAAAACTGGCTCTTCTTACTGTCAATGTTTGAACCATTCCTGTCACACTAGTTATAGATTCCGATGCTTCACTTCCGGTTTACTGTATCCCTCTGACCTTATTATTGACGATGAAACACAGAAATTGCATCGTAATAAAATACAAAAGGCACAATGCCGACTTAAGTACAAGAAAACTGACTCTTCTTACTGTCTATCTTTTGAACCATTCCTGTGACATTAGTTATAGATCCCGATGCTTCACTTCAGGTTTACTGTATCCCTCTGACATTCTTATTGACGATGAAACGCAGAAATTGCATCGGAATGAAATACAAAAGGCACAATGCTGACTTAAGTACAAGAAAACTGACTCTTCTTACTGTCTATGTTTTGAACTATTTATGTGACACTAGTTATAGATTCCGATGCTTCACTTCAGGTTTACTGTATCCCTCTGACCTTCTTATTGACGACTGAAACACAGAAATTGCATCGGAATTAATTACAAAAGGCACAATGCCGACTTAAGTACAACAAAGCTGACTCTTCTTACTGTCTATGTTTTGAACCATACCTGTGACACTATTTATAGATTCCGATGCTTCACTTCAGATTTACTGTATACCTCTGACCTTCTTATTGACGATGAAACACAGAAATTGCATCGGAATTAAATACAAAAGGCACAATGCCGACTTAAAAACAAGAAAACTGACTCTTCTTACTGTCTATGTTTTGAACCATTCCTGTGACACTAGTTATAGATCCCGATGCTTCACTTCAGGTTTACTGTATCCCTCTGACCTTCTTATTGACGATGAAACACAGAAATTCTATCGGAATTAAATACAAAAGGCACAATGCCGACTTAAGTACAAGAAAACTGGCTCTTCTTACTGTCTATGTTTGAACCATTCCTGTGACACTAGTTATAGATTCCGATGCTTCACCTCCGGGTTACTGTATCCCTCTGACCTTCTTAATGACGATGAAACACAGATATTGCATCGGAATTAAAAAAAAAATTCACAATGCCGACTTAAGTACAAGAAAACTGGCTCTTCTTACTGTCATTGTTTGAACCATTCCTGTGACACTAGTTATAGATTCCGATGCTTCACTTCCGGTTTACTGTATCCCTCTGACCTTATTATTGACGATGAAACACAGAAATTGCATCGTAATAAAATACAAAAGGCACAATGCCGATTTAAGAACAAGAAAACTGACTCTTCTTACTGTCTATCTTTTGAACCATTCCTGTGACACCAGTTATAGATCCCGATGCTTCACTTCAGGTTTACTGTATCCCTCTGACATTCTTATTGGCGATGAAACACAGAAATTGTATCGGAATTATATACAAAAGGCACAATGCCGACTTAAGTACAAGAAAACTGGCTCTTCTTACTGTCTATGTTTGAACCATTCCTGTGACACTAGTCATAGATTCCGATGCTTCACCTTCGGTTTACTGTATCCCTCTGACGTTATTATTGACGATGAAACACAGAAATTGCATCGGAATAAAATACAAAAGGCACAATGCCGACTTAAGTAAAAGAAAACTGACTCTTCTTACTGTCTATGTTTTGAACCATTCCTGTGACACTAGTTATAGATTCCGATGCTTCACTTCGGGTTTACTGTATCACTCTGACCTTCTTAATGACGACTGAAACACAGAAATTGCATCGGAATTAAATACAAAAGGCACAATGCCGACTTAAGTACAAGAAAACTGACTCTTCTTACTGTCTATGTTTTGAACCATTCCTGTGACACTAGTTATAAATCCCGATGCTTCACTTCAGGTTTACTGTATCAATCTGACCTTCTTATTGACGATGAAACACAGAAATTCTATCGGAATTAACTACAAAAGGCACAATGCCGACATAAGTACAAGAAAACTGGCTCTTCTTACTGCCTATGTATGAACCATTCCTGTGACACCAGTTATAGATTCCGATGCTTCACCTCCGGGTTACTGTATCCCTCTGACCTTATTATTGACGATGAAACACAGAAATTGCATCGGAATAAAATACAAAAGGCACAATGCCGACTTAAGTACAAGAAAACTGACTCTTCTTACTGTCTATGTTTTGAATTATTCCTGTGACACTAGTTATAGATTCCGTTTGCTACACTTCAGGTATACTGTATCCCTCTGACCTTGTTATTGACGATGAAACACAGAAATTGCAACGGCATTAAACACAAAAGGTACAATGCCGACTTAAGTACAAGAAAACTGACTCTTCTTACTGTCTGTGTTTTGAACCATTCTTGTGACACTACTTATAGATTCCGATGCTTCACTTCAGGTTTACTGTATCCCTCTCACCTTCTTATTCACGATGAAACACAGAAATTGGATTGGAATTAAATACAAGAGGCACAATGTCGACTTAAGTACAAGAAAACTGACTCTTCTTACTTTCTATGTTTTGAACCATTCCTGTGGCACTAGTTGTATATCCCGATGCTACACTTCAGGTTTACTGTATCCCTCTGACCTTCTTATTGACGATGAAACACAGAAATTGCACCGGAATCAAATAGAAAAGGCACAATGCCGACTTAACTACAAGAAAACTGACCCTTCTGACTGTCTACGTTTTGAACCTCTACGTGACACTAGTTATAGATTCCGATGCTTCACTTCAGGTTTACTATATCCCTCTGACCTTCTTATTGACGATTAAACACAGAAATATCATTGGAGTTAAATACAAAAGGCACAATGCCAACTTAAGTACAAGAAAACTGACTCTTATTACTGTCTATGCTTTGAACCATTCATGTGACACTAGTTATAGTTTCCGATGCTTCACTTCAGGTTTACTGTATCCCTCTGACCGTCTTATTGACGATGAAACGAAGAAATTGCATCGGAATTAAATACATAGGCACAATGCCGACTCAAGTACAAGAAGACTTGCTCTTCTTACTGTCTATGTTTTGAACCATTCCTGTGATACTAGTTATAGATTCTGATGCTTCACTTCAGGTTTACTGTATCCCTCTGACCTTCTTATTGACGATGAAATACAGAAATTGCATCAGAATTAAATTGAAAAGGCACAATGCCGAGTTAAATACAAGAAAACTGACTCTTCTTACTGTCTATGTTTTGAAGCATTCCCGTGACAGTAGTTATAGATTCCGATGCTTCACTTCTGGTTTACTGTATCCCTCTGACCTTCTTATCGACGATGAAAGACAGAAATTGCATCGGAATTAAATAGAAAAGGCACAATGCTGACTTAAGTACAAGAAAACTGACTCTTCTTACTGTCTATGTTTTGAACCATACCTGTGACACTAGTTATAGATTCCGATGCTTCACTTCAGATTAACTGTATACCTCTGACCTTCTTATTGACGATGAAACACAGAAATTGCATCGGAATTAAATACAAAAGGCACAATGCCGACATAAAAACAAGAAAACAGACTCTTCTTACTGTCTATGTTTTGAACCATTCCTGTGACACTAGTTATAGATCCCGATGCTTCACTTCAGGTTTACTGTATCCCTCTGACCTTCTTATTGACGATGAAACACAGAAATACTATCGGAATTAAATACAAAAGGCACAATGCCGACTTAAGTACAAGAAAACTGGCTCTTCTTACTGTCTATGTTTGAACCATTCCTGTGACACTAGTTATAGATTCCGATGCTTCACCTCCGGGTTACTGTATCCCTCTGACCTTCTTATTGACGATGAAACACAGATATTGCATCGGAATTAAATACAAAAGGCATAATGCCGACTTAAGTACAAGAGAACTGGCTCTTCTTACTGACAATGTTTGAACCATTCCTGTGACACTAGTTATAGATTCCGATGCTTCACTTCCGGTTTACTGTATCCGTCTGACCTTATTATTGACGACGAAACACAGAAATTGCATCGTAATAAAATACAAAAGGCACAATGCCGACTTAAGAACAAGAAAACTGACTCTTCTTACTGTCTATCTTTTGAACCATTCCTGTGACACAAGTTATAGATCCCGATCCTTCACTTCAGGTTTAGTGAATCCCTCTGACATTCTTATTGGCGATGAAACACAGAAATTGTATCGGAATTATATACAAAAGGCACAATGCCGACTTAAGTACAAGAAAACTGGCTCTTCTTACTGTCTATGTTTGAACCATTCCTGTGACACTAGTCATAGATTCCGATGCTTCACCTCCGGTTTACTGTATCCCTCTGACCTTATTATTGACGATGAAACACAGAAATTGCATCGGAATAAAATACAAAAGGCACAATGCCGACTTAAGTACAAGAAAACTGACTCTTCTTACTGTCTATGTTTTGAACCATTCCTGTGACACTAGTTATAGATTCCGATGCTTCAGTTCAGGTATACTGTATCCCTCTGACCTTGTTATTGATGATGAAACACAGAAATTGCAACGGAAATAAATACAAAAGGTACAATGCCGACTTAAGTACAAGCAAACTGACTCTTCTTACTGTCTGTGTTTTGAACCATTCATGTGACACTAGTTATAGATTCCGATGCTTCACTTCAGGTTTACTGTATCACTCTGACCTTCTTATTGACGATGAAACGCAGAAATTGCATCGGAATGAAATACAAAAGGCACAATGCTGACTTAAGTACAAGAAAACTGGCTCTTCTTACTGTCTATGTTTGAACCATTCCTGTGACACTAGTTACAGATTCCAATGCTTCACCTCCGGGTTACTGTAACCCTCTGACCTTATTATTGACGATGAAACACAGAAATTGCATCGGAATAAAATACAAAAGGCACAATGCCGACTTAAGTACAAGAAAACTGACTCTTCTTACTGTCTATGTTTTGAATCATTCCTGTGACACTAGTTATAGATTCCGTTGCTACACTTCAGGTATACTGTATCCCTCAGACCTTGTTATTGACGATGAAACACAGAAATTGCAACGGAATTAAACACAAAAGGTACAATGCCGACTTAAGTACAAGAAAACTGACTCTTCTTACTGTCTGTGTTTTGAACCATTCATGTGACACTAGTTATAGATTCCGATGCTTCACTTCAGGTTTACTGTATCCCTCTGACCTACATATTCACGATGAAACACAGAAATTGCATCGGAATTAAATACAAGAGGCACAATGCCGACTTAAGTACAAGAAAACTGACCCTTCTTACTTTCTATGTTTTGAACCATTCCTGTGTCACTAGTTGTATATCCCGATGCTACACTTCAGGTTCACTGTATCCCTCTGACCTTCTTATTGACGATGAAACACAGAAATTGCATCGGAATTAAATAGAAAAGGCACAATGCCGACTTAAATACAAGAAATTTGACTCTTCTTACTGTTTATGTTTTGAACCATTCCTGTGACACTTATTATAGATTCCGATGCTTCACTTTAGGTTTACTGTATCCCTCTGAACTTCTTATTGACGATGAAACACAGAAATTGCATCGGAATTAAATACAAAAGGCACAATGCCGACTTAAGTACAACAATACTGACTCTTCTTACTGTCTATGTTTTGAACCATACCTGTGACACTAGTTATAGATTCCGTTGCTTCACTTCAGGTTTACTGTATCCCTCTGACCTTCTTATTGACGATGAAACACAGAAATTGCATCGGAATGAAATACAAAAGGCACAATGCTGACTTAAGTACAAGAAAAGTGACTCTTCTTACTGTCTATGTTTTGAACCATTTATGTGATACTAGTTATAGATTCCGATTCTTCACTTCAGGTTTACTGTATCCCTCTGACCTTCTTATTGACGACTGAAACACAGAAATTGCATCGGAATTAAATACAAAAGGCACAATGCCGACTTAAGTACAAGAAAACTGACTCCTCTTACTGTCTATGTTTTGAACCATTCCTGTGACACTAGTTATAGATTCCGATGCTTCGCTTCAGGTTTACTGTATCCCTTTGACCTTCGTAATGACGAAGAAACACAGAAATTGCATCGCAATTAAATACAAAATGCACAATGCAAACTTAAGTACAAGAAAACTGACTCTTCTTAATTTCTATGTTTTGAACCATTCCTGTGACACTAGTTATAGATTCCGATGCTTCACTTCAGGTTCACTGTATCCCTCTGACCTTCTTTTTGACGATGAAACACTGAAATTCCATCGAAACTAAACACAAAAGGCACAATGCCGACTTAAGTACAATAAAACTAACTCTTCTTACTGTCTATGTTTTGAACCATTCCTGTTACACTAGTTATAAATTCCGATGCTTCGCTTCAGGTTTACTGTATGCCTCCGACTTTCTTATTGACGATGAAGCACAGAATTTGCATCGGAATTAAATACAAAAGGCACAATGCCGAGTTAAGTACAAGAAAGCTAACCCTTCTTACTGTCTATGTTTTGATCCATTCCTGTGACACTAGTTATTGATTCCGATGCTTCACCTCAGGTTTACTGTATCACTGTGACCTTCTTATTGACGATGAAACGCAAAAATTGCATCGGAATTATATACAAAAGGCACAATGCCGACTTAAGTACAAGTAAACTGACTCTTCTCACTGTCTACGCTTTGAACCATTCATGTGACACTAATTATAGATTCCGATGCTTCACTTCAGGTTTACTGTATCCCTCTGACCATCTTATTGACGATGTAACACAGAAATTGCATCGGAATTATATATAAAAGGCACAATGCCGACTTAAGTACAAGAAAAACTGATTCTTCTTACTGTCTATGTTTTCAACCATTCCTGTGACACTAGTTATAAATTCCGATGTTTCACTTCAGCTTTACTGTATCCCTCTGCCCTTCGTATTGACGATGAAACACAGAAATTGCATCGGAATGAAAAACAAAAGGCACAATGCCGACTGAAGTACAAGAAAACTGACTCTTCTTACTGTCTATGCTTTGAACCATTCCTGTGACACTAGTTATGGATTCCGATGCTTCACTTCAGGTTTACTGTATCCATCTGACCTTCTTATTGACGATGAAACACAGAAATTGAATGGGAATTAAATAGAAAAGGCACAATGCCGCCTTAAGTAGAAGAGAACTGAATCTTCTAACTGTCTATGTTTTGATCCATTCCTGTGACACCATTTATAGATTCCGATGCTTCACTTCAGGTTTACTGTATCCCTCTAACCTTCGTAATGACGAAGAAACACAGAAATTGCATCGCAATTAAATACAAAATGCTCAATGCCGACTTAAATACGAGAAAACTGACTCTTCTTAATTTCTATGTTTTGAACCATTCCTGTGACACTAGTTATAGATTCCGATGCTTCACCTCCGGGTTACTGTATCCCTCTGACCTTCTTAATGACGATGAAACACAGATATTGCATCGGAATTAAATACAAAAGGCACAATGCCGACTTAAGTACAAGAAAACTGGCTCTTCTTACTGTCAATGTTTGAACCATTCCTGTGACACTAGTTATAGATTCCGATGCTTCACTTCCGGTTTACTGTATCCCTCTGACCTTATTATTGACGATGAAACACAGAAATTGCATCGTAATAAAATACAAAAGGCACAATGCCGACTTAAGAACAAGAAAACTGACTCTTCTTACTGTCTATCTTTTGAACCATTCCTGTGACACCAGTTATAGATCCCGATGCTTCACTTCAGGTTTACTGTATCCCTCTGACATTCTTATTGGCGATGAAACACAGAAATTATATCGGAATTATATACAAAAGGCACAATGCCGACTTAAGTACAAGAAAACTGGCTCTTCTTACTGTCTATGTTTGAACCATTCCTGTGACACTAGTCATAGATTCCGATGCTTCACCTCCGGTTTACTGTATCCCTCTGACGTTATTATTGACGATGAAACACAGAAATTGCATCGGAATAAAATACAAAAGGCACAATGCCGACTTAAGTACAAGAAAACTGACTCTTCTTACTGTCTATGTTTTGAACCATTCCTGTGACACTAGTTATAGATTCCGATGCTTCAGTTCAGGTATACTGTATCCCTCTGACCTTGTTATTGATGATGAAACACAGAAATTGCAACGGAAATAAATACAAAAGGTACAATGCCGACTTAAGTACAAGCAAACTGACTCTTCTTACTGTCTGTGTTTTGAACCATTCATGTGACACTAGTTATAGATTCCGATGCTTCACTTCAGGTTTACTGTATCACTCTGACCTTCTTAATGACGATGAAACGCAGAAATTGCATCGGAATGAAATACAAAAGGCACAATGCTGACTTAAGTACAAGAAAACTGACTCTTCTTACTCTCTATGTTTTGAACCATTTATGTGACACTAGTTATAGATTCCGATGCTTCACTTCAGGTTTACTGTATCCCTCTGACCTTCTTATTGACGACTGAAACACAGAAATTGCATCGGAATTAAATACAAAAGGCACAATGCCGACTTAAGTACAAGAAAACTGACTCTTCTTACTGTCTATGTTTTGAACCATTCCTGTGACACTAGTTATAGATCCCGATGCTCACTTCAGGTTTACTGTACCAATCTGACCTTCTTATTGACGATGAAACACAGAAATTCTATCGGAATTAACTACAAAAGGCACAATGCCGACATAAGTACAAGAAAACTGGCTCTTCTTACTGCCTATGTATGAACCATTCCTGTGACACCAGTTATAGATTCCGATGCTTCACCTCCGGGTTACTGTATCCCTCTGACCTTATTATTGACGATGAAACACAGAAATTGCATCGGAATAAAATACAAAAGGCACAATGCCGACTTAAGTACAAGAAAACTGACTCTTCTTACTGTCTATGTTTTGAATCATTCCTGTGACACTAGTTATAGCTTCCGTTTGCTACACTTCAGGTATACTGTATCCCTCTGACCTTGTTATTGACGATGAAACACAGAAATTGCAACGGAATTAAACACAATAGGTACAATGCCGACTTAAGTACAAGAAAACTGACTCATCTTACTGTCTGTGTTATGAACCATTCTTGTGACACTATTTATAGATTCCGATGCTTCACTTCAGGTTTACTGTATCCCTCTCACCATCTTATTCACGATGAAACACAGAAATTGGTTCGGAATTAAATACAAGAGGCACAATGTCGACATAAGTACAAGAAAACTGACTCTTCTTACTTTCTATGTTTTGAACCATTCCTGTGGCACTAGTTGTATATCCCGATGCTACACTTCAGGTTTACTGTATCCCTCTGACCTTCTTATTGACGATGAAACACAGAAATTGCACCGGAATCAAATAGAAAAGGCACAATGCCGACTTAACTACAAGAAAACTGACCCTTCTGACTGTCTACGTTTTGAACCTCTACGTGACACTAGTTATAGATTCCGATGCTTCACTTCAGGTTTACTATATCCCTCTGACCTTCTTATTGACGATTAAACACAGAAATATCATTGGAGTTAAATACAAAAGGCACAATGCCAACTTAAGTACAAGAAAACTGACTCTTATTACTGTCTATGCTTTGAACCATTCCTGTGACACTAGTTATAGTTTCCGATGCTTCACTTCAGGTTTACTGTATCCCTCTGACCGTCTTATTGACGATGAAACGAAGAAATTGCATCGGAATTAAATACATAGGCACAATGCCGACTCAAGTACAAGAAGACTTGCTCTTCTTACTGTCTATGTTTTGAACCATTCCTTTGACACTAGTTATAGATTCTGATGCTTCACTTCAGGTTTACTGTATTCCTCTGACCTTCTTATTGACGATGAAACACAGAAATTGCATCAGAATTAAATTGAAAAGGCACAATGCCGAGTTAAATACAAGAAAACTGACTCTTCTTACTGTCTATGTTTTGAAGCATTCCCGTGACAGTAGTTATAGATTCCGATGCTTCACTTCTGGTTTACTGTATCCCTCTGACCTTCTTATCGACGATGAAAGACAGAAATTGCATCGGAATTAAATAGAAAAGGCACAATGCTGACTTAAGTACAAGAAAACTGACTCTTCTTACTGTCTATGCTTTGAACCATTCCTGTGACACTAGTTATAGATTCCGATGCTTCACTTCAGGTTTACTGTATCCATCTGACCTTCTTATTGACGATGAAACACAGAAATTGAATGGGAATTAAATAGAAAAGGCACAATGCCGCCTTAAGTAGAAGAGAACTGAATCTTCTAACTGTCTATGTTTTGATCCATTGCTGTGACACCATTTATAGATTCCGATGCTTCACTTCAGGTTTACTGTATCCCTCTGACCTTCGTAATGACGAAGAAACACAGAAATTGCATCGCAATTAAATACAAAATGCTCAATGCCGACTTAAATACGAGAAAACTGACTCTTCTTAATTTCTATGTTTTGAACCATTCCTGTGACACTAGTTATAGATTCCGATGCTTCACCTCCGGGTTACTGTATCCCTCTGACCTTCTTAATGACGATGAAACACAGATATTGCATCGGAATTAAATACAAAAGGCACAATGCCGACTTAAGTACAAGAAAACTGGCTCTTCTTACTGTCAATGTTTGAACCATTCCTGTGACACTAGTTATAGATTCCGATGCTTCACTTCCGGTTTACTGTATCCCTCTGACCTTATTATTGACGATGAAACACAGAAATTGCATCGTAATAAAATACAAAAGGCACAATGCCGACTTAAGAACAAGAAAACTGACTCTTCTTACTGTCTATCTTTTGAACCATTCCTGTGACACCAGTTATAGATCCCGATGCTTCACTTCAGGTTTACTGTATCCCTCTGACATTCTTATTGGCGATGAAACACAGAAATTATATCGGAATTATATACAAAAGGCACAATGCCGACTTAAGTACAAGAAAACTGGCTCTTCTTACTGTCTATGTTTGAACCATTCCTGTGACACTAGTCATAGATTCCGATGCTTCACCTCCGGTTTACTGTATCCCTCTGACGTTATTATTGACGATGAAACACAGAAATTGCATCGGAATAAAATACAAAAGGCACAATGCCGACTTAAGTACAAGAAAACTGACTCTTCTTACTGTCTATGTTTTGAACCATTCCTGTGACACTAGTTATAGATTCCGATGCTTCAGTTCAGGTATACTGTATCCCTCTGACCTTGTTATTGATGATGAAACACAGAAATTGCAACGGAAATAAATACAAAAGGTACAATGCCGACTTAAGTACAAGCAAACTGACTCTTCTTACTGTCTGTGTTTTGAACCATTCATGTGACACTAGTTATAGATTCCGATGCTTCACTTCAGGTTTACTGTATCACTCTGACCTTCTTAATGACGATGAAACGCAGAAATTGCATCGGAATGAAATACAAAAGGCACAATGCTGACTTAAGTACAAGAAAACTGACTCTTCTTACTCTCTATGTTTTGAACCATTTATGTGACACTAGTTATAGATTCCGATGCTTCACTTCAGGTTTACTGTATCCCTCTGACCTTCTTATTGACGACTGAAACACAGAAATTGCATCGGAATTAAATACAAAAGGCACAATGCCGACTTAAGTACAAGAAAACTGACTCTTCTTACTGTCTATGTTTTGAACCATTCCTGTGACACTAGTTATAGATCCCGATGCTCACTTCAGGTTTACTGTACCAATCTGACCTTCTTATTGACGATGAAACACAGAAATTCTATCGGAATTAACTACAAAAGGCACAATGCCGACATAAGTACAAGAAAACTGGCTCTTCTTACTGCCTATGTATGAACCATTCCTGTGACACCAGTTATAGATTCCGATGCTTCACCTCCGGGTTACTGTATCCCTCTGACCTTATTATTGACGATGAAACACAGAAATTGCATCGGAATAAAATACAAAAGGCACAATGCCGACTTAAGTACAAGAAAACTGACTCTTCTTACTGTCTATGTTTTGAATCATTCCTGTGACACTAGTTATAGCTTCCGTTTGCTACACTTCAGGTATACTGTATCCCTCTGACCTTGTTATTGACGATGAAACACAGAAATTGCAACGGAATTAAACACAAAAGGTACAATGCCGACTTAAGTACAAGAAAACTGACTCATCTTACTGTCTGTGTTATGAACCATTCTTGTGACACTATTTATAGATTCCGATGCTTCACCTCAGGTTTACTGTATCCCTCTCACCATCTTATTCACGATGAAACACAGAAATTGGTTCGGAATCAAATACAAGAGGCACAATGTCGACATAAGTACAAGAAAACTGACTCTTCTTACTTTCTATGTTTTGAACCATTCCTGTGGCACTAGTTGTATATCCCGATGCTACACTTCAGGTTTACTGTATCCCTCTGACCTTCTTATTGACGATGAAACACAGAAATTGCACCGGAATCAAATAGAAAAGGCACAATGCCGACTTAACTACAAGAAAACTGACCCTTCTGACTGTCTACGTTTTGAACCTCTACGTGACACTAGTTATAGATTCCGATGCTTCACTTCAGGTTTACTATATCCCTCTGACCTTCTTATTGACGATTAAACACAGAAATATCATTGGAGTTAAATACAAAAGGCACAATGCCAACTTAAGTACAAGAAAACTGACTCTTATTACTGTCTATGCTTTGAACCATTCCTGTGACACTAGTTATGGTTTCCGATGCTTCACTTCAGGTTTACTGTATCCCTCTGACCGTCTTATTGACGATGAAACGAAGAAATTGCATCGGAATTAAATACATAGGCACAATGCCGACTCAAGTACAAGAAGACTTGCTCTTCTTACTGTCTATGTTTTGAACCATTCCTTTGACACTAGTTATAGATTCTGATGCTTCACTTCAGGTTTACTGTATTCCTCTGACCTTCTTATTGACGATGAAACACAGAAATTGCATCAGAATTAAATTGAAAAGGCACAATGCCGAGTTAAATACAAGAAAACTGACTCTTCTTACTGTCTATGTTTTGAAGCATTCCCGTGACAGTAGTTATAGATTCCGATGCTTCACTTCTGGTTTACTGTATCCCTCTGACCATCTTATCGACGATGAAAGACAGAAATTGCATCGGAATTAAATAGAAAAGGCACAATGCTGACTTAAGTACAAGAAAACTGACTCTTCTTACTGTCTATGTTTTGAACTATTTATGTGACACTAGTTATAGATTCCGATGCTTCACTTCAGGTTTACTGTACCCCTCTGACCTTCTTATTGACGACTGAAACACAGAAATTGCATCGGAATTATATACAAAAGGCACAATGCCGACTTAAGTACAACAAAGCTGACTCTTCTTACTGTCTATGTTTTGAACCATACCTGTGACACTAGTTATAGATTCCGATGCTTCACTTCAGATTTACTGTATACCTCTGACCTTCTTATTGACGATGAAACACAGAAATTGCATCGGAATTAAATACAAAAGGCACAATGCCGACATAAAAACAAGAAAACTGACTCTTCTTACTGTCTATGTTTTGAACCATTCCTGTGACACTAGTTATAGATCCCGATCCTTCACTTCAGGTTTACTGTATCCCTCTGACATTCTTATTGGCGATGAAACACAGAAATTGTATCGGAATTATATACAAAAGGCACAATGCCGACTTAAGTACAAGAAAACTGGCTCTTCTTACTGTCTATGTTTGAACCATTCCTGTGACACTAGTCATAGATTCCGATGCTTCACCTCCGGTTTACTGTATCCCTCTGACCTTATTATTGACGATGAAACACAGAAATTGCATCGGAATAAAATACAAAAGGCACAATGCCGACTTAAGTACAAGAAAACTGACTCTTCTTACTGTCCATGTTTTGAACCATTCCTGTGACACTAGTTATAGATTCCGATGCTTCAGTTCAGGTATACTGTATCCCTCTGACCTTGTTATTGATGATGAAACACAGAAATTGCAACGGAAATAAATACAAAAGGTACAGTGCCGACTTAAGTACAAGCAAACTGACTCTTCTTACTGTCTGTGTTTTGAACCATTCATGTGACACTAGTTATAGATTCCGATGCTTCACTTCAGGTTTACTGTATCACTCTGACCTTCTTATTGACGATGAAACGCAGAAATTGCATCGGAATGAAATACAAAAGGCACAATGCTGACTTAAGTACAAGAAAACTGGCTCTTCTTACTGTCTATGTTTGAACCATTCCTGTGACACTAGTTACAGATTCCAATGCTTCACCTCCGGGTTACTGTATCCCTCTGACCTTATTATTGACGATGAAACACAGAAATTGCATCGGAATAAAATACAAAAGGCACAATGCCGACTTAAGTACAAGAAAACTGACTCTTCTTACTGTCTATGTTTTGAATCATTCCTGTGACACTAGTTATAGATTCCGTTGCTACACTTCAGGTATACTGTATCCCTCTGACCTTGTTATTGACGATGAAACACAGAAATTGCAACGGAATTAAACACAAAAGGTACAATGCCGACTTAAGTACAAGAAAACTGACTCTTCTTACTGTCTGTGTTTTGAACCATTCATGTGACACTAGTTATAGATTCCGATGCTTCACTTCAGGTTTACTGTATCCCTCTGACCTACATATTCACGATGAAACACAGAAATTGCATCGGAATTAAATACAAGAGGCACAATGCCGACTTAAGTACAAGAAAACTGACCCTTCTTACTTTCTATGTTTTGAACCATTCCTGTGGCACTAGTTGTATATCCCGATGCTGCACTTCAGGTTCACTGTATCCCTCTGACCTTCTTATTGACGATGAAACACAGAAATTGCATCGGAATTAAATAGAAAAGGCACAATGCCGACTTAAGTACAAGAAATTTGACTCTTCTTACTGTTTATGTTTTGAACCATTCCTGTGACACTTGTTATAGATTCCGATGCTTCACTTTAGGTTTACTGTATCCCTCTGAACTTCTTATTGACGATGAAACACAGAAATTGCATCGGAATTAAATACAAAAGGCACAATGCCGACTTAAGTACAACAATACTGACTCTTCTTACTATCTATGTTTTGAACCATACCTGTGACACTAGTTATAGAATCCGTTGCTTCACTTCTGGTTTACTGTATCCCTCTGACCTTCCTATTGACGATGAAACACAGAAATTGCATCGGAATGAAATACAAAAGGCACAATGCTGACTTAAGTATAAGAAAAGTGACTCTTCTTACTGTCTATGTTTTGAACCACTTATGTGATACTAGTTATAGATTCCGATTCTACACTTCAGGTTTACTGTATCCCTCTGACCTTCTTATTGACGACTGAAACACAGAAATTGCATCGGAATTAAATACAAAAGGCACAATGCCGACTTAAGTACAAGAAAACTGGCTCTTCTTACTGTCATTGTTTGAACCATTCCTGTGACACTAGTTATAGATTCCGATGCTTCACTTCCGGTTTACTGTATCCCTCTGACCTTATTATTGACGATGAAACACAGAAATTGCATCGTAATAAAATACAAAAGGCACAATGCCGACTTAAGAACAAGAAAACTGACTCTTCTTACTGTCTATCTTTTGAACCATTCCTGTGACACCAGTTATAGATCCCGATGCTTCACTTCAGGTTTACTGTATCCCTCTGACATTCTTATTGGCGATGAAACACAGAAATTGTACCGGAATTATATACAAAAGGCACAATGCCGACTTAAGTACAAGAAAACTGGCTCTTCTTACTGTCTATGTTTGAACCATTCCTGTGACACTAGTCATAGATTCCGATGCTTCACCTCCGGTTTACTGTATCCCTCTGACGTTATTATTGACGATGAAACACAGAAATTGCATCGGAATAAAATACAAAAGGCACAATGCCGACTTAAGTAAAAGAAAACTGACTCTTCTTACTGTCTATGTTTTGAACCATTCCTGTGACACTAGTTATAGATTCCGATGCTTCAGTTCAGGTATACTGTATCCCTCTGACCTTGTTATTGATGATGAAACACAGAAATTGCAACGGAAATAAATACAAAAGGTACAATGCCGACTTAAGTACAAGCAAACTGACTCTTCTTACTGTCTGTGTTTTGAACCATTCATGTGACACTAGTTATAGATTCCGATGCTTCACTTCAGGTTTACTGTATCACTCTGACCTTCTTAATGACGACTGAAACACAGAAATTGCATCGGAATTAAATACAAAAGGCACAATGCCGACTTAAGTACAAGAAAACTGACTCTTCTTACTGTCTATGTTTTGAACCATTCCTGTGACACTAGTTATAAATCCCGATGCTTCACTTCAGGTTTACTGTATCAATCTGACCTTCTTATTGACGATGAAACACAGAAATTCTATCGGAATTAACTACAAAAGGCACAATGCCGACATAAGTACAAGAAAACTGGCTCTTCTTACTGCCTATGTATGAACCATTCCTGTGACACCAGTTATAGATTCCGATGCTTCACCTCCGGGTTACTGTATCCCTCTGACCTTATTATTGACGATGAAACACAGAAATTGCATCGGAATAAAATACAAAAGGCACAATGCCGACTTAAGTACAAGAAAACTGACTCTTCTTACTGTCTATGTTTTGAATTATTCCTGTGACACTAGTTATAGATTCCGTTTGCTACACTTCAGGTATACTGTGTCCCTCTGACCTTGTTATTGACGATGAAACACAGAAATTGCAACGGCATTAAACACAAAAGGTACAATGCCGACTTAAGTACAAGAAAACTGACTCTTCTTACTGTCTGTGTTTTGAACCATTCTTGTGACACTACTTATAGATTCCGATGCTTCACTTCAGGTTTACTGTATCCCTCTCACCTTCTTATTCACGATGAAACACAGAAATTGGATTGGAATTAAATACAAGAGGCACAATGTCGACTTAAGTACAAGAAAACTGACTCTTCTTACTTTCTATGTTTTGAACCATTCCTGTGGCACTAGTTGTATATCCCGATGCTACACTTCAGGTTTACTGTATCCCTCTGACCTTCTTATTGACGATGAAACACAGAAATTGCACCGGAATCAAATAGAAAAGGCACAATGCCGACTTAACTACAAGAAAACTGACCCTTCTGACTGTCTACGTTTTGAACCTCTACGTGACACTAGTTATAGATTCCGATGCTTCACTTCAGGTTTACTATATCCCTCTGACCTTCTTATTGACGATTAAACACAGAAATATCATTGGAGTTAAATACAAAAGGCATAATGCCAACTTAAGTACAAGAAAACTGACTCTTATTACTGTCTATGCTTTGAACCATTCATGTGACACTAGTTATAGTTTCCGATGCTTCACTTCAGGTTTACTGTATCCCTCTGACCGTCTTATTGACGATGAAACGAAGAAATTGCATCGGAATTAAATACATAGGCACAATGCCGACTCAAGTACAAGAAGACTTGCTCTTCTTACTGTCTATGTTTTGAACCATTCCTGTGATACTAGTTATAGATTCTGATGCTTCACTTCAGGTTTACTGTATCCCTCTGACCTTCTTACTGACGATGAAACACAGAAATTGCATCAGAATTAAATTGAAAAGGCACAATGCCGAGTTAAATACAAGAAAACTGACTCTTCTTACTGTCTATGTTTTGAAGCATTCCCGTGACAGTAGTTATAGATTCCGATGCTTCACTTCTGGTTTACTGTATCCCTCTGACCTTCTTATCGACGATGAAAGACAGAAATTGCATCGGAATTAAATAGAAAAGGCACAATGCTGACTTAAGTACAAGAAAACTGACTCTTCTTACTGTCTATGTTTTGAACCATACCTGTGACACTAGTTATAGATTCCGATGCTTCACTTCAGATTAACTGTATACCTCTGACCTTCTTATTGACGATGAAACACAGAAATTGCATCGGAATTAAATACAAAAGGCACAATGCCGACATAAAAACGAGAAAACTGACTCTTCTTACTGTCTATGTTTTGAACCATTCCTGTGACACTAGTTATAGGTCCCGATGCTTCACTTCAGGTTTACTGTATCCCTCTGACCTTCTTATTGACGATGAAACACAGAAATACTATCGGGATTAAATACAAAAGGCACAATGCCGACTTAAGTACAAGAAAACTGGCTCTTCTTACTGTCTATGTTTGAACCATTCCTGTGACACTAGTTATAGATTCCGATGCTTCACCTCCGGGTTACTGTATCCCTCTGACCTTCTTATTGACGATGAAACACAGATATTGCATCGGAATTAAATACAAAAGGCACAATGCCGACTTAAGTACAAGAGAACTGGCTCTTCTTACTGACAATGTTTGAACCATTCCTGTGACACTAGTTATAGATTCCGATGCTTCACTTCCGGTTTACTGTATCCGTCTGACCTTATTATTGACGACGAAACACAGAAATTGCATCGTAATAAAATACAAAAGGCACAATGCCGACTTAAGAACAAGAAAACTGACTCTTCTTACTGTCTATCTTTTGAACCATTCCTGTGACACAAGTTATAGATCCCGATCCTTCACTTCAGGTTTAGTGAATCCCTCTGACATTCTTATTGGCGATGAAACACAGAAATTGTATCGGAATTATATACAAAAGGCACAATGCCGACTTAAGTACAAGAAAACTGGCCCTTCTTACTGTCTATGTTTGAACCATTCCTGTGACACTAGTCATAGATTCCAATGCTTCACCTCCGGTTTACTGTATCCCTCTGACCTTATTATTGACGATGAAACACAGAAATTGCATCGGAATAAAATACAAAAGGCACAATGCCGACTTAAGTACAAGAAAACTGACTCTTCTTACTGTCTACGTTTTGAACCATTCCTGTGACACTAGTTATAGATTCCGATGCTTCAGTTCAGGTATACTGTATCCCTCTGACCTTGTTATTGATGATGAAACACAGAAATTGCAACGGAAATAAATACAAAAGGTACAATGCCGACTTAAGTACAAGGAAACTGACTCTTCTTACTGTCTGTGTTTTGAACCATTCATGTGACACTAGTTATAGATTCCGATGCTACACTTCAGGTTCACTGTATCCCTCTGACCTTCTTATTGACGATGAAACACAGAAATTGCATCGGAATTAAATAGAAAAGGCACAATGCCGACTTAAGTACAAGAAATTTGACTCTTCTTACTGTTTATGTTTTGAACCATTCCTGTGACACTTGTTATAGATTCCGATGCTTCACTTTAGGTTTACTGTATCCCTCTGAACTTCTTATTGACGATGAAACACAGAAATTGCATCGGAATTAAATACAAAAGGCACAATGCCGACTTAAGTACAACAATACTGACTCTTCTTACTGTCTATGTTTTGAACCATACCTGTGACACTAGTTATAGATTCCGTTGCTTCACTTCAGGTTTACTGTATCCCTCTGACCTTCTTATTGACGATGAAACACAGAAATTGCATCGGAATGAAATACAAAAGGCACAATGCTGACTTAAGTACAAGAAAAGTGACTCTTCTTACTGTCTATGTTTTGAACCATTTATGTGATACTAGTTATAGATTCCGATTCTTCACTTCAGGTTTACTGTATCCCTCTGACCTTCTTATTGACGACTGACACACAGAAATTGCATCGGAATTAAATACAAAAGGCACAATGCCGACTTAAGTACAACAATACTGACTCTTCTTACTGTCTATGTTTTGAACCATACCTGTGACACTAGTTATAGATTCCGTTGCTTCACTTCAGGTTTACTGTATCCCTCTGACCTTCTTTTTGACGATGAAACACAGAAATTCCATCGAAACTAAACACAAAAGGCACAATGCCGACTTAAGTACAATAAAACTAACTCTTCTTACTGTCTATGTTTTGAACCATTCCTGTTACACTAGTTATAAATTCCGATGCTTCGCTTCAGGTTTACTGTATGCCTCCGACCTTCTTATTGACGATGAAGCACAGAATTTGCATCGGAATTAAATACAAAAGGCACAATGCCGAGTTAAGTACAAGAAAGCTAACCCTTCTTACTGTCTATGTTTTGATCCATTCCTGTGACACTAGTTATTGATTCCGATGCTTCACCTCAGGTTTACTGTATCACTGTGACCTTCTTATTGACGATGAAACGCAAAAATTGCATCGGAATTATATACAAAAGGCACAATGCCGACTTAAGTACAAGTAAACTGACTCTTCTCACTGTCTACGCTTTGAACCATTCATGTGACACTAATTATAGATTCCGATGCTTCACTTCAGGTTTACTGTATCCCTCTGACCATCTTATTGACGATGTAACACAGAAATTGCATCGGAATTATATATAAAAGGCACAATGCCGACTTAAGTACAAGAAAAACTGATTCTTCTTACTGTCTATGTTTTCAACCATTCCTGTGACACTAGTTATAAATTCCGATGTTTCACTTCAGCTTTACTGTATCCCTCTGACCTTCGTATTGACGATGAAACACAGAAATTGCATCGGAATGAAAAACAAAAGGCACAATGCCGACTGAAGTACAAGAAAACTGACTCTTCTTACTGTCTATGCTTTGAACCATTCCTGTGACACTAGTTATAGATTCCGATGCTTCACTTCAGGTTTACTGTATCCATCTGACCTTCTTATTGACGATGAAACACAGAAATTGAATGGGAATTAAATAGAAAAGGCACAATGCCGCCATAAGTAGAAGAGAACTGAATCTTCTAACTGTCTATGTTTTGATCCATTCCTGTGACACCATTTATAGATTCCGATGCTTCACTTCAGGTTTACTGTATCCCTCTGACCTTCGTAATGACGAAGAAACACAGAAATTGCATCGCAATTAAATACAAAATGCTCAATGCCGACTTAAATACGAGAAAACTGACTCTTCTTAATTTCTATGTTTTGAACCATTCCTGTGACACTAGTTATAGATTCCGATGCTTCACCTCCGGGTTACTGTATCCCTCTGACCTTCTTAATGTCGATGAAACACAGATATTGCATCGGAATTAGATACAAAAGGCACAATGCCGACTTAAGTACAAGAAAACTGGCTCTTCTTACTGTCAATGTTTGAACCATTCCTGTGACACTAGTTATAGATTCCGATGCTTCACTTCCGGTTTACTGTATCCCTCTGACCTTATTATTGACGATGAAACACAGAAATTGCATCGTAATAAAATACAAAAGGCACAATGCCGACTTAAGAACAAGAAAACTGACTCTTCTTACTGTCTATCTTTTGAACCATTCCTGTGACACCAGTTATAGATCCCGATGCTTCACTTCAGGTTTACTGTATCCCTCTGACATTCTTATTGGCGATGAAACACAGAAATTATATCGGAATTATATACAAAAGGCACAATGCCGACTTAAGTACAAGAAAACTGGCTCTTCTTACTGTCTATGTTTGAACCATTCCTGTGACACTAGTCATAGATTCCGATGCTTCACCTCCGGTTTACTGTATCCCTCTGACGTTATTATTGACGATGAAACACAGATATTGCATCGGAATAAAATACAAAAGGCACAATGCCGACTTAAGTACAAGAAAACTGACTCTTCTTACTGTCTATGTTTTGAACCATTCCTGTGACACTAGTTATAGATTCCGATGCTTCAGTTCAGGTATACTGTATCCCTCTGACCTTGTTATTGATGATGAAACACAGAAATTGCAACGGAAATAAATACAAAAGGTACAATGCCGACTTAAGTACAAGCAAACTAACTCTTCTTACTGTCTGTGTTTTGAACCATTCATGTGACACTAGTTATAGATTCCGATGCTTCACTTCAGGTTTACTGTATCACTCTGACCTTCTTAATGACGATGAAACGCAGAAATTGCATCGGAATGAAATACAAAAGGCACAATGCTGACTTAAGTACAAGAAAACTGACTCTTCTTACTCTCTATGTTTTGAACCATTTATGTGACACTAGTTATAGATTCCGATGCTTCACTTCAGGTTTACTGTATCCCTCTGACCTTCTTATTGACGACTGAAACACAGAAATTGCATCGGAATTAAATACAAAAGGCACAATGCCGACTTAAGTACAAGAAAACTGACTCTTCTTACTGTCTATGTTTTGAACCATTCCTGTGACACTAGTTATAGATCCCGATGCTCACTTCAGGTTTACTGTACCAATCTGACCTTCTTATTGACGATGAAACACAGAAATTCTATCGGAATTAACTACAAAAGGCACAATGCCGACATAAGTACAAGAAAACTGGCTCTTCTTACTGCCTATGTATGAACCATTCCTGTGACACCAGTTATAGATTCCGATGCTTCACCTCCGGGTTACTGTATCCCTCTGACCTTATTATTGACGATGAAACACAGAAATTGCATCGGAATAAAATACAAAAGGCACAATGCCGACTTAAGTACAAGAAAACTGACTCTTCTTACTGTCTATGTTTTGAATCATTCCTGTGACACTAGTTATAGCTTCCGTTTGCTACACTTCAGGTATACTGTATCCCTCTGACCTTGTTATTGACGATGAAACACAGAAATTGCAACGGAATTAAACACAAAAGGTACAATGCCGACTTAAGTACAAGAAAACTGACTCATCTTACTGTCTGTGTTATGAACCATTCTTGTGACACTATTTATAGATTCCGATGCTTCACTTCTGGTTTACTGTATCCCTCTCACCATCTTATTCACGATGAAACACAGAAATTGGTTCGGAATTAAATACAAGAGGCACAATGTCGACATAAGTACAAGAAAACTGACTCTTCTTACTTTCTATGTTTTGAACCATTCCTGTGGCACTAGTTGTATATCCCGATGCTACACTTCAGGTTTACTGTATCCCTCTGACCTTCTTATTGACGATGAAACACAGAAATTGCGCCGGAATCAAATAGAAAAGGCACAATGCCGACTTAACTACAAGAAAACTGACCCTTCTGACTGTCTACGTTTTGAACCTCTACGTGACACTAGTTATAGATTCCGATGCTTCACTTCAGGTTTACTATATCCCTCTGACCTTCTTATTGACGATGAAACACCGAAATTGCATCGGAATGAAAAACAAAAGGCACAATGCCGACTGAAGTACAAGAAAACTGACTCTTCTTACTGTCTATGCTTTGAACCATTCCTGTGACACTAGTTATAGATTCCGATGCTTCACTTCAGGTTTACTGTATCCATCTGACCTTCTTATTGACGATGAAACACAGAAATTGAATGGGAATTAAATAGAAAAGGCACAATGCCGCCTTAAGTAGAAGAGAACTGAATCTTCTAACTGTCTATGTTTTGATCCATTCCTGTGACACCATTTATAGATTCCGATGCTTCACTTCAGGTTTACTGTATCCCTCTGACCTTCGTAATGACGAAGAAACACAGAAATTGCATCGCAATTAAATACAAAATGCTCAATGCCGACTTAAATACGAGAAAACTGACTCTTCTTAATTTCTATGTTTTGAACCATTCCTGTGACACTAGTTATAGATTCCGATGCTTCACCTCCGGGTTACTGTATCCCTCTGACCTTCTTAATGACGATGAAACACAGATATTGCATCGGAATTAAATACAAAAGGCACAATGCCGACTTAAGTACAAGAAAACTGGCTCTTCTTACTGTCAATGTTTGAACCATTCCTGTGACACTAGTTATAGATTCCGATGCTTCACTTCCGGTTTACTGTATCCCTCTGACCTTATTATTGACGATGAAACACAGAAATTGCATCGTAATAAAATACAAAAGGCACAATGCCGACTTAAGAACAAGAAAACTGACTCTTCTTACTGTCTATCTTTTGAACCATTCCTGTGACACCAGTTATAGATCCCGATGCTTCACTTCAGGTTTACTGTATCCCTCTGACATTCTTATTGGCGATGAAACACAGAAATTATATCGGAATTATATACAAAAGGCACAATGCCGACTTAAGTACAAGAAAACTGGCCCTTCTTACTGTCTATGTTTGAACCATTCCTGTGACACTAGTCATAGATTCCGATGCTTCACCTCCGGTTTACTGTATCCCTCTGACGTTATTATTGACGATGAAACACAGAAATTGCATCGGAATAAAATACAAAAGGCACAATGCCGACTTAAGTACAAGAAAACTGACTCTTCTTACTGTCTATGTTTTGAACCATTCCTGTGACACTAGTTATAGATTCCGATGCTTCAGTTCAGGTATACTGTATCCCTCTGACCTTGTTATTGATGATGAAACACAGAAATTGCAACGGAAATAAATACAAAAGGTACAATGCCGACTTAAGTACAAGCAAACTGACTCTTCTTACTGTCTGTGTTTTGAACCATTCATGTGACACTAGTTATAGATTCCGATGCTTCACTTCAGGTTTACTGTATCACTCTGACCTTCTTAATGACGATGAAACGCAGAAATTGCATCGGAATGAAATACAAAAGGCACAATGCTGACTTAAGTACAAGAAAACTGACTCTTCTTACTCTCTATGTTTTGAACCATTTATGTGACACTAGTTATAGATTCCGATGCTTCACTTCAGGTTTACTGTATCCCTCTGACCTTCTTATTGACGACTGAAACACAGAAATTGCATCGGAATTAAATACAAAAGGCACAATGCCGACTTAAGTACAAGAAAACTGACTCTTCTTACTGTCTATGTTTTGAACCATTCCTGTGACACTAGTTATAGATCCCGATGCTCACTTCAGGTTTACTGTACCAATCTGACCTTCTTATTGACGATGAAACACAGAAATTCTATCGGAATTAACTACAAAAGGCACAATGCCGACATAAGTACAAGAAAACTGGCTCTTCTTACTGCCTATGTATGAACCATTCCTGTGACACCAGTTATAGATTCCGATGCTTCACCTCCGGGTTACTGTATCCCTCTGACCTTATTATTGACGATGAAACACAGAAATTGCATCGGAATAAAATACAAAAGGCACAATGCCGACTTAAGTACAAGAAAACTGACTCTTCTTACTGTCTATGTTTTGAATCATTCCTGTGACACTAGTTATAGCTTCCGTTTGCTACACTTCAGGTATACTGTATCCCTCTGACCTTGTTATTGACGATGAAACACAGAAATTGCAACGGAATTAAACACAAAAGGTACAATGCCGACTTAAGTACAAGAAAACTGACTCATCTTACTGTCTGTGTTATGAACCATTCTTGTGACACTATTTATAGATTCCGATGCTTCACTTCAGGTTTACTGTATCCCTCTCACCATCTTATTCACGATGAAACACAGAAATTGGTTCGGAATTAAATACAAGAGGCACAATGTCGACATAAGTACAAGAAAACTGACTCTTCTTACTTTCTATGTTTTGAACCATTCCTGTGGCACTAGTTGTGTATCCCGATGCTACACTTCAGGTTTACTGTATCCCTCTGACCTTCTTATTGACGATGAAACACAGAAATTGCACCGGAATCAAATAGAAAAGGCACAATGCCGACTTAACTACAAGAAAACTGACCCTTCTGACTGTCTACGTTTTGAACCTCTACGTGACACTAGTTATAGATTCCGATGCTTCACTTCAGGTTTACTATATCCCTCTGACCTTCTTATTGACGATTAAACACAGAAATATCATTGGAGTTAAATACAAAAGGCACAATGCCAACTTAAGTACAAGAAAACTGACTCTTATTACTGTCTATGCTTTGAACCATTCCTGTGACACTAGTTATAGTTTCCGATGCTTCACTTCAGGTTTACTGTATCCCTCTGACCGTCTTATTGACGATGAAACGAAGAAATTGCATCGGAATTAAATACATAGGCACAATGCCGACTCAAGTACAAGAAGACTTGCTCTTCTTACTGTCTATGTTTTGAACCATTCCTTTGACACTAGTTATAGATTCTGATGCTTCACTTCAGGTTTACTGTATCCCTCTGACCTTCTTATTGACGATGAAACACAGAAATTGCATCAGAATTAAATTGAAAAGGCACAATGCCGAGTTAAATACAAGAAAACTGACTCTTCTTACTGTCTATGTTTTGAAGCATTCCCGTGACAGTAGTTATAGATTCCGATGCTTCACTTCTGGTTTACTGTATCCCTCTGACCTTCTTATCGACGATGAAAGACAGAAATTGCATCGGAATTAAATAGAAAAGGCACAATGCTGACTTAAGTACAAGAAAACTGACTCTTCTTACTGTCTATGTTTTGAACTATTTATGTGACACTAGTTATAGATTCCGATGCTTCACTTCAGGTTTACTGTATCCCTCTGACCTTCTTATTGACGACTGAAACACAGAAATTGCATCGGAATTATATACAAAAGGCACAATGCCGACTTAAGTACAACAAAGCTGACTCTTCTTACTGTCTATGTTTTGAACCATACCTGTGACACTAGTTATAGATTCCGATGCTTCACTTCAGATTTACTGTATACCTCTGACCTTCTTATTGACGATGAAACACAGAAATTGCATCGGAATTAAATACAAAAGGCACAATGCCGACATAAAAACAAGAAAACTGACTCTTCTTACTGTCTATGTTTTGAACCATTCCTGTGACACTAGTTATAGATCCCGATCCTTCACTTCAGGTTTACTGTATCCCTCTGACATTCTTATTGGCGATGAAACACAGAAATTGTATCGGAATTATATACAAAAGGCACAATGCCGACTTAAGTACAAGAAAACTGGCTCTTCTTACTGTCTATGTTTGAACCATTCCTGTGACACTAGTCATAGATTCCGATGCTTCACCTCCGGTTTACTGTATCCCTCTGACCTTATTATTGACGATGAAACACAGAAATTGCATCGGAATAAAATACAAAAGGCACAATGCCGACTTAAGTACAAGAAAACTGACTCTTCTTACTGTCCATGTTTTGAACCATTCCTGTGACACTAGTTATAGATTCCGATGCTTCAGTTCAGGTATACTGTATCCCTCTGACCTTGTTATTGATGATGAAACACAGAAATTGCAACGGAAATAAATACAAAAGGTACAATGCCGACTTAAGTACAAGCAAACTGACTCTTCTGACTGTCTGTGTTTTGAACCATTCATGTGACACTAGTTATAGATTCCGATGCTTCACTTCAGGTTTACTGTATCACTCTGACCTTCTTATTGACGATGAAACGCAGAAATTGCATCGGAATGAAATACAAAAGGCACAATGCTGACTTAAGTACAAGAAAACTGGCTCTTCTTACTGTCTATGTTTGAACCATTCCTGTGACACTAGTTACAGATTCCAATGCCTCACCTCCGGGTTACTGTATCCCTCTGACCTTATTATTGACGATGAAACACAGAAATTGCATCGGAATAAAATACAAAAGGCACAATGCCGACTTAAGTACAAGAAAACTGACTCTTCTTACTGTCTATGTTTTGAATCATTCCTGTGACACTAGTTATAGATTCCGTTGCTACACTTCAGGTATACTGTATCCCTCTGACCTTGTTATTGACGATGAAACACAGAAATTGCAACGGAATTAAACACAAAAGGTACAATGCCGACTTAAGTACAAGAAAACTGACTCTTCTTACTGTCTGTGTTTTGAACCATTCATGTGACACTAGTTATAGATTCCGATGCTTCACTTCAGGTTTACTGTATCCCTCTGACCTACATATTCACGATGAAACACAGAAATTGCATCGGAATTAAATACAAGAGGCACAATGCCGACTTAAGTACAAGAAAACTGACCCTTCTTACTTTCTATGTTTTGAACCATTCCTGTGGCACTAGTTGTATATCCCGATGCTACACTTCAGGTTCACTGTATCCCTCTGACCTTCTTATTGACGATGAAACACAGAAATTGCATCGGAATTAAATAGAAAAGGCACAATGTCGACTTAAGTACAAGAAATTTGACTCTTCTTACTGTTTATGTTTTGAACCATTCCTGTGACACTTGTTATAGATTCCGATGCTTCACTTTAGGTTTACTGTATCCCTCTGAACTTCTTATTGACGATGAAACACAGAAATTGCATCGGAATTAAATACAAAAGGCACAATGCCGACTTAAGTACAACAATACTGACTCTTCTTACTATCTATGTTTTGAACCATACCTGTGACACTAGTTATAGAATCCGTTGCTTCACTTCAGGTTTACTGTATCCCTCTGACCTTCCTATTGACGATGAAACACAGAAATTGCATCGGAATGAAATACAAAAGGCACAATGCTGACTTAAGTACAAGAAAAGTGACTCTTCTTACTGTCTATGTTTTGAACCATTTATGTGATACTAGTTATAGATTCCGATTCTACACTTCAGGTTTACTGTATCCCTCTGACCTTCTTATTGACGACTGAAACACAGAAATTGCATCGGAATTAAATACAAAAGGCACAATGCCGACTTAAGTACAAGAAAACTGACTCCTCTTACTGTCTATGTTTTGAACCATTCCTGTGACACTAGTTATAGATTCCGATGCTTCGCTTCAGGTTTACTGTATCCCTTTGACCTTCGTAATGACGAAGAAACACAGAAATTGCATCGCAATTAAATACAAAATGCACAATGCCGACTTAAGTACAAGAAAACTGACTCTTCTTAATTTCTATGTTTTGAACCATTCCTGTGACACTAGTTATAGATTCCGATGCTTCACTTCAGGTTCACTGTATCCCTCTGACCTTCTTTTTGACGATGAAACACTGAAATTCCATCGAAACTAAATACAAAAGGCACAATGCCGACTTAAGTACAATAAAACTAACTCTTCTTACTGTCTATGTTTTGAACCATTCCTGTGACACTAGTTATAAATTCCGATGCTTCACTTCAGGTTTACTGTATGCCTCCGACCTTCGTATTGACGATGAAGCACAGAATTTGCATCGGAATTAAATGCAAAAGGCTCAATGCCGAGTTAAGTGCAGGAAAGCTAACCCTTCTTACTGTCTATGTTTTGATCCATTCCTGTGACACTAGTTATTGATTCCGATGCTTCACCTCAGGTTTACTGTATCACTGTGACCTCCTTATTGACGATGAAACGCAAAAATTGCATCGGAATTATATACAAAAGGCACAATGCCGACTTAAGTACAAGTAAACTGACTCTTCTCACTGTCTACGTTTTGAACCATTCATGTGACACTAATTATAGATTCCGATGCTTCACTTCAGGTTTACTGTATCCCTCTGACCATCTTATTGACGATGTAACACAGAAATTGCATCGGAATTATATATAAAAGGCACAATGCCGACTTAAGTACAAGAAAAACTGATTCTTCTTACTGTCTATGTTTTCAACCATTCCTGTGACACTAGTTATAAATTCCGATGTTTCACTTCAGCTTTACTGTATCCCTCTGACCTTCGTATTGACGATGAAACACAGAAATTGCATCGGAATGAAAAGCAAAAGGCACAATGCCGACTGAAGTACAAGGAGACTGACTCTTCTTACTGCCTATGCTTTGAACCATTCCTGTGACACTAGTTATAGATTCCAAAGCTTCACTTCAGGTTTACTGTATCCATCTGACCTTCTTATTGACGATGAAACACAGAAATTGCATGGGAATTAAATAGAAAAGGCACAATGCCGCTTTAAGTAGAAGAGAACTGAATCTTCTAACTGTCTATGTTTTGATCCATTCCTGTGACACCAGTTATAGATTCCGATGCTTCACCTCAGGTTTACTGTATCCCTCTGACCTTCGTAATGACGAAGAAACACAGAAATTGCATCGCAATTAAATACAAAACGCTCAATGCCGACTTAAATACGAGAAAACTGACTCTTCTTAATTTCTATGTTTTGAACCATTCCTGTGACACTAGTTTTAGATTCCGATGCTTCACTTCAGGTTCACTGTATCCCTCTGACCTTCTTTTTGACGATGAAACACTGAAATTCCATCGAAAGTAAATACAAAAGGCACAATGCCGACTTAAGTACAATAAAACTAACTCTTCTTACTGACTATGTTTTGAACCATTCCTGTGACACTAGTTATAAATTCCGATGCTTCACTTCAGGTTTACTGTATGCCTCCGACCTTCGTAGTGACGATGAAGCACAGAATTTGCATCGGAATTAAATACAAAAGGCACAATGCCGAGTTAAGTGCAAGAAAGCTAACCCTTCTTACTGTCTATGTTTTGATCCATTCCTGTGACACTAGTTATTGATTCCGATGCTTCACCTCAGGTTTACTGTATCCCTGTGACCTTCTTATTGACGATGAAACGCAGAAATTGCATCGGAATTAAATAAAAAAGGCACAATGCCGACTTAAGTACAAGAAAACTGACTCTTCTCACTGTCTATGTTTTGAACCATTCATGTGACACTAATTATAGATTCCGATGCTTCACTTCAGGTTTACTGTATCCCTCTGAGCATCTTATTGACGATGTAACACAGAAATTGCATCGGAAATATATATAAAAGGCACAATGCCGACTTAAGTACAAGAAAAATTGATTCTTCTTACTGTCTATGTTTTCAACCATTCCTGTGACACTAGTTATAAATTCCGATGTTTCACTTCAGCTTTACTGTATCCCTCTGACCTTCGTATTGACGATGAAACACAGAAATTGCATCGGAATTAAAAACAAAAGGCACAATGCCGACTGAAGTACAAGAAAACTGACTCTTCTTACTGTCTATGTTTTAAACCATTCCTGTGACACTAGTTATAGATTCCGATGCTTCACTTCAGGTTTACTGTATCCCTCTGACCTTCTTATTGACGATGAAACACAGAAATTGCATGGGAATTAAATAGAAAATGCACAATGCCGCCTTAAGTGGAAGAGAACTGACTCTTCTAACTGTCTATGTTTTGAACCATTATTGTGACACCAGTTATAGATTCCGATGCTTCACTTCACGTTTACTGTATCCCTCTGACCTTCTTATTGACGATGAAACACAGAAATTGCATTGGAATTAAATACAAAAGGCACAATGTCGACTTAAGTACAAGAAAACTGACTTCTCTTACTGTCTGTGTTTTGAACCATACCTGTGACACTAGTTATAGATTCCGATGCTTCACTTCAGGTTTACTGTATACCTCTGTCCTTCTTATTGACGATGAAACACAGAAATTGCATCGGAATTAAATACAAAAGGCACAATGCCGAATTAAGTACAAGAAAACTGACTCTCCTTACTGTCTATGTTTTGAATCATTCCTGTGACACTAGTTATAGATTCCGTTTGCTACACTTCAGGTATACTGTATCCCTCTGACCTTGTTATTGACGATGAAACACAGAAATTGCAACGGAATTAAACACAAAAGGTACAATGCCGACTTAAGTACAAGAAAACTGACTCATCTTACTGTCTGTGTTTTGAACCATTCTTGTGACACTACTTATAGATTCCGATGCTTCACTTCAGGTTTACTGTATCCCTCTCACCATCTTATTCACGATGAAACACAGAAATTGGTTCGGAATTAAATACAAGAGGCACAATGTCGACATAAGTACAAGAAAACTGACTCTTCTTACTTTCTATGTTTTGAACCATTCCTGTGGCACTAGTTGTATATCCCGATGCTACATTTCAGGTTTACTGTATCCCTCTGACCTTCTTATTGACGATGAAACACAGAAATTGCACCGGAATCAAATAGAAAAGGCACAATGCCGACTTAACTACAAGAAAACTGACCCTTCTGACTGTCTACGTTTTGAACCTCTACGTGACACTAGTTATAGATTCCGATGCTTCACTTCAGGTTTACTATATCCCTCTGACCTTCTTATTGACGATTAAACACAGAAATATCATTGGAGTTAAATACAAAAGGCACAATGCCAACTTAAGTACAAGAAAACTGACTCTTATTACTGTCTATGCTTTGAACCATTCCTGTGACACTAGTTATAGTTTCCGATGCTTCACTTCAGGTTTACTGTATCCCTCTGACCGTCTTATTGACGATGAAACGAAGAAATTGCATCGGAATTAAATACATAGGCACAATGCCGACTCAAGTACAAGAAGACTTGCTCTTCTTACTGTCTATGTTTTGAACCATTCCTTTGACACTAGTTATAGATTCTGATGCTTCACTTCAGGTTTACTGTATCCCTCTGACCTTCTTATTGACGATGAAACACAGAAATTGCATCAGAATTAAATTGAAAAGGCACAATGCCGAGTTAAATACAAGAAAACTGACTCTTCTTACTGTCTATGTTTTGAAGCATTCCCGTGACAGTAGTTATAGATTCCGATGCTTCACTTCTGGTTTACTGTATCCCTCTGACCTTCTTATCGACGATGAAAGACAGAAATTGCATCGGAATTAAATAGAAAAGGCACAATGCTGACTTAAGTACAAGAAAACTGACTCTTCTTACTGTCTATGTTTTGAACTATTTATGTGACACTAGTTATAGATTCCGATGCCTCACTTCAGGTTTACTGTATCCCTCTGGCCTTCTTATTGACGACTGAAACACAGAAATTGCATCGGAATTAAATACAAAAGGCACAATGCCGACTTAAGTACAACAAAGCTGACTCTTCTTACTGTCTATGTTTTGAACCATACCTGTGACACTAGTTATAGATTCCGATGCTTCACTTCAGATTTACTGTATACCTCTGACCTTCTTATTGACGATGAAACACAGAAATTGCATCGGAATTAAATACAAAAGGCACAATGCCGACATAAAAACAAGAAAACTGACTCTTCTTACTGTATATCTTTTGAACCATTCCTGTGACACTAGTTATAGATCCCGACGCTTCACTTCAGGTTTACTGTATCCCTCTGACCTTCTTATTGACGATGAAACACAGAAATACTATCGGAATTAAATACAAAATGAACAATGCCGAATTAAGTACTAGAAAACTGGCTCTTCTTACTGTCTATGTTTGAACGATTCCTATGACACTAGTTATAGATTCCGATGCTTCACCTCCGGGTTACTGTATCCCTCTGACCTTCTTATTGACGATGAAACACAGATATTGCATCGGAATTAAACACAAAAGGCACAATGCCGACTTAAGTACAAGAAAACTGGCTCTTCTTACTGTCAATGTTTGAACGATTCCTGTGACACTAGTTATAGATTCCGATGCTTCACTTCCGGTTTACTGTATCCCTCTGACCTTATTATTGACGATGAAACACAGAAATTGCATCGTAATAAAATACAAAAGGCACAATGCCGACTTAAGAACAAGAAAACTGACTCTTCTTACTGTCTATCTTTTGAACCATTCCTGTGACACAAGTTATAGATCCCGATCCTTCACTTCAGGTTTACTGTATCCCTCTGACATTCTTATTGGCGATGAAACACAGAAATTGTATCGGAATTATATACAAAAGGCACAATGCCGACTTAAGTACAAGAAAACTGGCTCTTCTAACTGTCTATGTTTGAACCATTCCTGTGACACTAGTCATAGATTCCGATGCTTCACCTCCGGTTTACTGTATCCCTCTGACCTTATTATTGACGATGAAACACAGAAATTGCATCGGAATAAAATACAAAAGGCACAATGCCGACTTAAGTACAAGAAAACTGACTCTTCTTACTGTCTATGTTTTGAACCATTCATGTGACACTAGTTATAGATTCCGATGCTTCACTTCAGGTTTACTGTATCACTCTGACCTTCTTATTGACGATGAAACGCAGAAATTGCATCGGAATGAAATACAAAAGGCACAATGCTGACTTAAGTACAAGAAAACTGGCTCTTCTTACTGTCTATGTTTGAACCATTCCTGTGACACTAGTTACAGATTCCAATGCTTCACCTCCGGGTTACTGTATCCCTCTGACCTTATTATTGGCGATGAAACACAGAAATTGCATCGGAATAAAATACAAAAGGCACAATGCCGACTTAAGTACAAGAAAACTGACTCTTCTTACTGTCTATGTTTTGAATCATTCCTGTGACACTAGTTATAGATTCCGTTGCTACACTTCAGGTATACTGTATCCCTCTGACCTTGTTATTGACGATGAAACACAGAAATTGCATCGTAATAAAATACAAAAGGCACAATGCCGACTTAAGAACAAGAAAACTGACTCTTCTTACTGTCTATCTTTTGAACCATTCCTGTGACACAAGTTATAGATCCCGATCCTTCACTTCAGGTTTACTGTATCCCTCTGACATTCTTATTGGCGATGAAACACAGAAATTGTATCGGAATTATATACAAAAGGCACAATGCCGACTTAAGTACAAGAAAACTGGCTCTTCTTACTGTCTATGTTCGAAACATTCCTGTGACACTAGTCATAGATTCCGATGCTTCACCTCCGGTTTACTGTATCCCTCTGACCTTATTATTGGCGATGAAACACAGAAATTGCAACGGAATTAAACACAAAAGGTACAATGCCGACTTAAGTACAAGAAAACTGACTCTTCTTACTGTCTGTGTTTTGAACCATTCATGTGACACTAGTTATAGATTCCGATGCTTCACTTCAGGTTTACTGTATCCCTCTGACCTACATATTCACGATGAAACACAGAAATTGCATCGGAATTAAATACAAGAGGCACAATGCCGACTTAAGTACAAGAAAACTGACCCTTCTTACTTTCTATGTTTTGAACCATTCCTGTGGCACTAGTTGTATATCCCGATGCTACACTTCAGCTTCACTGTGTCCCTCTGACCTTCTTATTGACGATGAAACACAGAAATTGCATCGGAATTAAATAGAAAAGGCACAATGCCGACTTAAGTACAAGAAATTTGACTCTTCTTACTGTTTATGTTTTGAACCATTCCTGTGACACTTGTTATAGATTCCGATGCTTCACTTTAGGTTTACTGTATCCCTCTGAACTTCTTATTGACGATGAAACACAGAAATTGCATCGGAATTAAATACAAAAGGCACAATGCCGACTTAAGTACAACAATACTGACTCTTCTTACTGTCTATGTTTTGAACCATACCTGTGACACTAGTTATAGATTCCGTTGCTTCACTTCAGGTTTACTGTATCCCTCTGACCTTCTTATTGGCGATGAAACACAGAAATTGCATCGGAATGAAATACAAAAGGCACAATGCTGACTTAAGTACAAGAAAAGTGACTCTTCTTACTGTCTATGTTTTGAACCACTTATGTGATACTAGTTATAGATTCCGATTCTTCACTTCAGGTTTACTGTATCCCTCTGACCTTCTTATTGACGACTGAAACACAGAAATTGCATCGGAATTAAATACAAAAGGCACAATGCCGACTTAAGTACAAGAAAACTGACTCCTCTTACTGTCTATGTTTTGAACCTTCCTGTGACACTAGTTATAGATTCCGATGCTTCGCTTCAGGTTTACTGTATCCCTTTGACCTTCGTAATGACGAAGAAACACAGAAATTGCATCGCAATTAAATACAAAATGCACAATGCCGACTTAAGTACAAGAAAACTGACTCTTCTTAATTTCTATGTTTTGAACCATTCCTGTGACACTAGTTATAGATTCCGATGCTTCACTTCAGGTTTACTGTATCCCTCTGAACTTCTTATTGACGATGAAACACAGAAATTGCATCGGAATTAAATACAAAAGGCACAATGCCGAGTTAAGTGCCAGAAAGCTAACCCTTCTTACTGTCTATGTTTTGATCCATTCCTGTGACACTAGTTATTGATTCCGATGCTTCACCTCAGGTTTACTGTATCACTGTGACCTTCTTATTGACGATGAAACGCAAAAATTGCATCGGAATTATATACAAAAGGCACAATGCCGACTTAAGTACAAGTAAACTGACTCTTCTCACTGTCTACGTTTTGAACCATTCATGTGACACTAATTATAGATTCCGATGCTTCACTTCAGGTTTACTGTATCCCTCTGACCATCTTATTGACGATGTAACACAGAAATTGCATCGGAATTATATATAAAAGGCACAATGCCGACTTAAGTACAAGAAAAACTGATTCTTCTTACTGTCTATGTTTTCAACCATTCCTGTGACACTAGTTATAAATTCCGATGTTTCACTTCAGCTTTACTGTATCCCTCTGACCTTCGTATTGACGATGAAACACAGAAATTGCATCGGAATGAAAAGCAAAAGGCACAATGCCGACTGAAGTACAAGGAAACTGACTCTTCTTACTGTCTATGCTTTGAACCATTCCTGTGACACTGGTTATAGATTCCAAAGCTTCACTTCAGGTTTACTGTATCCATCTGACCTTCTTATTGACGATGAAACACAGAAATTGCATGGGAATTAAATAGAAAAGGCACAATGCCGCCTTAAGTAGAAGAGAACTGAATCTTCTAACTGTCTATGTTTTGATCCATTCCTGTGACACCAGTCATAGATTCCGATGCTTCACTTCAGGTTTACTGTATCCCTCTGACCTTCGTAATGACGAAGAAACACAGAAATTGCATCGCAATTAAATACAAAATGCTCAATGCCGACTTAAATACGAGAAAACTGACTCTTCTTAATTTCTATGTTTTGAACCATTCCTGTGACACTAGTTTTAGATTCCGATGCTTCACTTCAGGTTCACTGTATCCCTCTGACCTTCTTTTTGACGATGAAACACTGAAATTCCATCGAAAGTAAATACAAAAGGCACAATGATGACTTAAGTACAATAAAACTAACTCTTCTTACTGTCTATGTTTTGAACCATTCCTGTGACACTAGTTATAAATTCCGATGCTTCACTTCAGGTTTACTGTATGCCTCCGACCTTCGTATTGACGATGAAGCACAGAATTTGCATCGGAATTAAATACAAAAGGCACAATGCCGAGTTAAGTGCAAGAAAGCTAACCCTTCTTACTGTCTATGTTTTGATCCATTCCTGTGACACTAGTTATTGATTCCGATGCTTCACCTCAGGTTTACTGTATCCCTGTGACCTTCTTATTGACGATGAAACGCAGAAATTGCATCGGAATTAAATACAAAAGGGACAATGCCGACTTAAGTACAAGAAAACTGACTCTTCTCACTGTCTATGTTTTGAACCATTCATGTGACACTAATTGTAGATTCCGATGCTTCACTTCAGGTTTACTGTATCCCTCTGAGCATCTTATTGACGATGTAACACAGAAATTGCATCGGAATTATATATAAAAGGCACAATGCCGACTTAAGTACAAGAAAAATTGATTCTTCTAACTGTCTATGATTTCAACCATTCCTGTGACACTAGTTATAAATTCCGATGTTTCACTTCAGGTTTACTGTATCCCTCTGACCTTCGTATTGACGATCAAACACAGAAATTGAATCGGAATTAAAAACAAAAGGCACAATGCCGACTGAAGTACAAGAAAACTGACTCTTCTTACTGTCTATGTTTTGAACCATTCCTGTGACACTAGTTATAGATTCCGATGCTTCACTTCAGGTTTACTGTATCCCTCTGACCTTCTTATTGACGATGAAACACAGATATTGAATGGGAATTAAATGGAAAAGGCACAATGCCGCCTTAAGTAGAAGAGAACTGACTCTTCTAACTGTCTATGTTTTGAACCATTATTGTGACACCAGTTATAGATTCCGATGCTTCACTTCAGGTTTACTGTATCCCTCTGACCTTCTTATTGACGATGAAACACAGAAATTGCATCGGAATTAAATACAAAAGGCACAATGTCGACTTAAGTACAAGAAACCTGACTTCTCTTACTGTCTATGTTTTGAACCATACCTGTGACACTAGTTATAGATTCCGATGCTTCACTTCAGGTTTACTGTATACCTCTGACCTTCTTATTGACGATGAAACACAGAAATTGCATCGGAATTAAATACAAAAGGCACAATGCCGAATTAAGTACAAGAAAACTGACTCTCCTTACTGTCTATGTTTTGAACCATTCATGTGGCACTAGTTATAGGTTCCGATGCTACACTGCAGGTTTACTGTATCCCTCTGACCTTCTTATTGACGATGAAACACAGAAGTTGCATCGGAATTAAATACGAAAGGCACAATGCCGACTTAAGTACAAGAAAACTGACTCTTCTTACTGTCTATGCTTTGAACCACTCCTGTGACACTAGTTATAGATTCCGATGCTTCACTTCAGGTTCACTGTATCCCTCTGACCTTCTTATTGACGATGAAACACTGAAATTGTATCGGAATTAAATACAAAAGGCACAAAGCCGACTTAAGTATAAGAAAACTGACTCTTCTTACTGTCTACGTTTTGAACCATTCCTGTGACACTAGTTATGGATTACAATGGTTCACTTCAAGTTTACTATATGCCTCTGACCTTCTTATTGACGATGAAACACAGAAATTGCATCGGAATTAAATACAAATGGCACAATGCCGACTTAAGTACAAGAAAACAGACTCTTCTTACTGTCTATATTTTGAACCATTCCTGTGACCCTAGTTATAGATTCCGATGCTTCACTTTAGGTTTACTGTATCCCTCTGACCTTCTTATTGACGATGAAACACAGAAATTGCATAGGAATTAAATAGAAAAGGCACAATGCCGACTTAAGTAGAAGATAACTGACTCTTCTTACTGTCTGTGTTTTCAACCATTCCTGTGACACGAGTTATAGATTCCGATGCTTCACTTCAGGTTTACTGTATCCCTCTGACCTCCTTATTGACGATGAAGCACAGAAATTGCATCGGAATTAAATACAAAAGGCACAATGCCGACTAAAGGACAAGAAAACTGACTCTTCTTACTGTCTATGTTTTGAACCATTCATGTGACACTAGTTATAGATTCCGATGCTTCACTGCAGGTTTACTGTATCCCTCTGACCTTCTTATTGACGATGAAACACAGAAATTGCATCGGAATTAAATAGAAAAGGCACAATGCCGACTTAAGTACAAGAAAACTGACTCTTCTTACTGTCTATGTTTTGAACCATTCCTGTGACACTAGTTATAGATTCCGATGTTTCACTTCAGGTTTACTGTATCCCTCTGACCTTCTTATTGACGATGAAACACAGAAATTGCATCGGAATTAAATAGAAAAGGCACAATGCCGACTTAAGTACAAGAAAACTGACTCTTCTTACTGTCTATGTTTTGAACAATTCCTGTGACACTAGTTATAGATTCCGATGCTTCACTTCAGGATTACCGTATCCCTCCGACGTTCTTATTGACGATGAAACACAGAAATTGCTTCGGATTAAATACAAAAGGCAAAAATGCCGACTTAAGTACAAGAAAACTGATCCTCTTACTGTCTATGTTTTGAACCATTCCTGTGACACTAGTTATAGAATCCGATGCTTCACTTTAGGTTCACTAAATCCCTCTGACCTTCTTATTCACGATGAAATACTGAAATTGCATCGGAATTAAATACAAAAGGCACAATGCCGACTTAAGTAGAAGTAAACTGGCTCTTCTTACTGTCTATGTATTGAACCATTCCTGTGACACTAGTTAAATATTCCGATGCTTCACTTCATTTTTACTGTATCCCTCTGACCTTATTGACGATGAAACACAGCAATTGCATCGGAATTAAATATAAAAGGCACAATGCCGACTTAAGTGCAAGTAAACTGACTCTTCTTACTGTCTATGTTTTGAACCAACCCTGTGACACTAGTTATAGATTCCGATGCTTCACTTCAGGTTTACTGTATCCCTCTGACCTTCTTATTGACGATGAAACACAGATATTGCATCGGAATTAAATACAAAAGGCACAATGCCGACTTAAGTACAAGAAAACTGACTCTTCTTACTGTCTATGATTTGAACCATTCCTGTGACACTAGTTACAGATTCCGATGCTTCACTTCAGGTTTACTGTATCCCTCTGACCTTCTTATTGACGATGAAACACGGAAATTGCGTCGGAATTAAATACAAATACCACAATTCCGACTAAAGTACAAGAAAACTGACTCTTCTTACTGTCTATGCTTTGAACCATTCCTGTGACACTAGGTATAGATTCCGATGCTTCACTTCAGGTTTACAGTATCCCTCAGACCTTCTTATTTTCGATTAAACACAGAAATTGCATCGGAATTAAATTCAAAAGGTACAATGCCGACTTTAGTACATGAAACCTGACTCATCTTACTGTCTTTTGAGCCATTCCTGTGACACTAGTTATAGATTCCGATGCTTCACTTCAGGTTCACTGTATCCCTCTGACCTTCTTATTGACAATGAAACACTGACATTGCATCGGAATTAAATACAAAAGGCACAACGCCGTCTTAAGTACAAGAAAACTGACTCTTCTTACTGTCTATGTCTTGAACCATTCCTGTGACACTAGTTATAGATTCCGATGCTTCACTTCAGGTTTACTGTATGCCTCAGACCTTCTTATTGACGATGAAACACAGAAATTGCATCGGAATTAAATACAAAAGGCACAACGCCGACATATGTACAAGAAAACTGACTCTTCTTACTGTCTATGTTTTGAACCATTCCTGTGACACTAGTTATAAATTCCGATGCTTCACTTCATGTTTACTGTATCCCTCGGACCCTCTTATTCACGATGAAACACAGGAATTGCATCGGAATTTAATACAAAAGGCACAATGCCGACTTAAGTACAAGAAAACTGACTCTTCTTACTGTCTATGCTTTGAACCATACCTGTGACACTAGTTATAGATTCCGATGCTTCACTTCAGGTTTACTGTATACCTCTGACCTTCTTATTGACGATGAAACACTGAAATTACATCGGAATTAAATACAAAAGGCACAAAGCCGACTTAAGTATAAGAAAACTGACTCTTCTTACTGTCTATGTTTTGAACCATTCCTATGACATTAGTTATATATTCCGATGCTTCACTTCAGGTTTACTGGATGCCTCTGACCTTCTTATTGACGAGGAAAAGCAGATATTGCATCGGAATTAAATACAAAAGGCACAATGCCGACTTAAGTACAAGAAAACAGACTCTTCTTACTGTCTATGTTTTGAACCATTCCTGTGACACTAGTTATAGATTCCGATGCTTCACTTCAGGTTTACTGTATCCCTGTGACCTTCTTATTGACGATCAAACACAGAAATTGCATCGGAATTCAATACAAAAGTCACAATGCCGACTTAAGTACAAGAAAACTGATCCTCATACTGTCTATGTTTTGAACCATTCCCGGGACACTAGTTATAGAATACGTTGCTTCACTTCAGGTTCACTAAATCCCTCTGACCTTCTTATCGACGATGAAATACTGAAATTGCATCGGAATTAAATACAAAAGGCACAATGCCGACTTAAGTACAAGTAAACTGACTCTTCATACTGTCTATGTATTGAACCATTCCTGTGACACTAGCTATAGATTCCGATGCTTCACTACAGGTTTACTGTATGCCTCTGACCATCTTATTGACGATGAAACACAGAAATTGCATCGGAATTAAATACAAAAGGCACAAAGCCGACTTAAGTACAAGAAAACTGACTCTTCATACTGTCTATGATTTGAACTATTCCTGTGACACTAGTTATAGATTCCGACGCTTCACTTCAGGTTTATTGTATCCCTCTGACCTTCTTATTGACGATGAAACACAGAAATTGCATCGGAATTAAATACAAAAGGTACAATGCCGACTTAAGTAAAAGAAAACTGACTCTTCTTACTGTCTATATTTTGAACCATTCATGTGGCACTCGTTATAGATTACGATGCTTTACTTCAGGTTTACTGTATCCCTCTGACCTTCTTCTTGATGATGAAACACAGATATTGCTTCGGAATTAAATACAAGAGGCACAATGCCGACTTAAGTACAAGATAACTGACTCTTCTTACTGCCTGTGTTTTGTACCATTCCTGTGACACTAGTTAAATATTCCGATGCTTCACTTCATTTTTACCGAATCCCTGTGACCTTCTTATTGACGATGAAACAAAGCAATTGCATCGGAATTAAATATAAAAGGCACAATGCCGACTTAAGTGCAAGTAAACAGACTCTTCTTACTGTCTATGTTTTGAACCAATCCTGTGACACTAGTTATAGATTCCGATGCTTCACTTCAGGTTTACTGTATCCCTCTGACCTTCTTATTGACGATGAAACACAGAAATTGCATCGGAATTAAATACATAGGCACAATGCCGACTCAAGTACAAGAAGACTTGCTCTTCTTACTGTCTATGTTTTGAACCATTCCTTTGACACTAGTTATAGATTCTGATGCTTCACTTCAGGTTTACTGTATCCCTCTGACCTTCTTATTGACGATGAAACACAGAAATTGCATCAGAATTAAATTGAAAAGGCACAATGCCGAGTTAAATACAAGAAAACTGACTCTTCTTACTGTCTATGTTTTGAAGCATTAACGTGACAGTAGTTATAGATTCCGATGCTTCACTTCTGGTTTACTGTATCCCTCTGACCTTCTTATCGACGATGAAAGACAGAAATTGCATCGGAATTAAATAGAAAAGGCACAATGCTGACTTAAGTACAAGAAAACTGACTCTTCTTACTGTCTATGTTTTGAACTATTTATGTGACACTAGTTATAGATTCCGATGCTTCACTTCAGGTTTACTGTATCCCTCTGACCTTCTTATTGACGACTGAAACACAGAAATTGCATCGGAATTATATACAAAAGGCACAATGCCGACTTAAGTACAACAAAGCTGACTCTTCTTACTGTCTATGTTTTGAACCATACCTGTGACACTAGTTATAGATTCCGATGCTTCACTTCAGATTTACTGTATACCTCTGACCTTCTTATTGACGATGAAACACAGAAATTGCATCGGAATTAAATACAAAAGGCACAATGCCGACATAAAAACAAGAAAACTGACTCTTCTTACTGTCTATGTTTTGAACCATTCCTGTGACACTAGTTATAGATCCCGATCCTTCACTTCAGGTTTACTGTATCCCTCTGACATTCTTATTGGCGATGAAACACAGAAATTGTATCGGAATTATATACAAAAGGCACAATGCCGACTTAAGTACAAGAAAACTGGCTCTTCTTACTGTCTATGTTTGAACCATTCCTGTGACACTAGTCATAGATTCCGATGCTTCACCTCCGGTTTACTGTATCCCTCTGACCTTATTATTGACGATGAAACACAGAAATTGCATCGGAATAAAATACAAAAGGCACAATGCCGACTTAAGTACAAGAAAACTGACTCTTCTTACTGTCCATGTTTTGAACCATTCCTGTGACACTAGTTATAGATTCCGATGCTTCAGTTCAGGTATACTGTATCCCTCTGACCTTGTTATTGATGATGAAACACAGAAATTGCAACGGAAATAAATACAAAAGGTACAATGCCGACTTAAGTACAAGCAAACTGACTCTTCTGACTGTCTGTGTTTTGAACCATTCATGTGACACTAGTTATAGATTCCGATGCTTCACTTCAGGTTTACTGTATCACTCTGACCTTCTTATTGACGATGAAACGCAGAAATTGCATCGGAATGAAATACAAAAGGCACAATGCTGACTTAAGTACAAGAAAACTGGCTCTTCTTACTGTCTATGTTTGAACCATTCCTGTGACACTAGTTACAGATTCCAATGCTTCACCTCCGGGTTACTGTATCCCTCTGACCTTATTATTGACGATGAAACACAGAAATTGCATCGGAATAAAATACAAAAGGCACAATGCCGACTTAAGTACAAGAAAACTGACTCTTCTTACTGTCTATGTTTTGAATCATTCCTGTGACACTAGTTATAGATTCCGTTGCTACACTTCAGGTATACTGTATCCCTCTGACCTTGTTATTGACGATGAAACACAGAAATTGCAACGGAATTAAACACAAAAGGTACAATGCCGACTTAAGTACAAGAAAACTGACTCTTCTTACTGTCTGTGTTTTGAACCATTCATGTGACACTAGTTATAGATTCCGATGCTTCACTTCAGGTTTACTGTATCCCTCTGACCTACATATTCACGATGAAACACAGAAATTGCATCGGAATTAAATACAAGAGGCACAATGCCGACTTAAGTACAAGAAAACTGACCCTTCTTACTTTCTATGTTTTGAACCATTCCTGTGGCACTAGTTGTATATCCCGATGCTACACTTCAGGTTCACTGTATCCCTCTGACCTTCTTATTGACGATGAAACACAGAAATTGCATCGGAATTAAATAGAAAAGGCACAATGTCGACTTAAGTACAAGAAATTTGACTCTTCTTACTGTTTATGTTTTGAACCATTCCTGTGACACTTGTTATAGATTCCGATGCTTCACTTTAGGTTTACTGTATCCCTCTGAACTTCTTATTGACGATGAAACACAGAAATTGCATCGGAATTAAATACAAAAGGCACAATGCCGACTTAAGTACAACAATACTGACTCTTCTTACTATCTATGTTTTGAACCATACCTGTGACACTAGTTATAGAATCCGTTGCTTCACTTCAGGTTTACTGTATCCCTCTGACCTTCCTATTGACGATGAAACACAGAAATTGCATCGGAATGAAATACAAAAGGCACAATGCTGACTTAAGTACAAGAAAAGTGACTCTTCTTACTGTCTATGTTTTGAACCATTTATGTGATACTAGTTATAGATTCCGATTCTACACTTCAGGTTTACTGTATCCCTCTGACCTTCTTATTGACGACTGAAACACAGAAATTGCATCGGAATTAAATACAAAAGGCACAATGCCGACTTAAGTACAAGAAAACTGACTCCTCTTACTGTCTATGTTTTGAACCATTCCTGTGACACTAGTTATAGATTCCGATGCTTCGCTTCAGGTTTACTGTATCCCTTTCACCTTCGTAATGACGAAGAAACACAGAAATTGCATCGCAATTAAATACAAAATGCACAATGCCGACTTAAGTACAAGAAAACTGACTCTTCTTAATTTCTATGTTTTGAACCATTCCTGTGACACTAGTTATAGATTCCGATGCTTCACTTCAGGTTCACTGTATCCCTCTGACCTTCTTTTTGACGATGAAACACTGAAATTCCATCGAAACTAAATACAAAAGGCACAATGCCGACTTAAGTACAATAAAACTAACTCTTCTTACTGTCTATGTTTTGAACCATTCCTGTGACACTAGCTATAAATTCCGATGCTTCACTTCAGGTTTACTGTATGCCTCCGACCTTCGTATTGACGATGAAGCACAGAATTTGCATCGGAATTAAATGCAAAAGGCTCAATGCCGAGTTAAGTGCAGGAAAGCTAACCCTTCTTACTGTCTATGTTTTGATCCATTCCTGTGACACTAGTTATTGATTCCGATGCTTCACCTCAGGTTTACTGTATCACTGTGACCTCCTTATTGACGATGAAACGCAAAAATTGCATCGGAATTATATACAAAAGGCACAATGCCGACTTAAGTACAAGTAAACTGACTCTTCTCACTGTCTACGTTTTGAACCATTCATGTGACACTAATTATAGATTCCGATGCTTCACTTCAGGTTTACTGTATCCCTCTGACCATCTTATTGACGATGTAACACAGAAATTGCATCGGAATTATATATAAAAGGCACAATGCCGACTTAAGTACAAGAAAAACTGATTCTTCTTACTGTCTATGTTTTCAACCATTCCTGTGACACTAGTTATAAATTCCGATGTTTCACTTCAGCTTTACTGTATCCCTCTGACCTTCGTATTGACGATGAAACACAGAAATTGCATCGGAATGAAAAGCAAAAGGCACAATGCCGACTGAAGTACAAGGAGACTGACTCTTCTTACTGCCTATGCTTTGAACCATTCCTGTGACACTAGTTATAGATTCCAAAGCTTCACTTCAGGTTTACTGTATCCATCTGACCTTCTTATTGACGATGAAACACAGAAATTGCATGGGAATTAAATAGAAAAGGCACAATGCCGCTTTAAGTAGAAGAGAACTGAATCTTCTAACTGTCTATGTTTTGATCCATTCCTGTGACACCAGTTATAGATTCCGATGCTTCACTTCAGGTTTACTGTATCCCTCTGACCTTCGTAATGACGAAGAAACACAGAAATTGCATCGCAATTAAATACAAAACGCTCAATGCCGACTTAAATACGAGAAAACTGACTCTTCTTAATTTCTATGTTTTGAACCATTCCTGTGACACTAGTTTTAGATTCCGATGCTTCACTTCAGGTTCACTGTATCCCTCTGACCTTCTTTTTGAAGATGAAACACTGAAATTCCATCGAAAGTAAATACAAAAGGCACAATGCCGACTTAAGTACAATAAAACTAACTCTTCTTACTGACTATGTTTTGAACCATTCCTGTGACACTAGTTATAAATTCCGATGCTTCACTTCAGGTTTACTGTATGCCTCCGACCTTCGTAGTGACGATGAAGCACAGAATTTGCATCGGAATTAAATACAAAAGGCACAATGCCGAGTTAAGTGCAAGAAAGCTAACCCTTCTTACTGTCTATGTTTTGATCCATTCCTGTGACACTAGTTATTGATTCCGATGCTTCACCTCAGGTTTACTGTATCCCTGTGACCTTCTTATTGACGATGAAACGCAGAAATTGCATCGGAATTAAATAAAAAAGGCAAAATGCCGACTTAAGTACAAGAAAACTGACTCTTCTCACTGTCTATGTTTTGAACCATTCATGTGACACTAATTATAGATTCCGATGCTTCACTTCAGGTTTACTGTATCCCTCTGAGCATCTTATTGACGATGTAACACAGAAATTGCATCGGAAATATATATAAAAGGCACAATGCCGACTTAAGTACAAGAAAAATTGATTCTTCTTACTGTCTATGTTTTCAACCATTCCTGTGACACTAGTTATAAATTCCGATGTTTCACTTCAGCTTTACTGTATCCCTCTGACCTTCGTATTGACGATGAAACACAGAAATTGCATCGGAATTAAAAACAAAAGGCACAATGCCGACTGAAGTACAAGAAAACTGACTCTTCTTACTGTCTATGTTTTAAACCATTCCTGTGACACTAGTTATAGATTCCGATGCTTCACTTCAGGTTTACTGTATCCCTCTGACCTTCTTATTGACGATGAAACACAGAAATTGCATGGGAATTAAATAGAAAATGCACAATGCCGCCTTAAGTGGAAGAGAACTGACTCTTCTAACTGTCTATGTTTTGAACCATTATTGTGACACCAGTTATAGATTCCGATGCTTCACTTCACGTTTACTGTATCCCTCTGACCTTCTTATTGACGATGAAACACAGAAATTGCATTGGAATTAAATACAAAAGGCACAATGTCGACTTAAGTACAAGAAAACTGACTTCTCTTACTGTCTGTGTTTTGAACCATACCTGTGACACTAGTTATAGATTCCGATGCTTCACTTCAGGTTTACTGTATACCTCTGTCCTTCTTATTGACGATGAAACACAGAAATTGCATCGGAATTAAATACAAAAGGCACAATGCCGAATTAAGTACAAGAAAACTGACTCTCCTTACTGTCTATGTTTTGAATCATTCCTGTGACACTAGTTATAGATTCCGTTTGCTACACTTCAGGTATACTGTATCCCTCTGACCTTGTTATTGACGATGAAACACAGAAATTGCAACGGAATTAAACACAAAAGGTACAATGCCGACTTAAGTACAAGAAAACTGACTCATCTTACTGTCTGTGTTTTGAACCATTCTTGTGACACTACTTATAGATTCCGATGCTTCACTTCAGGTTTACTGTATCCCTCTCACCATCTTATTCACGATGAAACACAGAAATTGGTTCGGAATTAAATACAAGAGGCACAATGTCGACATAAGTACAAGAAAACTGACTCTTCTTACTTTCTATGTTTTGAACCATTCCTGTGGCACTAGTTGTATATCCCGATGCTACATTTCAGGTTTACTGTATCCCTCTGACCTTCTTATTGACGATGAAACACAGAAATTGCACCGGAATCAAATAGAAAAGGCACAATGCCGACTTAACTACAAGAAAACTGACCCTTCTGACTGTCTACGTTTTGAACCTCTACGTGACACTAGTTATAGATTCCGATGCTTCACTTCAGGTTTACTATATCCCTCTGACCTTCTTATTGACGATTAAACACAGAAATATCATTGGAGTTAAATACAAAAGGCACAATGCCAACTTAAGTACAAGAAAACTGACTCTTATTACTGTCTATGCTTTGAACCATTCCTGTGACACTAGTTATAGTTTCCGATGCTTCACTTCAGGTTTACTGTATCCCTCTGACCGTCTTATTGACGATGAAACGAAGAAATTGCATCGGAATTAAATACATAGGCACAATGCCGACTCAAGTACAAGAAGACTTGCTCTTCTTACTGTCTATGTTTTGAACCATTCCTTTGACACTAGTTATAGATTCTGATGCTTCACTTCAGGTTTACTGTATCCCTCTGACCTTCTTATTGACGATGAAACACAGAAATTGCATCAGAATTAAATTGAAAAGGCACAATGCCGAGTTAAATACAAGAAAACTGACTCTTCTTACTGTCTATGTTTTGAAGCATTCCCGTGACAGTAGTTATAGATTCCGATGCTTCACTTCTGGTTTACTGTATCCCTCTGACCTTCTTATCGACGATGAAAGACAGAAATTGCATCGGAATTAAATAGAAAAGGCACAATGCTGACTTAAGTACAAGAAAACTGACCCTTCTTACTGTCTATGTTTTGAACTATTTATGTGACACTAGTTATAGATTCCGATGCCTCACTTCAGGTTTACTGTATCCCTCTGACCTTCTTATTGACGACTGAAACACAGAAATTGCATCGGAATTAAATACAAAAGGCACAATGCCGACTTAAGTACAACAAAGCTGACTCTTCTACTGTCTATGTTTTGAACCATACCTGTGACACTAGTTATAGATTCCGATGCTTCACTTCAGATTTACTGTATACCTCTGACCTTCTTATTGACGATGAAACACAGAAATTGCATCGGAATTAAATACAAAAGGCACAATGCCGACATAAAAACAAGAAAACTGACTCTTCTTACTGTATATCTTTTGAACCATTCCTGTGACACTAGTTATAGATCCCGATGCTTCACTTCAGGTTTACTGTATCCCTCTGACCTTCTTATTGACGATGAAACACAGAAATACTATCGGAATTAAATACAAAATGAACAATGCCGAATTAAGTACTAGAAAACTGGCTCTTCTTACTGTCTATGTTTGAACGATTCCTATGACACTAGTTATAGATTCCGATGCTTCACCTCCGGGTTACTGTATCCCTCTGACCTTCTTATTGACGATGAAACACAGATATTGCATCGGAATTAAACACAAAAGGCACAATGCCGACTTAAGTACAAGAAAACTGGCTCTTCTTACTGTCAATGTTTGAACGATTCCTGTGACACTAGTTATAGATTCCGATGCTTCACTTCCGGTTTACTGTATCCCTCTGACCTTATTATTGACGATGAAACACAGAAATTGCATCGTAATAAAATACAAAAGGCACAATGCCGACTTAAGAACAAGAAAACTGACTCTTCTTACTGTCTATCTTTTGAACCATTCCTGTGACACAAGTTATAGATCCCGATCCTTCACTTCAGGTTTACTGTATCCCTCTGACATTCTTATTGGCGATGAAACACAGAAATTGTATCGGAATTATATACAAAAGGCACAATGCCGACTTAAGTACAAGAAAACTGGCTCTTCTTACTGTCTATGTTTGAACCATTCCTGTGACACTAGTCATAGATTCCGATGCTTCACCTCCGGTTTACTGTATCCCTCTGACCTTATTATTGACGATGAAACACAGAAATTGCATCGGAATAAAATACAAAAGGCACAATGCCGACTTAAGTACAAGAAAACTGACTCTTCTTACTGTCTATGTTTTGAACCATTCCTGTGACACTAGTTATAGATTCCGATGCTTCAGTTCAGGTATACTGTATCCCTCTGACCTTGTTATTGATGATGAAACACAGAAATTGCAACGGAAATAAATAAAAAAGGTACAATGCCGACTTAAGTACAAGAAAACTGACTCTTCTTACTGTCTGTGTTTTGAACCATTCATGTGACACTAGTTATAGATTCCGATGCTTCACTTCAGGTTTACTGTATCACTCTGACCTTCTTATTGACGATGAAACGCAGAAATTGCATCGGAATGAAATACAAAAGGCACAATGCTGACTTAAGTACAAGAAAACTGGCTCTTCTTACTGTCTATGTTTGAACCATTCCTGTGACACTAGTTACAGATTCCAATGCTTCACCTCCGGGTTACTGTATCCCTCTGACCTTATTATTGGCGATGAAACACAGAAATTGCATCGGAATAAAATACAAAAGGCACAATGCCGACTTAAGTACAAGAAAACTGACTCTTCTTACTGTCTATGTTTTGAATCATTCCTGTGACACTAGTTATAGATTCCGTTGCTACACTTCAGGTATACTGTATCCCTCTGACCTTGTTATTGACGATGAAACACAGAAATTGCATCGTAATAAAATACAAAAGGCACAATGCCGACTTAAGAACAAGAAAACTGACTCTTCTTACTGTCTATCTTTTGAACCATTCCTGTGACACAAGTTATAGATCCCGATCCTTCACTTCAGGTTTACTGTATCCCTCTGACATTCTTATTGGCGATGAAACACAGAAATTGTATCGGAATTATATACAAAAGGCACAATGCCGACTTAAGTACAAGAAAACTGGCTCTTCTTACTGTCTATGTTCGAAACATTCCTGTGACACTAGTCATAGATTCCGATGCTTCACCTCCGGTTTACTGTATCCCTCTGACCTTATTATTGGCGATGAAACACAGAAATTGCAACGGAATTAAACACAAAAGGTACAATGCCGACTTAAGTACAAGAAAACTGACTCTTCTTACTGTCTGTGTTTTGAACCATTCATGTGACACTAGTTATAGATTCCGATGCTTCACTTCAGGTTTACTGTATCCCTCTGACCTACATATTCACGATGAAACACAGAAATTGCATCGGAATTAAATACAAGAGGCACAATGCCGACTTAAGTACAAGAAAACTGACCCTTCTTACTTTCTATGTTTTGAACCATTCCTGTGGCACTAGTTGTATATCCCGATGCTACACTTCAGCTTCACTGTGTCCCTCTGACCTTCTTATTGACGATGAAACACAGAAATTGCATCGGAATTAAATAGAAAAGGCACAATGCCGACTTAAGTACAAGAAATTTGACTCTTCTTACTGTTTATGTTTTGAACCATTCCTGTGACACTTGTTATAGATTCCGATGCTTCACTTTAGGTTTACTGTATCCCTCTGAACTTCTTATTGACGATGAAACACAGAAATTGCATCGGAATGAAATACAAAGGGCACAATGCCGACTTAAGTACAACAATACTGACTCTTCTTACTGTCTATGTTTTGAACCATACCTGTGACACTAGTTATAGATTCCGTTGCTTCACTTCAGGTTTACTGTATCCCTCTGACCTTCTTATTGGCGATGAAACACAGAAATTGCATCGGAATGAAATACAAAAGGCACAATGCTGACTTAAGTACAAGAAAAGTGACTCTTCTTACTGTCTATGTTTTGAACCACTTATGTGATACTAGTTATAGATTCCGATTCTTCACTTCAGGTTTACTGTATCCCTCTGACCTTCTTATTGACGACTGAAACACAGAAATTGCATCGGAATTAAATACAAAAGGCACAATGCCGACTTAAGTACAAGAAAACTGACTCCTCTTACTGTCTATGTTTTGAACCTTCCTGTGACACTAGTTATAGATTCCGATGCTTCGCTTCAGGTTTACTGTATCCCTTTGACCTTCGTAATGACGAAGAAACACAGAAATTGCATCGCAATTAAATACAAAATGCACAATGCCGACTTAAGTACAAGAAAACTGACTCTTCTTAATTTCTATGTTTTGAACCATTCCTGTGACACTAGTTATAGATTCCGATGCTTCACTTCAGGTTTACTGTATCCCTCTGAACTTCTTATTGACGATGAAACACAGAAATTGCATCGGAATTAAATACAAAAGGCACAATGCCGAGTTAAGTGCAAGAAAGCTAACCCTTCTTACTGTCTATGTTTTGATCCATTCCTGTGACACTAGTTATTGATTCCGATGCTTCACCTCAGGTTTACTGTATCACTGTGACCTTCTTATTGACGATGAAACGCAAAAATTGCATCGGAATTATATACAAAAGGCACAATGCCGACTTAAGTACAAGTAAACTGACTCTTCTCACTGTCTACGTTTTGAACCATTCATGTGACACTAATTATAGATTCCGATGCTTCACTTCAGGTTTACTGTATCCCTCTGACCATCTTATTGACGATGTAACACAGAAATTGCATCGGAATTATATATAAAAGGCACAATGCCGACTTAAGTACAAGAAAAACTGATTCTTCTTACTGTCTATGTTTTCAACCATTCCTGTGACACTAGTTATAAATTCCGATGTTTCACTTCAGCTTTACTGTATCCCTCTGACCTTCGTATTGACGATGAAACACAGAAATTGCATCGGAATGAAAAGCAAAAGGCACAATGCCGACTGAAGTACAAGGAAACTGACTCTTCTTACTGTCTATGCTTTGAACCATTCCTGTGACACTGGTTATAGATTCCAAAGCTTCACTTCAGGTTTACTGTATCCATCTGACCTTCTTATTGACGATGAAACACAGAAATTGCATGGGAATTAAATAGAAAAGGCACAATGCCGCCTTAAGTAGAAGAGAACTGAATCTTCTAACTGTCTATGTTTTGATCCATTCCTGTGACACCAGTCATAGATTCCGATGCTTCACTTCAGGTTTACTGTATCCCTCTGACCTTCGTAATGACGAAGAAACACAGAAATTGCATCGCAATTAAATACAAAATGCTCAATGCCGACTTAAATACGAGAAAACTGACTCTTCTTAATTTCTATGTTTTGAACCATTCCTGTGACACTAGTTTTAGATTCCGATGCTTCACTTCAGGTTCACTGTATCCCTCTGACCTTCTTTTTGACGATGAAACACTGAAATTCCATCGAAAGTAAATACAAAAGGCACAATGATGACTTAAGTACAATAAAACTAACTCTTCTTACTGTCTATGTTTTGAACCATTCCTGTGACACTAGTTATAAATTCCGATGCTTCACTTCAGGTTTACTGTATGCCTCCGACCTTCGTATTGACGATGAAGCACAGAATTTGCATCGGAATTAAATACAAAAGGCACAATGCCGAGTTAAGTGCAAGAAAGCTAACCCTTCTTACTGTCTATGTTTTGATCCATTCCTGTGACACTAGTTATTGATTCCGATGCTTCACCTCAGGTTTACTGTATCCCTGTGACCTTCTTATTGACGATGAAACGCAGAAATTGCATCGGAATTAAATACAAAAGGGACAATGCCGACTTAAGTACAAGAAAACTGACTCTTCTCACTGTCTATGTTTTGAACCATTCATGTGACACTAATTGTAGATTCCGATGCTTCACTTCAGGTTTACTGTATCCCTCTGAGCATCTTATTGACGATGTAACACAGAAATTGCATCGGAATTATATATAAAAGGCACAATGCCGACTTAAGTACAAGAAAAATTGATTCTTCTAACTGTCTATGATTTCAACCATTCCTGTGACACTAGTTATAAATTCCGATGTTTCACTTCAGGTTTACTGTATCCCTCTGACCTTCGTATTGACGATCAAACACAGAAATTGAATCGGAATTAAAAACAAAAGGCACAATGCCGACTGAAGTACAAGAAAACTGACTCTTCTTACTGTCTATGTTTTGAACCATTCCTGTGACACTAGTTATAGATTCCGATGCTTCACTTCAGGTTTACTGTATCCCTCTGACCTTCTTATTGACGATGAAACACAGATATTGAATGGGAATTAAATGGAAAAGGCACAATGCCGCCTTAAGTAGAAGAGAACTGACTCTTCTAACTGTCTATGTTTTGAACCATTATTGTGACACCAGTTATAGATTCCGATGCTTCACTTCAGGTTTACTGTATCCCTCTGACCTTCTTATTGACGATGAAACACAGAAATTGCATCGGAATTAAATACAAAAGGCACAATGTCGACTTAAGTACAAGAAACCTGACTTCTCTTACTGTCTATGTTTTGAACCATACCTGTGACACTAGTTATAGATTCCGATGCTTCACTTCAGGTTTACTGTATACCTCTGACCTTCTTATTGACGATGAAACACAGAAATTGCATCGGAATTAAATACAAAAGGCACAATGCCGAATTAAGTACAAGAAAACTGACTCTCCTTACTGTCTATGTTTTGAACCATTCATGTGGCACTAGTTATAGGTTCCGATGCTACACTGCAGGTTTACTGTATCCCTCTGACCTTCTTATTGACGATGAAACACAGAAGTTGCATCGGAATTAAATACGAAAGGCACAATGCCGACTTAAGTACAAGAAAACTGACTCTTCTTACTGTCTATGCTTTGAACCACTCCTGTGACACTAGTTATAGATTCCGATGCTTCACTTCAGGTTCACTGTATCCCTCTGACCTTCTTATTGACGATGAAACACTGAAATTGTATCGGAATTAAATACAAAAGGCACAAAGCCGACTTAAGTATAAGAAAACTGACTCTTCTTACTGTCTACGTTTTGAACCATTCCTGTGACACTAGTTATGGATTACAATGGTTCACTTCAAGTTTACTATATGCCTCTGACCTTCTTATTGACGATGAAACACAGAAATTGCATCGGAATTAAATACAAATGGCACAATGCCGACTTAAGTACAAGAAAACAGACTCTTCTTACTGTCTATATTTTGAACCATTCCTGTGACCCTAGTTATAGATTCCGATGCTTCACTTTAGGTTTACTGTATCCCTCTGACCTTCTTATTGACGATGAAACACAGAAATTGCATAGGAATTAAATAGAAAAGGCACAATGCCGACTTAAGTAGAAGATAACTGACTCTTCTTACTGTCTGTGTTTTCAACCATTCCTGTGACACGAGTTATAGATTCCGATGCTTCACTTCAGGTTTACTGTATCCCTCTGACCTCCTTATTGACGATGAAGCACAGAAATTGCATCGGAATTAAATACAAAAGGCACAATGCCGACTAAAGGACAAGAAAACTGACTCTTCTTACTGTCTATGTTTTGAACCATTCATGTGACACTAGTTATAGATTCCGATGCTTCACTGCAGGTTTACTGTATCCCTCTGACCTTCTTATTGACGATGAAACACAGAAATTGCATCGGAATTAAATAGAAAAGGCACAATGCCGACTTAAGTACAAGAAAACTGACTCTTCTTACTGTCTATGTTTTGAACCATTCCTGTGACACTAGTTATAGATTCCGATGTTTCACTTCAGGTTTACTGTATCCCTCTGACCTTCTTATTGACGATGAAACACAGAAATTGCATCGGAATTAAATAGAAAAGGCACAATGCCGACTTAAGTACAAGAAAACTGACTCTTCTTACTGTCTATGTTTTGAACAATTCCTGTGACACTAGTTATAGATTCCGATGCTTCACTTCAGGATTACCGTATCCCTCCGACGTTCTTATTGACGATGAAACACAGAAATTGCTTCGGATTAAATACAAAAGGCAAAAATGCCGACTTAAGTACAAGAAAACTGATCCTCTTACTGTCTATGTTTTGAACCATTCCTGTGACACTAGTTATAGAATCCGATGCTTCACTTTAGGTTCACTAAATCCCTCTGACCTTCTTATTCACGATGAAATACTGAAATTGCATCGGAATTAAATACAAAAGGCACAATGCCGACTTAAGTAGAAGTAAACTGGCTCTTCTTACTGTCTATGTATTGAACCATTCCTGTGACACTAGTTAAATATTCCGATGCTTCACTTCATTTTTACTGTATCCCTCTGACCTTATTGACGATGAAACACAGCAATTGCATCGGAATTAAATATAAAAGGCACAATGCCGACTTAAGTGCAAGTAAACTGACTCTTCTTACTGTCTATGTTTTGAACCAACCCTGTGACACTAGTTATAGATTCCGATGCTTCACTTCAGGTTTACTGTATCCCTCTGACCTTCTTATTGACGATGAAACACAGTTATTGCATCGGAATTAAATACAAAAGGCACAATGCCGACTTAAGTACAAGAAAACTGACTCTTCTTACTGTCTATGATTTGAACCATTCCTGTGACACTAGTTACAGATTCCGATGCTTCACTTCAGGTTTACTGTATCCCTCTGACCTTCTTATTGACGATGAAACACGGAAATTGCGTCGGAATTAAATACAAATACCACAATTCCGACTAAAGTACAAGAAAACTGACTCTTCTTACTGTCTATGCTTTGAACCATTCCTGTGACACTAGGTATAGATTCCGATGCTTCACTTCAGGTTTACAGTATCCCTCAGACCTTCTTATTTTCGATTAAACACAGAAATTGCATCGGAATTAAATTCAAAAGGTACAATGCCGACTTTAGTACATGAAACCTGACTCATCTTACTGTCTTTTGAGCCATTCCTGTGACACTAGTTATAGATTCCGATGCTTCACTTCAGGTTCACTGTATCCCTCTGACCTTCTTATTGACAATGAAACACTGACATTGCATCGGAATTAAATACAAAAGGCACAACGCCGTCTTAAGTACAAGAAAACTGACTCTTCTTACTGTCTATGTCTTGAACCATTCCTGTGACACTAGTTATAGATTCCGATGCTTCACTTCAGGTTTACTGTATGCCTCAGACCTTCTTATTGACGATGAAACACAGAAATTGCATCGGAATTAAATACAAAAGGCACAACGCCGACATATGTACAAGAAAACTGACTCTTCTTACTGTCTATGTTTTGAACCATTCCTGTGACACTAGTTATAAATTCCGATGCTTCACTTCATGTTTACTGTATCCCTCGGACCCTCTTATTCACGATGAAACACAGGAATTGCATCGGAATTTAATACAAAAGGCACAATGCCGACTTAAGTACAAGAAAACTGACTCTTCTTACTGTCTATGCTTTGAACCATACCTGTGACACTAGTTATAGATTCCGATGCTTCACTTCAGGTTTACTGTATACCTCTGACCTTCTTATTGACGATGAAACACTGAAATTACATCGGAATTAAATACAAAAGGCACAAAGCCGACTTAAGTATAAGAAAACTGACTCTTCTTACTGTCTATGTTTTGAACCATTCCTATGACATTAGTTATATATTCCGATGCTTCACTTCAGGTTTACTGGATGCCTCTGACCTTCTTATTGACGAGGAAAAGCAGATATTGCATCGGAATTAAATACAAAAGGCACAATGCCGACTTAAGTACAAGAAAACAGACTCTTCTTACTGTCTATGTTTTGAACCATTCCTGTGACACTAGTTATAGATTCCGATGCTTCACTTCAGGTTTACTGTATCCCTGTGACCTTCTTATTGACGATCAAACACAGAAATTGCATCGGAATTCAATACAAAAGTCACAATGCCGACTTAAGTACAAGAAAACTGATCCTCATACTGTCTATGTTTTGAACCATTCCCGGGACACTAGTTATAGAATACGTTGCTTCACTTCAGGTTCACTAAATCCCTCTGACCTTCTTATCGACGATGAAATACTGAAATTGCATCGGAATTAAATACAAAAGGCACAATGCCGACTTAAGTACAAGTAAACTGACTCTTCATACTGTCTATGTATTGAACCATTCCTGTGACACTAGCTATAGATTCCGATGCTTCACTACAGGTTTACTGTATGCCTCTGACCATCTTATTGACGATGAAACACAGAAATTGCATCGGAATTAAATACAAAAGGCACAAAGCCGACTTAAGTACAAGAAAACTGACTCTTCATACTGTCTATGATTTGAACTATTCCTGTGACACTAGTTATAGATTCCGACGCTTCACTTCAGGTTTATTGTATCCCTCTGACCTTCTTATTGACGATGAAACACAGAAATTGCATCGGAATTAAATACAAAAGGTACAATGCCGACTTAAGTACAAGAAAACTGACTCTTCTTACTGTCTATATTTTGAACCATTCATGTGGCACTCGTTATAGATTACGATGCTTTACTTCAGGTTTACTGTATCCCTCTGACCTTCTTCTTGATGATGAAACACAGATATTGCTTCGGAATTAAATACAAGAGGCACAATGCCGACTTAAGTACAAGATAACTGACTCTTCTTACTGCCTGTGTTTTGTACCATTCCTGTGACACTAGTTAAATATTCCGATGCTTCACTTCATTTTTACCGAATCCCTGTGACCTTCTTATTGACGATGAAACAAAGCAATTGCATCGGAATTAAATATAAAAGGCACAATGCCGACTTAAGTGCAAGTAAACAGACTCTTCTTACTGTCTATGTTTTGAACCAATCCTGTGACACTAGTTATAGATTCCGATGCTTCACTTCAGGTTTACTGTATCCCTCTGACCTTCTTATTGACGATGAAACACAGAAATTGCATCGGAATTAAATACAAAATTCACAATGTCGACTTAAGTACAAGAAACCTGACTCTTCTAACTGTCTATGCTTGAACCATTCCTATGACACTAGTTATAGAATCCGATGCTTCACTTCAGGTTTCCTGTATCCCTCTGACCTTCTTATTGACGATGAAACAAGGAAATTGCATCGGAATTAAATACAAAAGGCACAATGCCGTCTTAAGTACAAGGAAACTAACTCATCTTACTGTCTATGTTTTGAACCATTCCTGTGACACTAGTTATAGATTCCAATGCTTCAATTCAGGTTTACTGTATCCCTCAGACCTTCTTGTCGACGATGAAACGTAGATATTGCATCGGAATTAAATACAAAAGGCACAACGCCGACTTAAGTACAAGAAAACTGACTCTTCTTACTGTCTATCTTTTGAACCATTCCTGTGACACTAGATATAGATTCCGATGTATCACTTTAAGTTTACTGTATCCCTCTGACCTTCTTATTGACGATGAAACTCAGATAATGCATCGGAATTAAATACAAAAAGCACAATGCAGACTTCAGTACAAGAAACCTGACTCCTCTTACTGTCTATGTTTTTAACCATTCCTGTGACATTAGTTATAGATTCCGATGCTTCACTTTAGGTTTACTGTATGCCTCTGACCCTCTTATTGACGATGAACACAGAAATGGCATCGGAATTAAGTACAAAAGGCACAATGCCGACTTAAGTACAAGAAAACTGACTCCTCTTACTGTCTAAAATTGAACCATTCCTGTGACACTAGTAATAGATTCCGATGCTTCACTTCAGGTTTACTGTATCCCTCTGACCTTGTTATTGACGATAATACACAGAAATTGCATCGGAATTAAATACAAAAGACACAATGCCGACTTAAGTACAAGAAAACTGACTCATCTTACTGTCTATGTTTGAACCATTCCTGTGACACTAGTTACAGATTCCGATGCTTCACTTCAGGTTTTCTGTATCCCTCTGACCTTCTTATTGACGATGAAACACAAAAATTGATCGGAATTAAATACAAAAGGCACAATACCGACTTAAGCACAAGAAAACTGACTCTTCTAACTGTCTATGTTTTGAATCATTCATGTGACACTAGTTATAGATTCCGATGCTTAACTTCAGGTTTACTGTATCCCTCTGACCTTCTTATTGTCGACGAAATACAGATATTGCATCGGAATCAAATACTAAAGGCACAATGCCGACTTAAGTACAAGAAAACTGACTCTCCTTACTGTCTATGTTTTGAACCATTCCTGTGACACTAGTTATAGATTCCGATGCTTCACTTCAGGTTTACTGTATCCCTCTGACCTTCTTATTGACGATGAAACACGAAAATTGCATCGGAATTAAATACAAAAGGCACAATGCCGACTTAAGTACAAGAAAACTGACTCTTCCTACTGTCAATGCTTTGAACCATTCCTGTGACACTAGGAATAGGTTCCTATGCTTCACTTCAGGTTTACAGTATCCCTGTGACCTTCTTATTGACGATGAAACACAGAAATTGCATCGGAATTAAATACAAAAGGCCCAATGCCGACTTAAGTACAAGAAAACTGACTCTTCTTACTGTCTATGTTTGAACCATTCTTGTGACGCTAGTTATAGATTGCGATGCATCACTTCAGGTTTACTGTATACCTCTGACCTTCTTATTGACGATGAAACACAGAAATTGCATCGGAATTAAATACAAAAGGCACAATGCCGACTTAAGTACAAGAAAACTGACTCTTCTTACTGTCTATGTTTTGAACCATTCCTGTGACACTAGTTATAGATTCTGCTGCTTCACTTCAGGTTTACTGTATCCCTCTCACCTTCTTATTGAAGATGAAACACAGAGATTGCATTGGAGTAAAATACAAATGGCAAAATGCCGACTTAAGTACAAGAAAACGGACTCTTCTTACAGTCTATGTTTTGAACCATTCGTGTAACACTAGTTATAGATTCCGATGCTTCACTTCAGGTTTCCTGTATCCCTCTGACCTTCTTATTGACGATGAAACAAGGAAATTGCATCGGAATTAAATACAAAAGGCACAATGCCGTCTTAAGTACAAGGAAACTAACTCATCTTACTGTCTATGTTTTGAACCATTCCTGTGACACTAGTTATAGATTCCAATGCTTCAATTCAGGTTTACTGTATCCCTCAGACCTTCTTGTCGACGATGGAACGTAGATATTGCATCGGAATTAAATACAAAAGGCACAACGCCGACTTAAGTACAAGAAACCTGACTCTTCTAACTGTCTATGCTTGAACCATTCCTATGACACTAGTTATAGAATCCGATGCTTCACTTCAGGTTTCCTGTATCCCTCTGACCTTCTTATTGACGATGAAACAAGGAAATTGCATCGGAATTAAATACAAAAGGCACAATGCCGTCTTAAGTACAAGGAAACTAACTCATCTTACTGTCTATGTTTTGAACCATTCCTGTGACACTAGTTATAGATTCCAATGCTTCAATTCAGGTTTACTGTATCCCTCAGACCTTCTTGTCGACGATGAAACGTAGATATTGCATCGGAATTAAATACAAAAGGCACAACGCCGACTTAAGTACAAGAAAACTGACTCTTCTTACTGTCTATCTTTTGAACCATTCCTGTGACACTAGATATAGATTCCGATGTATCACTTTAAGTTTACTGTATCCCTCTGACCTTCTTATTGACGATGAAACTCAGATAATGCATCGGAATTAAATACAAAAAGCACAATGCAGACTTCAGTACAAGAAACCTGACTCCTCTTACTGTCTATGTTTTTAACCATTCCTGTGACATTAGTTATAGATTCCGATGCTTCACTTTAGGTTTACTGTATGCCTCTGACCCTCTTATTGACGATGAACACAGAAATGGCATCGGAATTAAGTACAAAAGGCACAATGCCGACTTAAGTACAAGAAAACTGACTCCTCTTACTGTCTAAAATTGAACCATTCCTGTGACACTAGTAATAGATTCCGATGCTTCACTTCAGGTTTACTGTATCCCTCTGACCTTGTTATTGACGATAATACACAGAAATTGCATCGGAATTAAATACAAAAGACACAATGCCGACTTAAGTACAAGAAAACTGACTCATCTTACTGTCTATGTTTGAACCATTCCTGTGACACTAGTTACAGATTCCGATGCTTCACTTCAGGTTTTCTGTATCCCTCTGACCTTCTTATTGACGATGAAACACAAAAATTGATCGGAATTAAATACAAAAGGCACAATACCGACTTAAGCACAAGAAAACTGACTCTTCTAACTGTCTATGTTTTGAATCATTCATGTGACACTAGTTATAGATTCCGATGCTTAACTTCAGGTTTACTGTATCCCTCTGACCTTCTTATTGTCGACGAAATACAGATATTGCATCGGAATCAAATACTAAAGGCACAATGCCGACTTAAGTACAAGAAAACTGACTCTCCTTACTGTCTATGTTTTGAACCATTCCTGTGACACTAGTTATAGATTCCGATGCTTCACTTCAGGTTTACTGTATCCCTCTGACCTTCTTATTGACGATGAAACACGAAAATTGCATCGGAATTAAATACAAAAGGCACAATGCCGACTTAAGTACAAGAAAACTGACTCTTCCTACTGTCAATGCTTTGAACCATTCCTGTGACACTAGGAATAGGTTCCTATGCTTCACTTCAGGTTTACAGTATCCCTGTGACCTTCTTATTGACGATGAAACACAGAAATTGCATCGGAATTAAATACAAAAGGCCCAATGCCGACTTAAGTACAAGAAAACTGACTCTTCTTACTGTCTATGTTTGAACCATTCTTGTGACGCTAGTTATAGATTGCGATGCATCACTTCAGGTTTACTGTATACCTCTGACCTTCTTATTGACGATGAAACACAGAAATTGCATCGGAATTAAATACAAAAGGCACAATGCCGACTTAAGTACAAGAAAACTGACTCTTCTTACTGTCTATGTTTTGAACCATTCCTGTGACACTAGTTATAGATTCTGCTGCTTCACTTCAGGTTTACTGTATCCCTCTCACCTTCTTATTGAAGATGAAACACAGAGATTGCATTGGAGTAAAATACAAATGGCAAAATGCCGACTTAAGTACAAGAAAACGGACTCTTCTTACAGTCTATGTTTTGAACCATTCGTGTAACACTAGTTATAGATTCCGATGCTTCACTTCAGGTTTACTGTATAACTCTGACCTTCGTATTGACGATGAAACACAGATATTGCATCGGAATTAAATACAAAAGGCACAATGCCGACTTAAGTACAAGAAAACTGACTCTTCTTACTGTCTATGTTTTGAACCATTCCTGTGACAGTAGTTATAGATTCCGATGCTTCACTTCAGGTTTACTGTATCCCTCTGACCTTCTTATTGACGATGAAACACAGTAATTGCTTCGGAATTAAATACAAAAGGCACAATGCCGACTTCAGTACAAGAAAACTGACTCTTCTTTCTGTCTATGTCTTGAACCATTCCTGTGACACTAGTTATAGATTCCGATGCTTCACTTCAGGTTTACTGTATCCCTCTGACCTTCTTCTTGACGATGAAACACACAAATTGCATCGGAATTAAATACAAATGGCACAATGCCGACTTAAGTACAAGAAAACTGACTCTTCTTACTGTCTATGTTTTGAACCATTCCTGTGACACTAGTTATAGATTCCGATGCTTCACTTCAGGTTCACTGTATCCCTCTGACCTTCTTATTGACGATCAGACACTGAAATGGCATCGGAATTAAATACAAAAGTCACAATGCCGACTTAAGTACAAGAAAACTGACTCTTCTTACTGTCTATGCTATGAACCATTCCTGTGACACTAGGAATGGATTCCGATGCTTCACTTCAGGTTTACTGTATCCCTCTGACCTTCTTATTGACGACGAAACACAGAGATTGCATCGGAATGAAATACAAAAGGCACAATGCCGCCTTAAGTACAAGAAAACTGACTCTTCTTACTGTCTATGTTTTGAACCATTCCTGTGACACTAGTTATAGATTCTGCTGCTCCACTTCAGGTCTACTTTATCCCTCTCACCATCTTATTGACGATGAAACACAGAGATTGCATCGGAGTAAAATACAAATGGCACAATGCCGACTTAAGTACAAGAAAACTGACTCTTCTTACAGTCTATGTTTTGAATCACTCGTGTAACACTAGTTATAGATTCCGATGCTTCACTTCAGGTTTACTGTATTCCTCTGTCCTTCTTATTGACGATGAAACACAGAAATTGCTTCGGAATTAAATATAAAAGGCACAATGTCGACTTAAGTACAAGAAAACTGTCTCTTCTAACTGTCTATGTTTTGAACCATTCCTATGACACTAGTTATAGATTCCGATGCATCACTTCAGGTTTACTGTATCCCTCTGACCTTCGTATTGACGATGAAACACAGATATTGCATCGGAATTAAATACAAAAGGCTCAATGCCGACTTAAGTACAAGAAAACTGACTCTTCTTACTGTCTATGTTTTGAACCATTCCTGTGACACTAGTCATAGATTCCGATGCTTCACTTCAGGTTTACTGTATCCCTCTGACCTTCTTATTGACGATGAAACACGGAACATGCATCGGAATTAAATACAAAAGGCACAATTCCGACTAAAGTACAAGAAAACTGACCCTTCTTACTATCTATGCTTCGAACCATTCCTGTGACACTAGGTACAGATTACGATGCTTCACTTCAGGTTTACAGTATCCCTCTGACCTTCTTATTGACGATGAAACACAGAAATTGCATCGGAATAATTAAATACCAAAGGCACAATGCCGACTTAAGTACAAGAAAACTGACTCATCTTACTGTCTATGTTTGAAACATTCCTGTGACACTAGTTATAAATTCCGATGCTTAACTTCAGGTTTACTGTATGTCTCTGACCTTCTTATTGACGATGAACGCAGAAATTGCAGCGGAATTAAATACAAAAGGCACAATGCCGACTGAAGTACAAGAAAACTGACTCCTCTTACTGTCTAAAGTTGAACCATTCCTGTGACACTAGTTATAGACTCCGATATTCACTTCAGATTTACTGTTTCCCTCTGACCATGTTATTGACGATGAAACACAGAAATTGCATCGGAATAATTAAATACCAAAGGCACAATGCCGACTTAAGTACAAGAAAACTGACTCATCTTACTGTCTATGTTAGAACCATTCCTGTGGCACTAGTTACAGATTCCGATGCTTCACTTCAGGTTTACTGTATCCCTCTGACCTTCTTATTGACGATGAAACACAGAAATTGCATCGGAATTAAATACAAAAGGCACAATGCCGACTTAAGTACAAGAAAACTGACGCTTCTTACTGTCTATGTTTGAACCATTCCTGTGACAGTAGTTATTCATTCCGATGCTTCACTTCAGGTTTACTGTATCCCTCTGACCATCTTTTTGACGATGAAATACAGATATTGCATCAGAATTAAATACTAAAGGCATAATGCCGACTTATGTACAAGAAAACTGACTCTCCTTACAGTCTATGTTTTGAACCATTCGTGTGACATTAGTTATAGATTCTGATGCTTCACTTCAGGTTTACTGTATCCCTCTGACCTTCGTATTGACGATGAAACACAGAAATTGCTTCGGAATTAAATACAAAAGGCACAATGCCGACTTAAGTACAAGAAAACTGACTCTTCTTGCTGTCTATGTCTTGAACCATTCCTGTGACACTAGTTATAGATTCCGATGCTTCCCTTCAGGTTTACTGTATCCCTCTGACCTTCTTCTTGTCGATGAAACACAGAAATTGCATCGGAATTAAATACAAATGGCACAATGCCGACTTAAGTACAAGAAAACTGACTCTTCTTACTGTCTATGTTTTGAACCATTCCTGTGACACTAGTTATAGATTCCGATACCTCACTTCAGGTTTACTGTATGCCTCTGACCTTCTTATTGACGATCAGACACTGAAATGGCATCGGAATTAAATACAAAAGGCACAATGCCGACTTAAGTACAAGAAAACTGACTCTTCTAACTGTCTGTGATTTGAACCATTCCTGTGACACTAGTTATAGATTCCGATGCTTCACTTCAGGTTCACTGATTCCCTCTGACGGTCTTATAAACGATGAAACACAGAAATTGCATTGGAATTAAATTCAAAAGGCACAACGCCGACTTAAGTACAAGAAAACTGACTCTTCTTACTGTCTATGTTTTGAACCATTCCTGTGACACTAGTTATAGATTCCGATGCTTCACTTCAGGTATACTGTATCCCTCTGACCTTCTTATTGACGATGAAACATAGAAATTGCATCGGAATTAAATGCAAAAGGCACAATGCCGACATATGTACAAGAAAACTGACTCTTCTTACTGTCTATGTTTGCACCATTCATGTGACTCTAGTTATAGATACCGATGCGTCACTTCAGGTTTACTGTATCCCTCTGACCTTTTTATTGACGATGAAACACAGAAATTGCTTCGGAATTAAATACAAACGGCACAATGCCGACTTAAGTACAAGAAAACTGACTCTTCTTGCTGTCTATGTCATGAACCATTCCTGTGACACTAGTTATAGATTCCGATGCTTCACTTCAGGTTTACTGTATCCCTCTGACCTTCTTATTGACGATCAAACACAGAAATTGCATCGGAATTAAATACAAAAAGCACAATGCCGACTTAAGTACAAGAAAACTGACTCTCCTTACTGTCTGTGCTTTGAACCATTCCTGTGACACTAGTTATAGATTCCGATGCTTCACTTCAGGTTTACTGTATGCCTCTGACCTTCTTATTGTTGATGAAACACAGAAATTGCATCGGAATTAAATACAAAATGCACAATGCCGACTTAAGTACAAGAAAACTGACTCTTCTTACTGTCTATGTTTTGAACCATTCCTGTGACACTAGTTATAGATTCCGATGCTTCACTTCAGGTTACTGTATCCCTCTGACCTTCTTATTGACGATGAAACACAGAAATTGCATCGGAATTAAATACAAAAGGCACAATGACGACCTAAGTACAAGAAAACTCTTCCTACTGTCTATGTTGCGAACCATTCATGTGACACTAGTTATAGCTTCCGATGCATCACTTCAGGTTTACTATATCCATCAGACCTTCCTATTGACGATGAAACACAGAAATTGCATCGGAATTAAATACAAAACGCACAATTCCGACTTAAGTACAAGAAAACTGACTCTTCATACTGTCTATGATTGAACCATTCCTGTGACACTAGTTATAGATTCCGATGCTTCACTTCAAGTTTACTGTATCCCTCTGACCTTCTTATTGACGATGAAACACAGAAAATGCATCGGAATTAAATACAAAAAGCACAATGCCGACTTATGTACAAGAAAACTGACTCTACTTACTGTCTATGTTTTGAACCATTCCTGTGACACTAGTTATAGATTCCGATGCTTCACTTCAGGTTTACTGTATGTCTCTGACGTTCTTATTGACGATGAAACACAGAAATTGCTTCGGAGTTAAATACAAAAGGCACAATGCCGATTTAAGTACAAGAAAACTGACTCCTCTTACAGTCTATGCTTTGAACCATTCCTGTGACACTAGTTATAGATTCCGATGCTTCACTTCATTATCACTGTATCCCTCTGACCATCTTATTGACGATGAAAGACAGAAATTACATCGGAATTAAATAGAAGAGTCACAATGCCGACTTAAGTACAAGAAAACTGACTCTTCTTACTGTCAATGCTGTGAACCATTCCTGTGACACTTGTTATAGATTCCGATGCTTCACTTCTGGTTTACTGTATCCCTCTGACCTTCTTATTGACGATGAAACACCGAAATTTCATGGGAATTTAATTCAAAAGGCACAATGCCGACTTAAGTACAAGAAAACTGACTCTTCTTACTGTCTAGGTTTTGAACCATTCCTTCGAACTAGTTATAGATTCCGATGCTTCACTTCAGTTTTACTGTATCCCTCTGACCTTCTTATTGACGATGAAACACAGAAATTGCATCGGAATTAAATACTAAAGGCACAATGCCGACATAAGTACAGAAAAACTGACTCTTCTTACTGTCAATGTTTGAACCATTCCTGTGACACTAGTTATTGATTCCGATGCTTCACTTCAGGTTTACTGAATCCCTCTGACCTTCTTATTGACGAAGAAACACAGAAATTGTATCGGAGTTATATACAAAAGCCACAAAGCCGACTTAAGTACAAGAAAACTGACTCGTCTTACAATCTATGTTTTGATCCATTCCTGTGACATTAGTCATAGATTCCGTTGCTTCACTTCACGTTTACTGTATCTCTCTGACCTTCCTATTGACGATGAAACACAGATATTGCATCGGAATTAAATACAAATGGCACAATATCGACTTAAGTACAAGAAAACTGACTCTTCTTAATGTCTATGTTTGAACCATTCCTGTGACACTAGTTATAGATTCCGATGCTTCACTTCAGGTTTACTGTATCCCTCTGACCTTCTTGTTGACGATGAAACACAGAAATTGCATCGGAATTAAATACAAAAGGCACAATGCCGACTTTAGCACAAGAAAACTGACTCTTCTTACTCTCTATGTTTTGATCCATTCATGTGACACAAATTATAGATTCCGATGCTTCACTTCAGGTTTCCTGTATTTTTGTGACCTTCTTATTGACGATGATACACAGAACTTGCATCGGAATTAAATACAAAAGGCACAATGCCGACTTATGTACAAGAAAACTGACTCTTCTTACAGTCTATGTTTGAACCATTCATGTAACACTAGTTATAGATTCCGATGCTTCACTTCAGGTTTACAGTATCCCTCTGACCTTCCTATTGACGATGAAACACAGAAATTGCATTGGAATTAAATACAAAAGGCACAATGTCGACTTTAGTACAAGAAAACTGACTCTTCTTACTCTCTATGTTTTGAACCATTCATGTGACACAAATTGTAGATAGCGATGTTTCACTTCAGGGTTACTGTAATTTTGTGACCTTGTTATTGACGATGATACACAGAAATTGCATCGGAATTAAATACAAAAGGCACAATGCCAACTTATGTACAAGAAAACTGACTCTTCTTGCTGTCTATGTTTGAACCATTCATGTTACACTAGTTATAGATTCCGATGCTTCACTTCAGGTTTACAGTATCCCTCTGACGGTCTTATAAACGATGAAACACAGAAATTGCATTGGAATTAAATTCAAAAGGCACAACGCCGACTTAAGTACAAGAAAACTGACTCTTCTTACTGTCTATGTTTTGAACCATTCCTGTGACACTAGTTATAGATTCCGATGCTTCACTTCAGGTATACTGTATCCCTCTGACCTTCTTATTGACGATGAAACATAGAAATTGCATCGGAATTAAATGCAAAAGGCACAATGCCGACATATGTACAAGAAAACTGACTCTTCTTACTGTCTATGTTTGCACCATTCATGTGACTCTAGTTATAGATACCGATGCGTCACTTCAGGTTTACTGTATCCCTCTGACCTTTTTATTGACGATGAAACACAGAAATTGCTTCGGAATTAAATACAAACGGCACAATGCCGACTTAAGTACAAGAAAACTGACTCTTCTTGCTGTCTATGTCATGAACCATTCCTGTGACACTAGTTATAGATTCCGATGCTTCACTTCAGGTTTACTGTATCCCTCTGACCTTCTTATTGACGATCAAACACAGAAATTGCATCGGAATTAAATACAAAAAGCACAATGCCGACTTAAGTACAAGAAAACTGACTCTCCTTACTGTCTGTGCTTTGAACCATTCCTGTGACACTAGTTATAGATTCCGATGCTTCACTTCAGGTTTACTGTATGCCTCTGACCTTCTTATTGTTGATGAAACACAGAAATTGCATCGGAATTAAATACAAAATGCACAATGCCGACTTAAGTACAAGAAAACTGACTCTTCTTACTGTCTATGTTTTGAACCATTCCTGTGACACTAGTTATAGATTCCGATGCTTCACTGCAGGTTACTGTATCCCTCTGACCTTCTTATTGACGATGAAACACAGAAATTGCATCGGAATTAAATACAAAAGGCACAATGACGACCTAAGTACAAGAAAACTCTTCCTACTGTCTATGTTGCGAACCATTCATGTGACACTAGTTATAGCTTCCGATGCATCACTTCAGGTTTACTATATCCATCAGACCTTCCTATTGACGATGAAACACAGAAATTGCATCGGAATTAAATACAAAACGCACAATTCCGACTTAAGTACAAGAAAACTGACTCTTCATACTGTCTATGATTGAACCATTCCTGTGACACTAGTTATAGATTCCGATGCTTCACTTCAAGTTTACTGTATCCCTCTGACCTTCTTATTGACGATGAAACACAGAAAATGCATCGGAATTAAATACAAAAAGCACAATGCCGACTTATGTACAAGAAAACTGACTCTACTTACTGTCTATGTTTTGAACCATTCCTGTGACACTAGTTATAGATTCCGATGCTTCACTTCAGGTTTACTGTATGTCTCTGACGTTCTTATTGACGATGAAACACAGAAATTGCTTCGGAGTTAAATACAAAAGGCACAATGCCGATTTAAGTACAAGAAAACTGACTCCTCTTACAGTCTATGCTTTGAACCATTCCTGTGACACTAGTTATAGATTCCGATGCTTCACTTCATTATCACTGTATCCCTCTGACCATCTTATTGACGATGAAAGACAGAAATTACATCGGAATTAAATAGAAGAGTCACAATGCCGACTTAAGTACAAGAAAACTGACTCTTCTTACTGTCAATGCTGTGAACCATTCCTGTGACACTTGTTATAGATTCCGATGCTTCACTTCTGGTTTACTGTATCCCTCTGACCTTCTTATTGACGATGAAACACCGAAATTTCATGGGAATTTAATTCAAAAGGCACAATGCCGACTTAAGTACAAGAAAACTGACTCTTCTTACTGTCTAGGTTTTGAACCATTCCTTCGAACTAGTTATAGATTCCGATGCTTCACTTCAGTTTTACTGTATCCCTCTGACCTTCTTATTGACGATGAAACACAGAAATTGCATCGGAATTAAATACTAAAGGCACAATGCCGACATAAGTACAGAAAAACTGACTCTTCTTACTGTCAATGTTTGAACCATTCCTGTGACACTAGTTATTGATTCCGATGCTTCACTTCAGGTTTACTGAATCCCTCTGACCTTCTTATTGACGAAGAAACACAGAAATTGTATCGGAGTTATATACAAAAGCCACAAAGCCGACTTAAGTACAAGAAAACTGACTCGTCTTACAATCTATGTTTTGATCCATTCCTGTGACATTAGTCATAGATTCCGTTGCTTCACTTCACGTTTACTGTATCTCTCTGACCTTCTTATTGACGATGAAACACAGATATTGCATCGGAATTAAATACAAATGGCACAATATCGACTTAAGTACAAGAAAACTGACTCTTCTTAATGTCTATGTTTGAACCATTCCTGTGACACTAGTTATAGATTCCGATGCTTCACTTCAGGTTTACTGTATCCCTCTGACCTTCTTGTTGACGATGAAACACAGAAATTGCATCGGAATTAAATACAAAAGGCACAATGCCGACTTTAGCACAAGAAAACTGACTCTTCTTACTCTCTATGTTTTGATCCATTCATGTGACACAAATTATAGATTCCGATGCTTCACTTCAGGTTTCCTGTATTTTTGTGACCTTCTTATTGACGATGATACACAGAACTTGCATCGGAATTAAATACAAAAGGCACAATGCCGACTTATGTACAAGAAAACTGACTCTTCTTACAGTCTATGTTTGAACCATTCATGTAACACTAGTTATAGATTCCGATGCTTCACTTCAGGTTTACAGTATCCCTCTGACCTTCCTATTGACGATGAAACACAGAAATTGCATTGGAATTAAATACAAAAGGCACAATGTCGACTTTAGTACAAGAAAACTGACTCTTCTTACTCTCTATGTTTTGAACCATTCATGTGACACAAATTGTAGATAGCGATGTTTCACTTCAGGGTTACTGTAATTTTGTGACCTTGTTATTGACGATGATACACAGAACTTGCATCGGAATTAAATACAAAAGGCACAATGCCAACTTATGTACAAGAAAACTGACTCTTCTTGCTGTCTATGTTTGAACCATTCATGTTACACTAGTTATAGATTCCGATGCTTCACTTCAGGTTTACAGTATCCCTCTGACCTTCTTATTGACGATGAAACACAGACATTGCATCGGAATTAAATACAAAAGGCGCAATGCCGACTTTAGTACAAGAAAACTGACTCTTCTTACTCTCTACGTTTTGAACCATTCATGTGACACAAATTATAGATTCCGATGCTTCACGTCCGGTTTACTGTATTTTTGTGACCTTGTTATTGACGATGATACACAGAACTTGCATCGGAATTAAATACAATAGGCACAATGCCGACTTATGTACAAGAAAACTGACTCTTCTTACTGTCTATGTTTTGAACAATTTCTGTGACACTAAATATAGATTCCAATGCTTCACTTCAGGTTTACTGTATCCCCCTGACCCTCTTATTGACGATGAAACACAGAAATTGCATCGGAATTAAATACAAAAATCACATTGCCGACTTAAGTACGAGAAAGCTGACTCTTCTAACTGTCTATGTTTTGATCCATTCATGTGACACTAGTTATAGATTCCGATGCTTCTCTTCAGGTTTACTGTATCCCTCTGACCTTCTTATTGACGATGAAACACAGAAAATGCATCGGAATTAAATACAAAAGGCACAATGGCGACATAAGTACAATAGAACTGACTCTTCTTACTGTCTATGGTTTGAACCATTCCTGTGACACTAGTCATAGATTCCGATGCTTCACTTCAGGTTTACTGGATCCCTCTGACCTTCTTACTGACGATGAAACACAGAAATTGCATCGGAATTAAATACAAAAGGCACAATGCCGACTTTTGTACAAGAAAACTGGCTCATCTTACTCTCTATGTTTCAAACCATTCATGTGAGACAAATTAAAATATTCGGATGCTTCACTTCAGGATTACTGTATTTTTGTGACCTTCTTATTGACGATGATACACAGAACTTGCATCGGAATTAAATACAAAAGGCACAATGCCGACTTAAGTACAAGAAAACTGACTCTTCTTACTGCCTATGTTTTGAACCATTCATGTGACACTAGTTATAGATTCTGATGCTTCACTTTAGGTTTACTGGATCCCTTGGACCTTTTTATTGACGATGAAACACAGAAATTGCATCGTAATTAAGTAGAAAAGGCACAATGCCGACTTAAGTTCAAGAAATCAGACTCTTCTTACTGTCTACGGTTTGAACCATTCCTGTGACACTAGTTATAGATTCCGATGCTTCACTTTAGGTTTACTGTATCCCACTGACCTTCTTATTGACGATGAAACACAGAAATTGCATCGAAATTAAATACAAACGGCACAATGCCGACTTAAGTACAAGAAAACTGACTCTTCTTACTCTCTATGATTTGAACCATTCATGTGACACCAATTATGGATTCCGATGCTTCACTTCAGGTTTACTGTATCCCTCTGATCTTCTTATTGGCGATGAAACACAGAAATTGCATCAGAATTAAATACAAAAGGCACAATGCCGACTTATGTACAAGAAAACTGACTCTTCTTACTGTCTATGTTTGAACCAATCATGTGACACTAGTTATAGATTCCGATGCTTCACTTCAGATTTACTGTATCCCTCTGACCTTCTTATTGACGATGAAACACAGAGATTGCATCGGAATTAAATACCAAAGGCACAATGCCGACATAAGTACAGAAAAACTGACTCTTCTTACTGTCAATGTTTGAACCATTCCTGTGACACTAGTTATTGATTCCGATGCTTCACTTCACGTTACTGTATCGCTCTGACCTTCTTATTGACGAAGAAACACAGATATTGTATCGGAGTTTAATACAAAAGGCACAAAGCCGACTTAAGTACAAGAAAACTGACTCTTCTTACAGTCTATGTTTTGAACCATTCCTGTGACATTAGTTATAGATTCCGATGCTTCACTTCACGTTTACTGTGTCCCTCTGACCTTCTTATTGACGATGAAACACAGATATTGCATCGGAATTAAATACAAATGGCACAGTGACGACTTGAGTACAAGAAAACTGACTCTTCTTAATGTCTATGTTTTGAACCAATCCTGTGACACTAGTTATAGATTCCGATGCTTCACTTCAGGTTTACTGTATCCCTCTGACCTTCTTGTTGACGATGAAACACAGAACTTGCATCGGAATTAAATACAAAAGGCTCAATGCCGACTTTAGTACAAGAAACCTGACTCTTCTTACTCTCTATGTTTTGATCCATTCATGTGACACAAATTATAGATTCCGATGCTTCACTTCAGGTTTACTGTATTTTTGTGACCTTCTTATTGACGATGATACACAGAACTTGCATCGGAATTAAATACAAAAGGCACAATGCCGACTTATGTACAAGAAAACTGACTCTTCTTACTGTCTATGTTTGAACCATTCATGTAACACTAGTTATAGATTCCGATGCTTCACTTCAGGTTTACAGTATCCCTCTGACCTTCTTATTGACGATGAAACACAGAAATTGCATTGGAATTAATTACAAAAGGCACAATGCCGACTTTAGTACAAGAAAACTGACTCTTCTTACTCTCTATGCTTTGAACCATTCATGTGACACAAATTGTAGATTCCGATGTTTCACTTCAGGTTTACTGTAATTTTGTGACCTTGTTATTGACGATGATACACAGAACTTGCATCGGAATTAAATACAAAAGGCACAATGCCGACTTAAGTACATAAAAACTGACTGTTCTTACTGTCTATGGTTTGAACCATTCCTGTGACACTAGTTATAGATTCCGATGCTTCACTTCAGGTTTACTGTATCCAGCTGACTCTCTGATTGACGATGAAACACAGAAATTGCATCGGTATCAAATACAAAAGCCACAATGCCGACTTAAGTACAAGAAGACTGACTCTTCGTACTGTCTATGATATGAACCATTCCTGTGACACTAGTTATAGATACCGATGCTTCACTTCAGGGATTACTGTGTCCCTCTCACCGTCTTATTGACGATAAAACACAGAAATTGCATAGGAATCAAATACAAAAGGCACAATGCCGGCTCAGGTACAAGAAGTCTTTCTCTTCTTACTGTCTATGTTTTGAACCTTTCTTGTGAGACCGGTTTCAGATTCCTATGCTTCACATCAGCATTACTGTATCCTTTGGACCTTCTTATTGACGAAGAAACACAGAAATTGCATCGGAATTAAATAGAAAAGGCACAATGGCGACTGAAGTACAAGGGGTACTGACTCTTCTTACTGTGTATGATTTGAACCATTCCTGTGACACTAGTTATAGATTCCGATGCTTTACTTCAGGTTCACCGTACCCTCTAACGTTCTTATTGACGATGCAACACTGAAATTGCATCGGAATTAAATAAAAAAAAGGCACAATGCCGACTTAAGTGCAAGAAAACTGACTCTTCTTACTGTCTTTGTTTTGAAACATTCCTGTGACACTAGCTATAGATTCCGATGCTTCACTTCAGGTTAACTGTATCCCTCTGACCTTCTTATTGACGATGAAACACAGTTATTGAATCGGAATTACATACAAAAGGCACAACGCCAACTTAAGTACAAGAAAACCGACTCTTCTTACTGTCTATGTTTTGAAAGGTTCCTGTGACACTAGTTATAGATTCCGATGCTTCACTTCAGGTTTACCGTATCCCTCTGACCTTCTTATTGACGATGCAACACAGAAATTGCATCGGAATTAAAAACAAAAGGCACAATGCCGACTTAAATACAAGAAAAGTGACTCTTCTTACAGTCTATGTTTGAACCATTCCTGTGACACTAGTTATAGCTTCCGATGCTTCACGTCAGGTTTACTGTATCCCTCTGACCTTCTTATTGACGATGAAACACAAAAATTGCATCGGAATTAAATACAAAAGGCACAATGACGACTTAAGTACAAGGGAACTGACTCTTCTTACTGTGTATGCTTTGAACCATTCCTGTGACACTAGTTATAGATTCCGATGCTTCACTTCAGGTTCACTGTATCCCTCTGACCTTCTTATTGACGATGAAACACTGAAATCGCATCAAAAATAAATACAAAAGGCACAATGCCGACTTAAGTACAAGAAAACTGACTCTTCTTACTGTCTTTGTTTTGAACCGTCCCTGTGACACTAGCTATAGATTCCGATGCTTCACTTCAGGTTAACTGTATCCCTCTGACCTTCTTATTGACGATGAAATACAGAAATTGAATCGGAATTACATACAAAAGGCACAACGCCGACTTAAGTACAAGAAAACTGACTCTTCTTACTGTCTATGTTTTGAAAGGTTCCTGTGACACTAGTTATAGATTCTGATGCTTCACTTCAGGTTTACTGTATCCCTCTGACCTTCTTATTGACGATGAAACACAGAAATTGAATCGGAATTACATACAAAAGGCACAACGCCGCCTTAAGTACAAGAAAACTGACTCTTCTTACTGTCTATGTTTTGTTCCATTCCTGTGACACTAGTTATAGATTCCGATGCTTCACTTCAGGTTTACTGTATCCCGCTGACCTTCTTATTGACGATGAAACATAGAAATTGCATTGGAATTAAATAGCAAAAGAACAGTGCCGACTTAAGTACTAGAAAACTGACTCTTCTTACTGTCTATGTTTTGAACCATTCCTATGACACTAGTTATAGATTCCGATGCTTCACTTCACGTTTACTGTATCCCTCTGACCTTCTTATTGACGATGAAACACAGAAATTGCATCGGAATTAAATAGAAAAGGCACAATGCCGACTTAAGTACAAGAAAACTGACTCTTCTTACTGTCTATGTTTTGAACAATTCCTGTGCCTGCCCGCATCTCGTGGTCGTGTGGTAGCGTTCTCGCTTCTCACGCCCGGGTTCCCGGGTTCGATTCCCGGCGGGGTCAGGGATTTTCTCTGCCTCGTGATGTCTGGGTGTTGTGTGCTGTCCTTAGGTTAGTTAGGTTTAAGTAGTTCTAAGTTCTAGGGGACTTATGACCACAGCAGTTGAGTCCCATAGTGCTCAGAGCCAATTCCTGTGCCACTAAATATAGATTCCGAGGCTTCACTTCAGGTTTACTGTATCGCCCTGACCTTCTTATTGACGATGAAACACAGAAATTGCATCGGAATTAAATACAAAAAGCACATTGCCGACTTAAGTACAAGAAAGCTGACTCTTCTTACTGTCTATGTTGAGAACCATTCATGTGACACTAGTTATAGATTCCGATGCTTCACTTCAGGTTTACTGTATCCCTCTGACCTTCTTATTGACGACGAAACACAGAAATTGCATCGGAATTAAATACAAAAGGCACAATGCCGACTTAAGTACAAGAAAACTGACTCTTCTTACTGTCTATGGTTTGAACCATTCCTGTGACACTAGTTATAGATTCCGATGCTTCACTTCAGGTTTACTGTATTCCTCTGACCTTCTTATTGACGATGAAACACAGAAATCGCATCGGAATTAAATACAAAAGGCACAATGCCGACTTTAGTACAAGAAAACTGGCTCATCTTACTCTCTATGTTTCAAACCATTCATGTGAGACAAATTAAAAAATTCCGATGCTTCACTTCAGGATTACTGCATTTTTGTGACCTTCTTATTGACGATGATACACAGAACTTGCATCGGAATTAAATACAAAAGGCACAATGCCGACTTAAGTACAAGAAAACTGACTCTTCTTACTTTCTATGTCTTGAACCATTCATGTGACACTAGTTATAGATTCTGATGCTTCACTTTAGGTTTACTGGATCCCTTGGACCTTTTTATTGACGATGAAACACAGAAATTGCATCGTAATTAAGTAGAAAAGGCACAATGCCGACTTAAGTTCAAGAAATCAGACTCTTCTTACTGTCTACGGTTTGAACCATTCCTGTGACACTAGTTATGGATTCCGATGCTTCACTTTAGGTTTACTGTATCCCTCTGAAATCTTATTGACGATGAAACACAGAAATTGCATCGAAATTAAATACAAACGGCACAATGCCGACTTAAGTACAAGAAAACTGACTCTTCTTACTCTCTATGATTTGAACCATTCATGTGACACCAATTATAGATTCCGATGCTTCACTTCAGGTTTACTGTATCCCTCTGATCTTCTTATTGGCGATGAAACACAGAAATTGCATCAGAATTAAATACAAAAGGCACAATGCCGACTTATGTACAAGAAAACTGACTCTTCTTACTGTCTATGTTTGAACCAATCATGTGACACTAGTTATAGATTCCGATGCTTCACTTCAGTTTTACTGTATCCCTCTGACTTCTTATTGACGATGAAACACAGAAATTGCATCGGAATTAAATACCAAAGGCACAATGCCGACATAAGTACAGAAAAACTGACTCTTCTTACTGTCAATGTTTGAACCATTCCTGTGACACTAGTTATTGATTCCGATGCTTCACTTCACGTTACTGTATCCCTCTGACCTTCTTATTGACGAAGAAACACAGATATTGTATCGGAGTTTAATACAAAAGGCACAAAGCCGACTTAAGAACAAGAAAACTGACTCTTCTTACAGTCTATGTTTTGAACCATTCCTGTGACATTAGTTATAGATTCCGATGCTTCACTTCACGTTAACTGTATCCCTCTGACCTTCTTATTGACGATGAAACACAGATATTGCATCGGAATTAGATACAAATGGCACAGTGACGACTTGAGTGCAAGAAAACTGACTCTTCTTAATGTCTATGTTTTGAACCATTCCTGTGACACTAGTTATAGATTCCGATGCTTCACTTCAGGTTTACTGTATCCCTCTGACCTTCTTGTTGACGATGAAACACAGAACTTGCATTGGAATTAATTACAAAAGGCACAATGCCGACTTTAGTACAAGAAAACTGACTCTTCTTACTCTCTATGTTTTGAACCATTCATGTGACACAAATTGTAGATTCCGATGTTTCACTTCAGGTTTACTGTAATTTTGTGACCTTGTTATTGACGATGATACACAGAACTTGCATCGGAATTAAATACAAAAGGCACAATGCCGACTTATGTACAAGAAAACTGAAGCTTCTTACTGCCTATGTTTGAACCATTCCTGTAACACTAGTTATAGATTCCGATGCTTCGCTTCAGGTTTACTGTATCCCTCTGACCTTCTTATTGACGATGAAACACAGGAATTGCATCGGATTTAAATACAAAAGGCACAATGCCGACTTAAGTACATAAAAAATGACTCTTCTTACTGTCTATGTTTTGAACCATTCCTGTGACACTAGTTATAGATTCCGATGCTTCACTTCAGGTTTACTGTATCCAGCTGACTCTCTGATTGATGATGAAACACAGAAATAGCATCGGTATCAAATACAAAAGCCACAATGCCGACTTAAGTACAAGAAAACTGACTCTTCTTACGGTCTTTGTTTTGAACCATTCCTGTGACACTAGCTATAGATTCCGATGCTTCACTTCAGGTTAACTGTATCCCTCTGACCTTCTTATTGACGATGAAACACAGATATTGAATCGGAATTACATACAAAAGGCACAACGCCGACTTAAGTACAAGAAAACCGACTCTTCTTACTGTCTATGTTTTGAAAGGTTCCTGTGACACTAGTTATAGATTCCGATGCTTCACTTCAGGTTTATCGTATCCCTCTGACCTTCTTATTGACGATGCAACACAGAAATTGCATCGGAATTAAAAACAAAAGGCACAATGCCGACTTCAATACAAGAAAAGTGACTGTTCTTACAGTCTATGTTTTGAACCATTCCTGTGACACTAGTTATAGCTTCCGATGCTTCACGTCAGGTTTACTGTATCCCTCTGACCTTCTTATTCACGATGAAACACAAAAATTGCATCGGAATTAAATACAAAAGGCACAATGACGACTTAAGTACAAGGGAACTGACTCTTCTTACTGTGTATTTTTTGATCCATTCCTGTGACACTAGTTATAGATTCCGATGCTTCACTTCACGTTTACTGTATCCCTCTGACCTTCTTATTGACGATGAAACACAGAAATTGCATCGGAATTAAATAGAAAAGGCACAATGCCGACTTAAGTACAAGTAAACTGACTCTTCTTACTGTCTATGTTTTGAACAATTCCTGTGCCACTAAATATAGATTCCGAGGCTTCACTTCAGGTTTACAGTATCCCCCTGACCTTCTTATTGACGATGAAACACAGAAATTTCATCGGAATTAAATACAAAAAGCACATTGCCGTTTTAAGTACAAGAAAGCTGACTCTTCTTGCTGTCTATGTTGAGATCCATTCATGTGACACTAGTTATAGATTCCGATGCTTCACTTCAGGTTTACTGTATCCCTCTGACCTTCTTATTGACGATGAAACACAGAAATTGCATCGGAATTAAATACAAAAGGCACAATGCCGACTTAAGTACAAGAAAACTGACTCTTCTTACTGTCTATGGTTTGAACCATTCCTGTGACACTAGTTATAGATTCCGATGCTTCACTTCAGGTTTACTGTATCCCTCTGACCTTCTTATTGACGATGAAACACAGAAATTGCATCGGAATTAAATACAAGAGGCACAATGCCGACTTAAGTACAAAAAAACTGACTCTTCTTACTGTCTATGTTTTAAACCATTCATGTGACACTAGTTATAGTTTCCGATGCTTTACTTCAGGTTTACTGTATCCCTCTGACCTTCTTATTGACGATAAAAAATAGAAATTGCATCGGAATTAAACAGAAAAAGAACAGTGCCGAGTTAAGTACAAGAAGACTGACTCTTCTTACTGTCTATGTTTGGATCCATTCCTGTGACATTAGTTATAGATTCCGATGCTTCACTTCAGGTGTACTGTATCCCTCTGACCTTCTTATTGACGATGAAACCTAGAAATTGCATCGGAATTAAATAGAAAAAGAACACTGCCGACTTAAGTACAAGAAAACTGACTCTTCTTACTGTCTATGTATTGAACCATTCCTGTGACACTAATTTTAGATTCCGATGCTTCACTTCAGGTTTACTGTATCCCTCTGACCTTCTTATTGACGATAAAAAATAGAAATAGCATCGGAATTAAATAGAAAAGGAACAATGCCGACTTAAGTACAAGAAAACTGACTCTTCTTACTGTCTATGTTTGAACCATTCATCTAACACTAGTTATAGAATCCGATGCTTCACTTCAGGTTTACTGTATCCCTCTGACCTTCTTATTGACGATGAAACACAGAAATTACATCGGAATTAAATACAAAAGGCACAATGCCCACTTTAGTACAATAAAACTGACTCTTCTTACTCTCTATGTTTTGAACCATTCATGTGACACAAATTAAAAAATTCCGATGCTTCACTTCAGGTTCACTGTATTTTTGTGACCTTCTTATTGACGATGATACTCAGAACTTGCATCGGAATTAAATACAAAAGGCACAATGCCGACTTATGTACAAGAAAACTGACTCTACTTACTGTCTATGTTTGAACCATTCATGTAACACTAGTTATAGATTCCGATGCTTCACTTCGGGTATACTGTATCCCTCTGACTTTCATATTGGCGATGAAACACTGAAATTGCATCGGAAATAAATACAAAAGGCACAATGCCGACTTATGTACAAGAAAACAGACTCATCTTACTGTCTATGATTTGAACCATTCCTGTGACACTAGTTACAGATTCCGATGCTTCACTTCAGGTTTACTGTATCCCTCTGACCTTCTTATTGACGATGAAACACAGAAATTGCATCGGAATTAAATACAAAAGGCACAATGCCGACTTAAGTTCAAGAAAACTGACACTTCTTTATTGTCTATGTTTTGAACCATTCCTGTGACACTAGTTATATATTCCGATGCTTCACTTCAGGTTTACTGTATCCCTCTGATCTTCATATTGACGATGAAACACAGAAATTGCATCGGAGTTAAGTACAGAAGGAACAATGGCGACTTAAGTACAAGAAAACTGACTCTTCTTACTATCTATGTTTTGAACCATTCCTGTGACACTAGTTATAGATTCCGATGCTTCACTTCAGGTTCACCGTATTCCTCTGACCTTCTTAGTGACGATGAAACACAGAAATTACATCGGAATTAAATACAAAAAGCACAATGCCGACATAAGTACAAGAAAACTGACTCTTCTTACTGTCAATGATTTGAACCATTCCTGTGACACTAGTTACAGATTCCGATGCTTCACTTCAGGTTTACTGTATCCCTCTGACCTTCTTATTGACGATGAAACACAGAAATTGCATCGGAATTAAATACAAAAGGCACAATGCCGACTTAAGTACAAGAAAACTGACTCTTCTTACTGTCTATGTTTTGAACCATTCCTGTGACACTAGTTATTGTTGCCGATTCTTCACTACAGGTTTACTGCATCCCTCTGACCTTCTTATTGTTGATGAAACACAGAAATTGCATCGGAATTAAATACAAAAGGCACAACGCCGACTTAAGTTCAAGAAAACTGACACCTCTTTATTGTCTATGTTTTGAACCATTCCTGTGACACTAGTTATATATTCCGATGCTTCACTTCAGGTTTACTGTATCCCTCTGATCTTCATATTGACGATGAAACACAGAAATTGCATCGGAGTTAAATACAGAAGGAACAATGGCGACTTAAGTACAAGAAAACTGACTCTTCTTACTGTCTATGTTTTGAACCATTCCTGTGACACTAGTTATAGATTCCGATGCTTCACTTCAGGTTCACCGTATTCCTCTGACCTTCTTAGTGACGATGAAACACAGAAATTACATCGGAATTAAATACAAAAAGCACAATGCCGACTTAAGTACAAGAAAACTGACTCTTCTTACTGTCTATGATTTGAACCATTCCTGTGACACTAGTTACAGATTCCGATGCTTCACTTCAGGTTTACTGTATCCCTCTGACCTTCCTATTGACGATGAAACACAGAAATTGCATCGGAATTAAATACAAAGGGCACAATGCCGACTTAAGTACAAGAAAACTGACTCTTCTTACTGTCTATGTTTTGAACCATTCCTGTGACACTAGTTATTGTTGCCGATTCTTCACTACAGGTTTACTGCATCCCTCTGACCTTCTTATTGTTGATGAAACACAGAAATTGCATCGGAATTAAATACAAAAGGCACAACGCCGACTTAAGTACAAGAAAACTGACTCTTCTTACTGTCTGTGTTTTGATCCATTCCTGTGACACTAGTTATAGATTCCGATGCTTCACTTCAGGTTAACTGTATCCCTCTGACCTTCTTATTGACGATGAAACACAGAAATTGCATCGGAACTAAATAGAAAAGGAACAATGCCGACTTAAGTACAAGAATACTGACTCTTCTTACTTTCTATGTTTAGAACCATTCCTGTGACACTAGTTATAGATGACGATGCTTCACTTCAGGTTTACTGTATCCCTCTGACCTTCTTATTGACGATGAAACACAGAAATTGCATCGGAATTAAATAGAAAAGGCACAATGCCGAATTAAGTACAAGAAAACTGACTCTTCTTACTGTCTATGTTTGAACCATTCCTGTGACACTAAATAGTGATTCCGATGCTTCACTTCAGGTTTACAGTATCCCTCTGACCTACTTATTGACTATGAAACACAGAAATTGCATCGGAATTGAATACACACAGCACAATTCCAACTTGAGTACCAGAAAACTGACTCTTCTTACTGTCTATGTTTTGAACCATTCATGTGACACTAGTTATAGATTCCGATGCTTCACTTCAGGATTACCGTATCCCTCTGACCTTCGTATTGACGATGAAACACAGAAATAGCTTCGGAATTAAATACAAAAGGCACAATGTCGACTTAAGTACAATATAACTTACTCTTCTTACTGTCAATGTGTTGAACCATTCATGTGACACTAGTTATAGATTCCGATGCTTCACTTCATTTTTACTGTATCCGTCTGACCTTATTATTGACGATGAATCACAGAAATTGCATCGGAATTAAATACAAAAGGCACAATGCCGATTTAAGTACAAGAAAACTGACTCTTCTTGGTGTCTATGTTTTGAACCATTCCAGTGACACTAGTTATAGATTCCGATGCTTCACTTCAGGTTTACTGTATCCCTCTGACCTTCTTATAGACGAAGAAACACAGATATTTCACCGGAATTAAATACATAAGGCACAATTCCGACTTAAGTACAAGAAAACTGATTCTTGTTACTGTCTATGGTTTGAACCATTCCTGTGACACTAGTTATAGATTCCGATGATTCACTTCCAGTTTGCTGTATCCCTCTGACCATCTTATTGACGATGAAACACAGAAATAGCATCGGAATTAAATACAAAAGGCACAATGCCGACTTAAGTACAAGATAACTGACTCTTCTTACTGTCTATGTGTTGAAAAATTCATGTGACACTAGTTATAGATTCCGATGCTTCACTTCATTTTTACTGTATCCCTCTGACCTTCTTATTGACGATGAAACACAGAAATTGCATCGGAATTAAATACAAAATGCACAATGCCGACTTAAGTACAAGAAAACTGACTCTTCTTTACTGTCTATGTTTTGAACCATTCCTGTGACACTAGTTATATATTCCGATGCTTCACTTCTGGTTTACTGTATCCCTCTGACCTTCATATTGACGATGAAACACAGAAATTGCATCGGAGTTAAATACAAAAGGACCAATGCCGACTTACGTACAAGAAAACCGACTCTTCTTACTGTCCATGTTTGAACCATTCATGTAACACTAGTTATAGATTCCGATGCATCACTTCAGGTTTACTGTATCCCTCTGACCTTCGTATAGACGATGAAACACAGAAATTGCGTCGGAACTAAATACAAATGGCACAATGACGACTTAAGTACAAGAACACTGACTCTTCTTACTTTCTATGTTTTGAACCATTCCTGTGACACTAGTTATAGATTCCGATGCTTCACTTCAGGTTCACCGTATTCCTCTGACCTTCTTAGTGACGATGAAACACAGAAATTACATCGGAATTAAATACAAAAAGCACAATGCCGGCTTAAGTACAAGAAAACTGACTCTTCTTACTGTCTATGATTTGAACCATTCCTGTGACACTAGTTACAGATTCCGATGCTTCACTTCAGGTTTACTGTATCCCTCTGACCTTCCTATTGACGATGAAACACAGAAATTGCATCGGAATTAAATACAAAAGGCACAATGCCGACTTAAGTACAAGAAAACTGACTCTTCTTACTGTCTATGTTTTGAACCATTCCTGTGACACTAGTTATTGTTGCCGATTCTTCACTACAGGTTTACTGCATCCCTCTGACCTTCTTATTGTTGATGAAACACAGAAATTGCATCGGAATTAAATACAAAAGGCACAACGCCGACTTAAGTACAAGAAAACTGACTCTTCTTACTGTCTGTGTTTTGATCCATTCCTGTGACACTAGTTATAGATTCCGATGCTTCACTTCAGGTTAACTGTATCCCTCTGACCTTCTTATTGACGATGAAACACAGAAATTGCATCGGAATTAAATAGAAAAGGAACAATGCCGACTTAAGTACAAGAACACTGACTCTTCTTACTGTCTATGTTTAGAACCATTCCTGTGACACTAGTTATAGATGACGATGCTTCACTTCAGGTTTACTGTATCCCTCTGACCTTCTTATTGACGATGAAACACAGAAATTGCATCGGAATTAAATAGAAAAGGCACAATGCCGAATTAAGTACAAGAAAACTGACTCTTCTTACTGTCTATGTTTGAACCATTCCTGTGACACTAAATAGTGATTCCGATGCTTCACTTCAGGTTTACAGTATCCCTCTGACCTACTTATTGACTATGAAACACAGAAATTGCATCGGAATTGAATACACACAGCACAATTCCAACTTAAGTACCAGAAAACTGACTCTTCTTACTGTCTATGTTTTGAACCATTCATGTGACACTAGTTATAGATTCCGATGCTTCACTTCAGGATTACCGTATCCCTCTTACCTTCGTATTGACGATGAAACACAGAAATAGCTTCGGAATTAAATACAAAAGGCACAATGTCGACTTAAGTACAATATAACTGACTCTTCTTACTGTCAATGTGTTGAACCATTCATGTGACACTAGTTATAGATTCCGATGCTTCACTTCATTTTTACTGTATCCGTCTGACCTTATTATTGACGATGAATCACAGAAATTGCATCGGAATTAAATACAAAAGGCACAATGCCGATTTAAGTACAAGAAAACTGACTCTTCTTAGTGTCTATGTTTTGAACCATTCCAGTGACACTAGTTATAGATTCCGATGCTTCACTTCAGGTTTACTGTATCCCTCTGACCTTCTTATAGACGAAGAAACACAGATATTTCACCGGAATTAAATACATAAGGCACAATTCCGACTTAAGTACAAGAAAACTGATTCTTGTTACTGTCTATGGTTTGAACCATTCCTGTGACACTAGTTATAGATTCCGATGCTTCACTTCCAGTTTGCTGTATCCCTCTGACCATCTTATTGACGATGAAACACAGAAATAGCATCGGAATTAAATACAAAAGGCACAATGCCGACTTAAGTACAAGATAACTGACTCTTCTTACTGTCTATGTGTTGAACAATTCATGTGACACTAGTTATAGATTCCGATGCTTCACTTCATTTTTACTGTATCCCTCTGACCTTCTTATTGACGATGAAACACAGAAATTGCATCGGAATTAAATACAAAATGCACAATGCCGACTTAAGTACAAGAAAACTGACTCTTCTTTACTGTCTATGTTTTGAACCATTCCTGTGACACTAGTTATATATTCCGATGCTTCACTTCTGGTTTACTGTATCCCTCTGACCTTCATATTGACGATGAAACACAGAAATTGCATCGGAGTTAAATACAAAAGGACCAATGCCGACTTACGTACAAGAAAACCGACTCTTCTTACTGTCCATGTTTGAACCATTCATGTAACACTAGTTATAGATTCCGATGCATCACTTCAGGTTTACTGTATCCCTCTGACCTTCGTATAGACGATGAAACACAGAAATTGCGTCGGAACTAAATACAAATGGCACAATGACGACTTAAGTACAAGAAAACTGACTCTTCTTACTTTCTATGTTTTGAACCATTCCTGTGACACTAGTTATAGATTACGATGCTTCACTTTAGGTTCACCGTATTCCTCTGACCTTCTTAGTGACGATGAAACACAGAAATTGCATCGGAATTAAATACAAAAGGCCTAATGCCGACTTAAGTACAAGAAAACTGACTCTTCTTACAATCTATGTTTTGAACCATTCCTGTGACACTAGTTATAGATTCCGATGCTTCCCTTCAGGTTCACTGTATCCCTGTGACCTTCTTATTGACGATGAAACACAGAAATTGCATCGGAAATAAATACAAAAGGCACAATGCCGACTTAAGTACAAGGAAACTGACTCTTCTTACTGTCTATGTTTTGAACCATTCCTGTGACACTAGTTATAGTTGCCGATTCTTCACTTCAGGTTTACTGCATCCCTCTGACCTTCTTATTGTTGATGAAACACAGAAATTGCATCGGAATTAAATACAAAAGGCACAATGCCGAATTAAGTACAAGAAAACAGACTCTTCTTACTGTCTACGTTTGAACCATTCCTGTGACACTAAATAGTGATTCCGATGCTTCACTTCAGGTTTACAGTATCCCTCTGACCTTCTTATTGACTATGAAACACAGAAATTGCATCGGAATTGAATACAAACAGCACAATTGAAACTTAAGTACAAGAAAACTGACTCTTCTTACTGTCTATGCTTTGAACCATTCATGTGACACTAGTTATAGTTTCCGATGCTTCACTTCAGGTTTACTGTATCCCTCTGACCTTCTTATTGACGATGAAACACAGAAATCGCATCGGAATTAAATACAAAAGGCACAATGTCTACTTAAGTTCAAGAAAACTGACTCTTCTTACTGTCTAAGTTATGAACCATTCCTGTGACACTAGTTATAGATTCCGATGCTTCACTTCAGATTTACCGTATCCCTCTGACCTTCGTATTGACGATGAAACACAGAAATTGCATCAGAATTAAATAGAAAAGGCACAAAGCTGACTTAACTACACGAAAACTGACTCTTCTTACTGTCTTTGTTTTGAACCATTCCTGTGACACTAGTTAAAGTTTCCGATGCTTCACCTCAGGTTTACTGTATCCCTCTGACCTTCTTATTGACGATGAAACACAGAAATTGCAACGGAATTATATACAAAAGGCACAATGCCGACTTAAGTTCTTTAAAACTGACTCTTCTTACTGTCTATGTTTTGAACCATTCCTGTGACACAAGTTATAGATTCCGATGATTCACTTCAGGTTTACTGTATCTCTCTGACCTTCTTATTGACATTAAAACACAGAAATTGCATCGGAATCAAATACAAAAGGCACAATGCCGACTTAAATACAAGAAAACTGACTCTTCTTACTGTCTATGTTTTGAACCATTCCTGTGACACTAGTTATAGATTCCGATGCTTCACCTCCGGTTTACTGTATCCCTCTGACCTTCTTATTGACGATGAAACACAGAAATAGCTTCGGAATTAAATACAAAAGGCACAATGCCGACTTAAGTACAATATAACTGACTCTTCTTACTGTCAATGTGTTGAACCATTCATGTGACACTAGTTATAGATTCCGATGCTTCACTTCATTTTTACTGGATCCCTCTGACCTTCTTATTGACGATAAATCACAGATATTGCATCGGAATTAAATACAAAAGGCACAATGCCGACTTAAGAACAAGAAAACTGACTCTTCTTACTGTCTATGTTTTGAACCATTCCTGTGACACTAGTTATAGATTCCGATGCTTCAGTTCCGGTTTGCTGTATCCCTCTGACCTTCTTATTGTTGATGAAACACAGAAATTGCACCGGAATTAAATACAAAAGGCACAACGCCAACATAAGTACAAGATAACTGACTCTTCTTACTGTCTATGTTTGAACCATTCCTGTGACACTAAATAGTGATTCCGATGCTTCACTTCAGGTTTACTGTATCCCTCTGACCTTCTTATTGACGATGAAACACAGAAATTGCAACGGAATGAAATACAAAAGGCAAAATGCCGAATTAAGTTCAAGAAAACTGACTCTTCTTATTGTGTATGATTTGAACCGTTCCTGTGACACTAGTTATAGATTCCGATGATTCACTTCAGGTTTACTGTACCTCTCTGACCTTCTCATTGACGATGAAACACAGAAATTGCATCGGAATTAAATACAAAAGGCACAAAGCCGACTTAAGTACAAGAAAACTGACTCTTCTTACTGTCTATGTTTTGAACCATTCCTGTGACACTGGTTATAGATTCCGATGCTTCGCATCCGGTTTACTGTATCCCTCTGACCTTCTTATTGACGATGTAACACACAAATAGCTTTGGAATTAAATACAAAAGGCACACTGCCGACTTAAGTACAAGATAACTTACTCTTCTTACTGTCTATGTGTTGAACCATTCATGTGACACTAGTTATAGATTCCGATGCTTCAGTTCATTTTTACTATATCCCTCTGACCTTCTGATTGACGACGAAACACAGAAATTGCATCGGAATTAAATACAAAAGGCACAATGCCGACTTAAGTACAAGAAAACTGACTCTTCTTACTGTCTATGTATTGAACCAGTCCTGTGACACTAGTTATAGATTCCGATGTTTCACTTCCTGTTTACTGTATCCCTCTGACCTTCTTATTGACGATGAAACACAGAAATAGCATCGGAATTAAATACAAAAGGCACAATGCCGACTTAAGTACAAGATAACTGACTCTTCTTACTGTCTATGTGTTGAACCATTCATGTGACACTAGTTATGGATTCCGATGCTTCACTTCCGGTTTACTGTATCCCTCTGACCTTCTTATTGACGATGAAACACAGATATTCCATCGGAATTAAATTCAAAAAGCACAATGCCGACTTAAGTACAAGAAAACTGACTCTTCCTACTGTCTAAGTTTTGAACCATTCCTGTGACACTAGATATAGATTCCGATGCTTCACTTCAGCTTCACTGTATCCCTCTGACCTTCTTATTGACGATGAAACACAGAAATTGCATCGGAATTAAATACAAAATGCACAATGCCGGCTTAAGAACAAGAAAACTGTCTCTTCTTACTGTCTATGTTTTGGACCATTCCTGTGACACTAGTTATAGATTCCGATGCTTCACTTCAGGTTTACTGTATCCCTCTGACCTTCTTATTTACGATGAATCACAGAAATTGCATCGGAAATAAATACAAAAGGCACAATGCCGACTTAAGTACAAGGAAAAACTGACTCTTCTTACTGTCTATGTTTTAACCATTCCTGTGACACTAGTTATAGATTCCGATGCTTCACTTCAGGTTTACTGTATCCCTCTGTCCTTCTTATTGACGATGAAACACAGAAATTGCATCTGAATTAAATACAAAATGCACAATGCCGGCTTAAGAACAAGAAAACTGTCTCTTCTTACTGTCTATGTTTTGTACCACTCCTGTGACACTAGTTATAGATTCCGATGCTTCACATCAGGTTTACTGTATCCCTCTGACCTCCTTATTTACGATGAAACACTGAAATTGCATCGGACTAAAATAGAAAAGGCACAATGCCGACTCATGTACAAGAAAATTGACTCTTCATACTGTCTATGTTTGAAAAATTCATGTGACGCTAGTTATAGATTCCGATGCTTCACTTCAGGTTTACTGTATCCCTCTGACCTTCTTATTGACGATGAAACACAGAAATTGCATCGGAATTAAATACAAATGGCACAATGACGACTTAAGTACAAGAAAACTGACTCTTCTTACTGTCTATGTTTGAAACATTCCTGTGACACTAGTTATACATTCCGATGCTTCACTTCAGGTTTACTGTATCCCTCTGACCTTCTTATTGACGATGAAACACAGAAATTGCATCGGAATTAAATACAAAATGCACAATGCCGACTTAAGTACAAGAAAACTGACACTTCTTTATTGTCTATGCTTTGAACCATTCCTGTGACACTAGTTATATATTCCGACGCTTCACTTCTGGTTTACTGTACCCCTCTGACCTTCTTATTGACGATGAAACACAGATATTGCGTCGGAACTAAATACAAATGGCACAATGACGACATAAGTACAAGATAACTGACTCTTCTTCCAGTCTATGTTTTGAACCATTCCTGTGACACTAGTTATAGATTCCGATGCTTCACTTCAGGTTTATCGTATCCCTCTGACCTTCTTATTGACGATGCAACACAGAAATTGCATCGGAATTAAAAACAAAAGGCACAATGCCGACTTCAATACAAGAAAAGTGACTGTTCTTACAGTCTATGTTTTGAACCATTCCTGTGACACTAGTTATAGCTTCCGATGCTTCACGTCAGGTTTACTGTATCCCTCTGACCTTCTTATTCACGATGAAACACAAAAATTGCATCGGAATTAAATACAAAAGGCACAATGACGACTTAAGTACAAGGGAACTGACTCTTCTTACTGTGTATTTTTTGATCCATTCCTGTGACACTAGTTATAGATTCCGATGCTTCACTTCACGTTTACTGTATCCCTCTGACCTTCTTATTGACGATGAAACACAGAAATTGCATCGGAATTAAATAGAAAAGGCACAATGCCGACTTAAGTACAAGTAAACTGACTCTTCTTACTGTCTATGTTTTGAACAATTCCTGTGCCACTAAATATAGATTCCGAGGCTTCACTTCAGGTTTACAGTATCCCCCTGACCTTCTTATTGACGATGAAACACAGAAATTTCATCGGAATTAAATACAAAAAGCACATTGCCGTTTTAAGTACAAGAAAGCTGACTCTTCTTGCTGTCTATGTTGAGATCCATTCATGTGACACTAGTTATAGATTCCGATGCTTCACTTCAGGTTTACTGTATCCCTCTGACCTTCTTATTGACGATGAAACACAGAAATTGCATCGGAATTAAATACAAAAGGCACAATGCCGACTTAAGTACAAGAAAACTGACTCTTCTTACTGTCTATGGTTTGAACCATTCCTGTGACACTAGTTATAGATTCCGATGCTTCACTTCAGGTTTACTGTATCCCTCTGACCTTCTTATTGACGATGAAACACAGAAATTGCATCGGAATTAAATACAAGAGGCACAATGCCGACTTAAGTACAAAAAAACTGACTCTTCTTACTGTCTATGTTTTAAACCATTCATGTGACACTAGTTATAGTTTCCGATGCTTTACTTCAGGTTTACTGTATCCCTCTGACCTTCTTATTGACGATAAAAAATAGAAATTGCATCGGAATTAAACAGAAAAAGAACAGTGCCGAGTTAAGTACAAGAAGACTGACTCTTCTTACTGTCTATGTTTGGATCCATTCCTGTGACATTAGTTATAGATTCCGATGCTTCACTTCAGGTGTACTGTATCCCTCTGACCTTCTTATTGACGATGAAACCTAGAAATTGCATCGGAATTAAATAGAAAAAGAACACTGCCGACTTAAGTACAAGAAAACTGACTCTTCTTACTGTCTATGTATTGAACCATTCCTGTGACACTAATTTTAGATTCCGATGCTTCACTTCAGGTTTACTGTATCCCTCTGACCTTCTTATTGACGATAAAAAATAGAAATAGCATCGGAATTAAATAGAAAAGGAACAATGCCGACTTAAGTACAAGAAAACTGACTCTTCTTACTGTCTATGTTTGAACCATTCATCTAACACTAGTTATAGAATCCGATGCTTCACTTCAGGTTTACTGTATCCCTCTGACCTTCTTATTGACGATGAAACACAGAAATTACATCGGAATTAAATACAAAAGGCACAATGCCCACTTTAGTACAATAAAACTGACTCTTCTTACTCTCTATGTTTTGAACCATTCATGTGACACAAATTAAAAAATTCCGATGCTTCACTTCAGGTTCACTGTATTTTTGTGACCTTCTTATTGACGATGATACTCAGAACTTGCATCGGAATTAAATACAAAAGGCACAATGCCGACTTATGTACAAGAAAACTGACTCTACTTACTGTCTATGTTTGAACCATTCATGTAACACTAGTTATAGATTCCGATGCTTCACTTCGGGTATACTGTATCCCTCTGACTTTCATATTGGCGATGAAACACTGAAATTGCATCGGAAATAAATACAAAAGGCACAATGCCGACTTATGTACAAGAAAACAGACTCATCTTACTGTCTATGATTTGAACCATTCCTGTGACACTAGTTACAGATTCCGATGCTTCACTTCAGGTTTACTGTATCCCTCTGACCTTCTTATTGACGATGAAACACAGAAATTGCATCGGAATTAAATACAAAAGGCACAATGCCGACTTAAGTTCAAGAAAACTGACACTTCTTTATTGTCTATGTTTTGAACCATTCCTGTGACACTAGTTATATATTCCGATGCTTCACTTCAGGTTTACTGTATCCCTCTGATCTTCATATTGACGATGAAACACAGAAATTGCATCGGAGTTAAGTACAGAAGGAACAATGGCGACTTAAGTACAAGAAAACTGACTCTTCTTACTGTCTATGTTTTGAACCATTCCTGTGACACTAGTTATAGATTCCGATGCTTCACTTCAGGTTCACCGTATTCCTCTGACCTTCTTAGTGACGATGAAACACAGAAATTACATCGGAATTAAATACAAAAAGCACAATGCCGACATAAGTACAAGAAAACTGACTCTTCTTACTGTCAATGATTTGAACCATTCCTGTGACACTAGTTACAGATTCCGATGCTTCACTTCAGGTTTACTGTATCCCTCTGACCTTCTTATTGACGATGAAACACAGAAATTGCATCGGAATTAAATACAAAAGGCACAATGCCGACTTAAGTACAAGAAAACTGACTCTTCTTACTGTCTATGTTTTGAACCATTCCTGTGACACTAGTTATTGTTGCCGATTCTTCACTACAGGTTTACTGCATCCCTCTGACCTTCTTATTGTTGATGAAACACAGAAATTGCATCGGAATTAAATACAAAAGGCACAACGCCGACTTAAGTTCAAGAAAACTGACACCTCTTTATTGTCTATGTTTTGAACCATTCCTGTGACACTAGTTATATATTCCGATGCTTCACTTCAGGTTTACTGTATCCCTCTGATCTTCATATTGACGATGAAACACAGAAATTGCATCGGAGTTAAATACAGAAGGAACAATGGCGACTTAAGTACAAGAAAACTGACTCTTCTTACTGTCTATGTTTTGAACCATTCCTGTGACACTAGTTATAGATTCCGATGCTTCACTTCAGGTTCACCGTATTCCTCTGACCTTCTTAGTGACGATGAAACACAGAAATTACATCGGAATTAAATACAAAAAGCACAATGCCGACTTAAGTACAAGAAAACTGACTCTTCTTACTGTCTATGATTTGAACCATTCCTGTGACACTAGTTACAGATTCCGATGCTTCACTTCAGGTTTACTGTATCCCTCTGACCTTCCTATTGACGATGAAACACAGAAATTGCATCGGAATTAAATACAAAAGGCACAATGCCGACTTAAGTACAAGAAAACTGACTCTTCTTACTGTCTATGTTTTGAACCATTCCTGTGACACTAGTTATTGTTGCCGATTCTTCACTACAGGTTTACTGCATCCCTCTGACCTTCTTATTGTTGATGAAACACAGAAATTGCATCGGAATTAAATACAAAAGGCACAACGCCGACTTAAGTACAAGAAAACTGACTCTTCTTACTGTCTGTGTTTTGATCCATTCCTGTGACACTAGTTATAGATTCCGATGCTTCACTTCAGGTTAACTGTATCCCTCTGACCTTCTTATTGACGATGAAACACAGAAATTGCATCGGAATTAAATAGAAAAGGAACAATGCCGACTTAAGTACAAGAATACTGACTCTTCTTACTGTCTATGTTTAGAACCATTCCTGTGACACTAGTTATAGATGACGATGCTTCACTTCAGGTTTACTGTATCCCTCTGACCTTCTTATTGACGATGAAACACAGAAATTGCATCGGAATTAAATAGAAAAGGCACAATGCCGAATTAAGTACAAGAAAACTGACTCTTCTTACTGTCTATGTTTGAACCATTCCTGTGACACTAAATAGTGATTCCGATGCTTCACTTCAGGTTTACAGTATCCCTCTGACCTACTTATTGACTATGAAACACAGAAATTGCATCGGAATTGAATACACACAGCACAATTCCAACTTAAGTACCAGAAAACTGACTCTTCTTACTGTCTATGTTTTGAACCATTCATGTGACACTAGTTATAGATTCCGATGCTTCACTTCAGGATTACCGTATCCCTCTTACCTTCGTATTGACGATGAAACACAGAAATAGCTTCGGAATTAAATACAAAAGGCACAATGTCGACTTAAGTACAATATAACTGACTCTTCTTACTGTCAATGTGTTGAACCATTCATGTGACACTAGTTATAGATTCCGATGCTTCACTTCATTTTTACTGTATCCGTCTGACCTTATTATTGACGATGAATCACAGAAATTGCATCGGAATTAAATACAAAAGGCACAATGCCGATTTAAGTACAAGAAAACTGACTCTTCTTAGTGTCTATGTTTTGAACCATTCCAGTGACACTAGTTATAGATTCCGATGCTTCACTTCAGGTTTACTGTATCCCTCTGACCTTCTTATAGACGAAGAAACACAGATATTTCACCGGAATTAAATACATAAGGCACAATTCCGACTTAAGTACAAGAAAACTGATTCTTGTTACTGTCTATGGTTTGAACCATTCCTGTGACACTAGTTATAGATTCCGATGCTTCACTTCCAGTTTGCTGTATCCCTCTGACCATCTTATTGACGATGAAACACAGAAATAGCATCGGAATTAAATACAAAAGGCACAATGCCGACTTAAGTACAAGATAAATGACTCTTCTTACTGTCTATGTGTTGAACAATTCATGTGACACTAGTTATAGATTCCGATGCTTCACTTCATTTTTACTGTATCCCTCTGACCTTCTTATTGACGATGAAACACAGAAATTGCATCGGAATTAAATACAAAATGCACAATGCCGACTTAAGTACAAGAAAACTGACTCTTCTTTACTGTCTATGTTTTGAACCATTCCTGTGACACTAGTTATATATTCCGATGCTTCACTTCTGGTTTACTGTATCCCTCTGACCTTCATATTGACGATGAAACACAGAAATTGCATCGGAGTTAAATACAAAAGGACCAATGCCGACTTACGTACAAGAAAACCGACTCTTCTTACTGTCCATGTTTGAACCATTCATGTAACACTAGTTATAGATTCCGATGCATCACTTCAGGTTTACTGTATCCCTCTGACCTTCGTATAGACGATGAAACACAGAAATTGCGTCGGAACTAAATACAAATGGCACAATGACGACTTAAGTACAAGAAAACTGACTCTTCTTACTTTCTATGTTTTGAACCATTCCTGTGACACTAGTTATAGATTACGATGCTTCACTTTAGGTTCACCGTATTCCTCTGACCTTCTTAGTGACGATGAAACACAGAAATTGCATCGGAATTAAATACAAAAGGCCTAATGCCGACTTAAGTACAAGAAAACTGACTCTTCTTACAATCTATGTTTTGAACCATTCCTGTGACACTAGTTATAGATTCCGATGCTTCCCTTCAGGTTCACTGTATCCCTGTGACCTTCTTATTGACGATGAAACACAGAAATTGCATCGGAAATAAATACAAAAGGCACAATGCCGACTTAAGTACAAGGAAACTGACTCTTCTTACTGTCTATGTTTTGAACCATTCCTGTGACACTAGTTATAGTTGCCGATTCTTCACTTCAGGTTTACTGCATCCCTCTGACCTTCTTATTGTTGATGAAACACAGAAATTGCATCGGAATTAAATACAAAAGGCACAATGCCGAATTAAGTACAAGAAAACAGACTCTTCTTACTGTCTACGTTTGAACCATTCCTGTGACACTAAATAGTGATTCCGATGCTTCACTTCAGGTTTACAGTATCCCTCTGACCTTCTTATTGACTATGAAACACAGAAATTGCATCGGAATTGAATACAAACAGCACAATTGAAACTTAAGTACAAGAAAACTGACTCTTCTTACTGTCTATGCTTTGAACCATTCATGTGACACTAGTTATAGTTTCCGATGCTTCACTTCAGGTTTACTGTATCCCTCTGACCTTCTTATTGACGATGAAACACAGAAATCGCATCGGAATTAAATACAAAAGGCACAATGTCTACTTAAGTTCAAGAAAACTGACTCTTCTTACTGTCTAAGTTATGAACCATTCCTGTGACACTAGTTATAGATTCCGATGCTTCACTTCAGATTTACCGTATCCCTCTGACCTTCGTATTGACGATGAAACACAGAAATTGCATCAGAATTAAATAGAAAAGGCACAAAGCTGACTTAACTACACGAAAACTGACTCTTCTTACTGTCTTTGTTTTGAACCATTCCTGTGACACTAGTTAAAGTTTCCGATGCTTCACCTCAGGTTTACTGTATCCCTCTGACCTTCTTATTGACGATGAAACACAGAAATTGCAACGGAATTATATACAAAAGGCACAATGCCGACTTAAGTTCTTTAAAACTGACTCTTCTTACTGTCTATGTTTTGAACCATTCCTGTGACACAAGTTATAGATTCCGATGATTCACTTCAGGTTTACTGTATCTCTCTGACCTTCTTATTGACATTAAAACACAGAAATTGCATCGGAATCAAATACAAAAGGCACAATGCCGACTTAAATACAAGAAAACTGACTCTTCTTACTGTCTATGTTTTGAACCATTCCTGTGACACTAGTTATAGATTCCGATGCTTCACCTCCGGTTTACTGTATCCCTCTGACCTTCTTATTGACGATGAAACACAGAAATAGCTTCGGAATTAAATACAAAAGGCACAATGCCGACTTAAGTACAATATAACTGACTCTTCTTACTGTCAATGTGTTGAACCATTCATGTGACACTAGTTATAGATTCCGATGCTTCACTTCATTTTTACTGGATCCCTCTGACCTTCTTATTGACGATAAATCACAGATATTGCATCGGAATTAAATACAAAAGGCACAATGCCGACTTAAGAACAAGAAAACTGACTCTTCTTACTGTCTATGTTTTGAACCATTCCTGTGACACTAGTTATAGATTCCGATGCTTCACTTCCGGTTTGCTGTATCCCTCTGACCTTCTTATTGTTGATGAAACACAGAAATTGCACCGGAATTAAATACAAAAGGCACAACGCCAACATAAGTACAAGAAAACTGACTCTTCTTACTGTCTATGTTTGAACCATTCCTGTGACACTAAATAGTGATTCCGATGCTTCACTTCAGGTTTACTGTATCCCTCTGACCTTCTTATTGACGATGAAACACAGAAATTGCAACGGAATGAAATACAAAAAGCACAATGCCGACTTAAGTACAAGAAAACTGACTCTTCTTACTGTCTATGATTTGAACCATTCCTGTGACACTAGTTACAGATTCCGATGCTTCACTTCAGGTTTACTGTATCCCTCTGACCTTCCTATTGACGATGAAACACAGAAATTGCATCGGAATTAAATACAAAAGGCACAATGCCGACTTAAGTACAAGAAAACTGACTCTTCTTACTGTCTATGTTTTGAACCATTCCTGTGACACTAGTTATTGTTGCCGATTCTTCACTACAGGTTTACTGCATCCCTCTGACCTTCTTATTGTTGATGAAACACAGAAATTGCATCGGAATTAAATACAAAAGGCACAACGCCGACTTAAGTACAAGAAAACTGACTCTTCTTACTGTCTGTGTTTTGATCCATTCCTGTGACACTAGTTATAGATTCCGATGCTTCACTTCAGGTTAACTGTATCCCTCTGACCTTCTTATTGACGATGAAACACAGAAATTGCATCGGAATTAAATAGAAAAGGAACAATGCCGACTTAAGTACAAGAATACTGACTCTTCTTACTGTCTATGTTTAGAACCATTCCTGTGACACTAGTTATAGATGACGATGCTTCACTTCAGGTTTACTGTATCCCTCTGACCTTCTTATTGACGATGAAACACAGAAATTGCATCGGAATTAAATAGAAAAGGCACAATGCCGAATTAAGTACAAGAAAACTGACTCTTCTTACTGTCTATGTTTGAACCATTCCTGTGACACTAAATAGTGATTCCGATGCTTCACTTCAGGTTTACAGTATCCCTCTGACCTACTTATTGACTATGAAACACAGAAATTGCATCGGAATTGAATACACACAGCACAATTCCAACTTAAGTACCAGAAAACTGACTCTTCTTACTGTCTATGTTTTGAACCATTCATGTGACACTAGTTATAGATTCCGATGCTTCGCTTCAGGATTACCGTATCCCTCTTACCTTCGTATTGACGATGAAACACAGAAATAGCTTCGGAATTAAATACAAAAGGCACAATGTCGACTTAAGTACAATATAACTGACTCTTCTTACTGTCAATGTGTTGAACCATTCATGTGACACTAGTTATAGATTCCGATGCTTCACTTCATTTTTACTGTATCCGTCTGACCTTATTATTGACGATGAATCACAGAAATTGCATCGGAATTAAATACAAAAGGCACAATGCCGATTTAAGTACAAGAAAACTGACTCTTCTTAGTGTCTATGTTTTGAACCATTCCAGTGACACTAGTTATAGATTCCGATGCTTCACTTCCAGTTTGCTGTATCCCTCTGACCATCTTATTGACGATGAAACACAGAAATAGCATCGGAATTAAATACAAAAGGCACAATGTCGACTTAAGTACAATATAACTGACTCTTCTTACTGTCAATGTGTTGAACCATTCATGTGACACTAGTTATAGATTCCGATGCTTCACTTCATTTTTACTGTATCCCTCTGACCTTCTTATAGACGAAGAAACACAGATATTTCACCGGAATTAAATACATAAGGCACAATTCCGACTTAAGTACAAGAAAACTGATTCTTGTTACTGTCTATGGTTTGAACCATTCCTGTGACACTAGTTATAGATTCCGATGCTTCACTTCCAGTTTGCTGTATCCCTCTGACCATCTTATTGACGATGAAACACAGAAATAGCATCGGAATTAAATACAAAAGGCACAATGCCGACTTAAGTACAAGATAAATGACTCTTCTTACTGTCTATGTGTTGAACAATTCATGTGACACTAGTTATAGATTCCGATGCTTCACTTCATTTTTACTGTATCCCTCTGACCTTCTTATTGACGATGAAACACAGAAATTGCATCGGAATTAAATACAAAATGCACAATGCCGACTTAAGTACAAGAAAACTGACTCTTCTTTACTGTCTATGTTTTGAACCATTCCTGTGACACTAGTTATATATTCCGATGCTTCACTTCTGGTTTACTGTATCCCTCTGACCTTCATATTGACGATGAAACACAGAAATTGCATCGGAGTTAAATACAAAAGGACCAATGCCGACTTACGTACAAGAAAACCGACTCTTCTTACTGTCCATGTTTGAACCATTCATGTAACACTAGTTATAGATTCCGATGCATCACTTCAGGTTTACTGTATCCCTCTGACCTTCGTATAGACGATGAAACACAGAAATTGCGTCGGAACTAAATACAAATGGCACAATGACGACTTAAGTACAAGAAAACTGACTCTTCTTACTTTCTATGTTTTGAACCATTCCTGTGACACTAGTTATAGATTACGATGCTTCACTTTAGGTTCACCGTATTCCTCTGACCTTCTTAGTGACGATGAAACACAGAAATTGCATCGGAATTAAATACAAAAGGCCTAATGCCGACTTAAGTACAAGAAAACTGACTCTTCTTACAATCTATGTTTTGAACCATTCCTGTGACACTAGTTATAGATTCCGATGCTTCCCTTCAGGTTCACTGTATCCCTGTGACCTTCTTATTGACGATGAAACACAGAAATTGCATCGGAAATAAATACAAAAGGCACAATGCCGACTTAAGTACAAGGAAACTGACTCTTCTTACTGTCTATGTTTTGAACCATTCCTGTGACACTAGTTATAGTTGCCGATTCTTCACTTCAGGTTTACTGCATCCCTCTGACCTTCTTATTGTTGATGAAACACAGAAATTGCATCGGAATTAAATACAAAAGGCACAATGCCGAATTAAGTACAAGAAAACAGACTCTTCTTACTGTCTACGTTTGAACCATTCCTGTGACACTAAATAGTGATTCCGATGCTTCACTTCAGGTTTACAGTATCCCTCTGACCTTCTTATTGACTATGAAACACAGAAATTGCATCGGAATTGAATACAAACAGCACAATTGAAACTTAAGTACAAGAAAACTGACTCTTCTTACTGTCTATGCTTTGAACCATTCATGTGACACTAGTTATAGTTTCCGATGCTTCACTTCAGGTTTACTGTATCCCTCTGACCTTCTTATTGACGATGAAACACAGAAATCGCATCGGAATTAAATACAAAAGGCACAATGTCTACTTAAGTTCAAGAAAACTGACTCTTCTTACTGTCTAAGTTATGAACCATTCCTGTGACACTAGTTATAGATTCCGATGCTTCACTTCAGATTTACCGTATCCCTCTGACCTTCGTATTGACGATGAAACACAGAAATTGCATCAGAATTAAATAGAAAAGGCACAAAGCTGACTTAACTACACGAAAACTGACTCTTCTTACTGTCTTTGTTTTGAACCATTCCTGTGACACTAGTTAAAGTTTCCGATGCTTCACCTCAGGTTTACTGTATCCCTCTGACCTTCTTATTGACGATGAAACACAGAAATTGCAACGGAATTATATACAAAAGGCACAATGCCGACTTAAGTTCTTTAAAACTGACTCTTCTTACTGTCTATGTTTTGAACCATTCCTGTGACACAAGTTATAGATTCCGATGATTCACTTCAGGTTTACTGTATCTCTCTGACCTTCTTATTGACATTAAAACACAGAAATTGCATCGGAATCAAATACAAAAGGCACAATGCCGACTTAAATACAAGAAAACTGACTCTTCTTACTGTCTATGTTTTGAACCATTCCTGTGACACTAGTTATAGATTCCGATGCTTCACCTCCGGTTTACTGTATCCCTCTGACCTTCTTATTGACGATGAAACACAGAAATAGCTTCGGAATTAAATACAAAAGGCACAATGCCGACTTAAGTACAATATAACTGACTCTTCTTACTGTCAATGTGTTGAACCATTCATGTGACACTAGTTATAGATTCCGATGCTTCACTTCATTTTTACTGGATCCCTCTGACCTTCTTATTGACGATAAATCACAGATATTGCATCGGAATTAAATACAAAAGGCACAATGCCGACTTAAGAACAAGAAAACTGACTCTTCTTACTGTCTATGTTTTGAACCATTCCTGTGACACTAGTTATAGATTCCGATGCTTCACTTCCGGTTTGCTGTATCCCTCTGACCTTCTTATTGTTGATGAAACACAGAAATTGCACCGGAATTAAATACAAAAGGCACAACGCCAACATAAGTACAAGAAAACTGACTCTTCTTACTGTCTATGTTTGAACCATTCCTGTGACACTAAATAGTGATTCCGATGCTTCACTTCAGGTTTACTGTATCCCTCTGACCTTCTTATTGACGATGAAACACAGAAATTGCAACGGAATGAAATACAAAAGGCAAAATGCCGAATTAAGTTCAAGAAAACTGACTCTTCTTATTGTGTATGATTTGAACCGTTCCTGTGACACTAGTTATAGATTCCGATGATTCACTTCAGGTTTACTGTACCTCTCTGACCTTCTCATTGACGATGAAACACAGAAATTGCATCGGAATTAAATACAAAAGGCACAAAGCCGACTTAAGTACAAGAAAACTGACTCTTCTTACTGTCTATGTTTTGAACCATTCCTGTGACACTGGTTATAGATTCCGATGCTTCGCATCCGGTTTACTGTATCCCTCTGACCTTCTTATTGACGATGTAACACACAAATAGCTTTGGAATTAAATACAAAAGGCACACTGCCGACTTAAGTACAAGATAACTTACTCTTCTTACTGTCTATGTGTTGAACCATTCATGTGACACTAGTTATAGATTCCGATGCTTCAGTTCATTTTTACTATATCCCTCCGACCTTCTGATTGACGACGAAACACAGAAATTGCATCGGAATTAAATACAAAAGGCACAATGCCGACTTAAGTACAAGAAAACTGACTCTTCTTACTGTCTATGTATTGAACCAGTCCTGTGACACTAGTTATAGATTCCGATGTTTCACTTCCTGTTTACTGTATCCCTCTGACCTTCTTATTGACGATGAAACACAGAAATAGCATCGGAATTAAATACAAAAGGCACAATGCCGACTTAAGTACAAGATAACTGACTCTTCTTACTGTCTATGTGTTGAACCATTCATGTGACACTAGTTATGGATTCCGATGCTTCACTTCCGGTTTACTGTATCCCTCTGACCTTCTTATTGACGATGAAACACAGATATTCCATCGGAATTAAATTCAAAAAGCACAATGCCGACTTAAGTACAAGAAAACTGACTCTTCCTACTGTCTAAGTTTTGAACCATTCCTGTGACACTAGATATAGATTCCGATGCTTCACTTCAGCTTCACTGTATCCCTCTGACCTTCTTATTGACGATGAAACACAGAAATTGCATCGGAATTAAATACAAAATGCACAATGCCGGCTTAAGAACAAGAAAACTGTCTCTTCTTACTGTCTATGTTTTGGACCATTCCTGTGACACTAGTTATAGATTCCGATGCTTCACTTCAGGTTTACTGTATCCCTCTGACCTTCTTATTTACGATGAATCACAGAAATTGCATCGGAAATAAATACAAAAGGCACAATGCCGACTTAAGTACAAGGAAAAACTGACTCTTCTTACTGTCTATGTTTTAACCATTCCTGTGACACTAGTTATAGATTCCGATGCTTCACTTCAGGTTTACTGTATCCCTCTGTCCTTCTTATTGACGATGAAACACAGAAATTGCATCTGAATTAAATACAAAATGCACAATGCCGGCTTAAGAACAAGAAAACTGTCTCTTCTTACTGTCTATGTTTTGTACCACTCCTGTGACACTAGTTATAGATTCCGATGCTTCACATCAGGTTTACTGTATCCCTCTGACCTCCTTATTTACGATGAAACACTGAAATTGCATCGGACTAAAATAGAAAAGGCACAATGCCGACTCATGTACAAGAAAATTGACTCTTCATACTGTCTATGTTTGAAAAATTCATGTGACGCTAGTTATAGATTCCGATGCTTCACTTCAGGTTTACTGTATCCCTCTGACCTTCTTATTGACGATGAAACACAGAAATTGCATCGGAATTAAATACAAATGGCACAATGACGACTTAAGTACAAGAAAACTGACTCTTCTTACTGTCTATGTTTGAAACATTCCTGTGACACTAGTTATACATTCCGATGCTTCACTTCAGGTTTACTGTATCCCTCTGACCTTCTTATTGACGATGAAACACAGAAATTGCATCGGAATTAAATACAAAATGCACAATGCCGACTTAAGTACAAGAAAACTGACACTTCTTTATTGTCTATGCTTTGAACCATTCCTGTGACACTAGTTATATATTCCGACGCTTCACTTCTGGTTTACTGTACCCCTCTGACCTTCTTATTGACGATGAAACACAGATATTGCGTCGGAACTAAATACAAATGGCACAATGACGACATAAGTACAAGATAACTGACTCTTCTTCCAGTCTATGTTTTGAACCATTCCTGTGACACTAGTTATAGATTCCGATGCTTCACTTCAGGTTCACCGTATTCCTCTGACCTTCTTAGTGGCGATGAAACACAGAAATTGCATCGGAATTAAATACAAAAGGCACAATGCCGACTTAAGTACAAGAAAACTGACTCTTCTTACTGTCTATGTTTTGAACCATTCCTGTGACACTAGTTATAGATTCCGATGCTTCACTTCAGGTTTACTGTATCCCTCTGACCTTCTTATTGACGATGAAACACAGAAATTGCATCGGAATTAAATACAAAAGGCACAATGCCGACTTAAGTACAAGGAAACTGACTCTTCTTACTGTCTATGTTTTGAACCATTCCTGTGACACTAGTTATAGTTGCCGATTCTTCACTTCAGGTTTACTGCATCCCTCTGACCTTCTTACTGATGATGAAACACAGAAATAGCATCGGAATTAAATACAAAAGGCACAATGCCGAATTAAGTACAAGAAAACTGACTCTTCTTACTGTCTATGTTTGAACCATTCCTGTGACGCTAAATAGTGATTCCGATGCTTCACTTCAGGTTTACAGTATCCCTCTGACCTTCTTATTGACTATGAAACACAGAAATTGCATCGGAATTGAATACAAACAGCACAATTCCAACTCAAGTACAAGAAAACTGACTCTTCTTACTGTCTATGTTTTGAACCATTCATGTGACACTAGTTATAGATTCCGATGCTTCACTTCAGGTTTACTGTATCCCTGTGACCTTCTTATTGTCGATGAAACACAGAAATCGCATCGGAATTAAATACAAAAGGCACAATGTCTACTTAAGTTCAAGAAAACTGACTCTTCTTACTGTCTAAGTTATGAACCATTCCTGTGACACTAGTTATAGATTCCGATGCTTCACTTCAGGTTTACCGTATCCCTCTGACCTTCGCATTGACGATGAAACACAGAAATTGCATCGGAATTAAATAGAAAAGGCACAAAGCTGACTTAACTACACGAAAACTGACTCTTCTTACTGTCTATGTTTTGAACCATTCCTGTGACAGTAGTTAAAGATTCCGATGCTTCACCTCAGGTTTACTGTATCCCCCTGACCTTCTTATTGACGATGAAACACAGAAATTGCAACGGAAATATATACAAAAGGCACAATGCCGACTTAAGTTCAAGAAAACTGACTCTTCTTACTGTCTATGTTTTTAACCATTCCTGTGACACTAGTTATAGATTCCGATGATTCACTTCAGGTTTACTGTATCCCTCTGACCTTCTTATTGACATTGAAACATAGAATTTGCATCGGAATCAAATACAAAAGGCACAATGCCGACTTAAGTACAAGAAAACTGACTCTTCTTACTGTCTATATTTTGAACTATTCATGTGACACTAGTAATAGATTCCGATGCTTCACTTCAGGTTTAGTGTATCCCTCTGACCTTCTTATTGACGATTAAACATAGAAATTGCATCGGAATTAAATACAAAAGGCACAATGCCGACTTAAGTACAAGAAAACTGACTCTTCTTACTGTCTATGTTTTGAACCATTCCTGTGACACTAGTTATAGATTCCGATGCTTCACCTCCGGTTTACTGTCTCCCTCTGACCTTCTTATTGACGATGAAACACAGAAATAGCTTCGGAATTAAATACAAAAGGCACAATGCCGACTTAAGTACAATATAACTGATTCTTCTTACTGTCAATGTGTTGAACCATACATGTGACACTAGTTATAGATTCCGATGCTTCACTTCAGGTTTACTGTATCCCTCTGACCTTCTTATTGACGATGAATCACAGAAATTGCATCGGAATTAAATACAAAAGGCACAATGCCGACTTAAGTACAAGAAAACTGACTCTTCTTACTGTCTATGTATTAACCACTCCTGTGACACTAGTTACAGATTCCGATTCTTCACTTCATGTTTACTGTATCCCTCTGTCCTTCTTATTGACGAAGAAACACAGATTGTGCATCGGAATTAAATACAAAAGGCACAATGCCGACTTAAGAACAAGAAATCTGACTCTTCTTACTGTCTATGTTTTGAACCATTCCTGTGACACTAGTTATAGTTGCCGATTCTTCACTTCAGGTTTACTGCATAACTCTGACCTTCTTATTGTTGATGAAACACAGATATTGCACCGGAATTAAATACAAAAGGCACAACGCCGACTTAAGTACAAGAAGACTGACTCTTCTTACTGTCTATGAATTGACCCACTCCTGTGACACTAGTTGAGGATTCCGATGCTGCACTTCAGGTTTACTGTATCCCTCTGACCTTCTTATTGACGATGAAACACAGAAATTGCATCAGAATTAAATAGAAAATCCACAATGCCGAATTAAGTACAAGAAAACTGACTCTTCTTACTGTCTATGCTTTGAACCATTCCTGTGACACTAGTTATAGATTCCGATGCTTCGCATTCGGTTTACTGTATCCCTCTGACCTTCTTATTGACGATGAAACACAGAAATAGCTTTGGAATTAAATACAAAAATCACAATGCCGACTTAAGTACAAGATAACTGACTCTTCTTACTGTCTATGTGTTGAACCATTCATGTGACACTAGTTATAGATTCCGATGCTTCACTACAATTTTACTGTATCCCTCTGACCTTATTATTGACGATGAATCACAGAAATTGCATCAAAATTAAATACAAAAGGCAAAATGCCGATTTAAGTACAAGAAAACTGACTCTTCTTACTGTCTATGTTTTAACCATTCCTGTGACACTAGTTATAGATTCCGATTTTTCACTTCAGGTATACTGTATCCCTCTGTCCTTCTTATTGACGAGGAAACACAGAAATTGCATCGGAATTTAATACAAAAGGCACAATGCCGACTTAAGTACAAGAAAACTGACTCTACTTACTGTCTATATTTCAACCATTACAGTGACACTAGTTATAGATTCCGATGCTTCACTTCAGGTTTACTGTATCCCTCTGACCTTCTTATTGATGATGAAACACAGAAATATCATCGGAATTATATACAAAAGGCACAATGCCGACTTAAGTACAAGATAACTGACTCTTCCTACTGTCTATGTGTTGAACCATTCATTTGACACTAGTTATAGATTCCGATGCTTCACTTCCGGTTTACTGTATCCCTCTGACCTTCTTATTGATGATGAAACACAGATATATCATCGGAATTATATACAAAAGGCACAATGCCGACTTAAGTACAAGATAGCTGACTCTTCTTACTGTCTATGTGTTGAACCATTCCTGTGACACTGGCTATAGATTCCGATGCTTCACTTCAGATTTACTGTATCCCTCTGACCTTCTTATTGACGATTGAAAACAGAAATTGCATCGGAATTAAATACAAAAGGCACAATGCCGACTTAAGTACAAGAAAACCGACTCTTCTTACTGGATATGTTTTGAACCATTCCTGTGACACTAGTTATAGATTCCGATGCTTCACTTCAGGTTTACTGTATCCCTCTGACCTTGTTATTGACGATGAAACACAGAAATTGCATCGGAATTAAATAGAAAAGGCTCAATGCCGACATAGGTACAAGAAGACTGTCTCATCTTACTCTCTATGTTTTGAACCATTCCTGTGACACTAGTTATAGATTCCGATGCTTCACTTCAACTTTACTGTATCCCTGTGACCAACTTATTGACGATAAAACACAGAAATTGCATCGGAATTAAATACAAAACGCACAATGCGGACTCAAGTACAAGAAGACTGGCTCTTCTTACTGTCTATGTTTTGAACCTTTCCTGTGACACTAGTTATGGATTCGGCTGCTCAACTTCAGGTTCACTGCCTCCCTCTGACCTTCGTATTAGCGATGAAACACAGAAATTGCATCGGAATTAAATACAAAAGGCACAATGCCGACTTAAGTACAAGAAAACTGACTCTTCTTACTGTCTATGCTTTGAACCATTCCTGTGACACTAGTTATAGATTCCGATGCTTCACTTCCGGTTTACTGTATCCCTCTGACCTTCTTATTGACGATGAAACACAGAAATAGCATCGGAATTAAATACAAAAGGCACAATGCCGACTTAAGTACAAGATAACTGACTCTTCTTACTGTCTATGAGTTGAACCATTCCTGAGACACTAGTTATAGATTCCGATGCTTCACCTCCGGTTTACTGTCTCCCTCTGACCTTCTTATTGACGATGAAACACAGAAATAGCTTCGGAATTAAATACAAAAGGCACAATGCCGACTTAAGTACAATATAACTGACTCTTCTTACTGTCAATGTGTTGAACCATTCATGTGACACTAGTTATAGATTCCGATGCTTCACTTCATTTTTACTGTATCCCTCTGACCTTCTTATTGACGATGAATCACAGAAATTGCATCGGAATTAAATACAAAAGGCACAATGCCGACTTAAGTACAAGAAAACTGACTCTTCTTACTGTCTATGTATTAACCACTCCTGTGACACTAGTTACAGATTCCGATTCTTCACTTCATATTACTGTATCCCTCTGTCTTTCTTATTGATGAAGAAACACAGATTGTGCATCGGAATTAAATACAAAAGGCACAATGCCGACTTAAGAACAAGAAAACTGACTCTTCTTACTGTCTATGTTTTGAACCATTCCTGTGACACTATTTATAGTTGCCGATTCTTCATTTCAGGTTTACTGCATACCTCTGACCTTCTTATTGTTGATGAAACACAGAAATTGCACTGGAATTATATACAAAAGGCACAACGCCGGCTTAAGTACAAGAAAACTGACTCTTCTTACTGTCTATGAATTGATCCACTCCTGTGACACTAGTTGTGGATTCCGTTGCTGCACTTCAGGTTTACTGTTTCCCTCTGACCTTCTTATTGACGATGAAACACAGAAATTGCATCGGAATTAAATACAAAAGGCTCAATGCCGACTTAGGTACAAGAAGACTGTCTCATCTTACTCTCTATGTTTTGAACCATTCCTGTGACACTAGTTATAGATTCCGATGCTTCACTTCAGCTTTACTGTATCCCTGTGACCATCTTATTGACGATGAAACACAGAAATTGCATCGGAATTAAATACAAAACGCACAATGCCGACTCAAGTACAAGAAGACTGGCTCTTCTTACTGTCTATGTTTTGAACCTGTCCTGTGACACTAGTTATGGATTCGGATGATCAACTTCAGGTTCACTGCCTCCCTCTGACCTTCGTATTGGCGATGAAACACAGAAATTGCATCGGAATTAAATACAAAAGGCACAATGCCGACTTAAGTACAAGAAAACTAACTCTTCTTACTGTCTATGCTTTGAACCATTCCTGTGACACTACTTATAGGTTCCGATGCTTCACCTCCTGTTTACTGTATCCCTCTGACCTTCTATTTACGATGAAACACAGAAATAGCATCGGAATTAAATACAAAAGGCACAATGCCGACTTAAGTACAAGAAAACTGACTCTTCTTACTGTCTATGCTTTGAACTATTCCTGTGACACTAGTTATAGATTCCGATGCTTCACTTCCGGTTTACTGTATCCCTCTGACCTTCTTATTGACGATGAAACACAGAAATAGCATCGGAATTAAATACAAAAGGCAGTTTGCCGACTTAAGTACAAGATAACTGACTCTTCTAACTGTCTATGAGTTGAACCATTCCTGAGACACTAGTTATAGATTCCGATGCTTCACCTCCGCTTTACTGTCTCCCTCTGACCTTCTTATTGACGATGAAACACAGAAATAGTTTCGGAATTAAATACAAAAGGCACAATGCCGACTTAAGTGCAATATAACTGACTCTTCTTACTGTCAATGTGTTGAACCATTCATGTGACACTAGTTATAGATTCCGATGCTTCACTTCATTTTTACTGTATCCCTCTGACCTTCTTATTGACGATGAATCACAGAAATTGCATCGGAATTAAATACAATAGGCACAATGCCGACTTAAGTACAAGAAAACTGACTCTTCTTACTGTCTATGTATTAACCACTCCTGTGACACTAGTTACAGATTCCGATTCTTCACTTCATGTTTACTGTATCCCTCTGTCCTTCTTATAGATGAAGAAACACAGATTGTGCATCGGAATGAAATACAAAAGGCACAACGCAGACTTAAGTACACGATAACTGACTCTTCTTACTGTCTATGAATTGATCCACTCCTGTGACACTAGTTGTGGATTCCGATGCTGCACTTCAGGTTTACTGTATCCCTCTGACCTTCTTATTGACGATGAAACACAGAATTTGCATCAGAATTAAATAGAAAAGGCACAATGCCGAATTAAGTACAAGAAAACTGACTCTTCTTACTGTCTATGTTTGAACCATTCCTGTGACACTAAATAGTGATTCCGATGCTTCACTTCAGGTTTACTGTATCCCTCTGACCTTCTTATTGACGATGAAACACAGAAATTGCAACGGAATTAAATACAAAAGCCACAATGCCGAATTAAGTTCAAGAAAACTGACTCTTCTTATTGTCTATGTTTTGAACCATTGAAATCTGTAACACTAGTTACAGATTTACTGTATCCATGGACCGTCTTATTGACGATGAAACACAGAAATTGCATCGGAATTAAATACAAAAGGCACAATGCCGACTTAAAGACAAGAAGACTGACTCTTCTTACTGACCATGTTTTGAACCACTCCTGTGACACTACTTATAGATTCCGATGCTTCACTTCAGGTTTACTGTATCCCTCTGACCTTCTTATTGACGATGAAACACAGAAATTGCACCGGAATTAAATACAGAAGGCACAATGCCGACTTAAGTACAAGAAGACTGACTCTACTTACTATATATGTTTTGAACCATTCCACTGACACTAGTTACAGATTCCGATGCTTCACTCCAGGTTTACTGTATCCCTTGGACCTTCTTATTGACAATGAAACACAGAAATTGCATGGGAATTAAATACGAAAGGCAAAATGACGACTTAAGTACAAGAAGACTGACTCTTCTTACTATCTATGTTTTGAACCATTCCACTGACACTAGTTACAGATTCCGATGCTCAACTCCAGGTTTACTGTATCCCTTGGACCTTCTAATTGACAATGAAGCACAGAAATTGCATCGGAATTAGATACAAAAGGCAAAATGCCGACTTAAGTACAAAAAGACTGACTCTTCTTTTTATCTATGTTATGAACCATTCCACTGACACTAGTTACAGATTCCGATGCTTCACTTCAGGTTTACTGTATTCCTCGGACCTTCTTATTGACGATGAAACACAGAAATTGCATCGGAATTAAATACAAGAGGCACAATGAAGACTTAAGTACAAGAAGACTGACTCTTCTTACTGTCTATGTTTTGAACCATTCCTGTCACACTAGTTATAGATTCTGATGCTTCACTTCAGTTCTACTGTATCCCTAGGACCTTCACATTTGACGATGAAACAGAGACATTGCATCGGAATTAAATACAAAAGCCACAATGCCAACTTATGTACAAGAAGACTGTATCTTCTTACTGTCTATGATTTGAACCATTCCTGTGACACTAGTTATAGATTTCGATTCTTCACTTCAGGTTTTCTGTATCCCTTGGACCTTGTTATTGACGATGAAACACAGAAATTGCATCGGAATTTAATACAAAAGGCACAATGCCGACTTCAGTACAAGAAGACTGTATCTTCTTACTGTCTATGTTTTGAGCCATTCCTGTGACACTAGTTATCGATTCCGATGCTTCACTTCAGGTTTACTGTATCATTTGGACGTTCTTATTGACGATGAAATACAGAAATTACATCGGAATTAAATACAAAAGGCACAATGCCGACTTAAGTACAAAAAGACTGACTCTTCTTACTGACTATGTTTTGAACCATTGCTGTGACACTAGTTATAGATTCCGATGCTTCACTTCAGGTTTACTGTAGCCCTCTGACTTTCTTTTTGACGATGAAACACCGAAATTGCATCGGAATTAAATAGAAAAGGCACAATGCCGACATAAGTACATGAAGACTGACTCGAAACACAGAAATTGCATCGGAATTAAATACAAAAGGCACAATGCCGACTTAAGTACAAGATTATTGATTCCTCTTACATTCTATGATTTGAGGCTTTCCTGTGAGACCAGTTTTAGATTCCAATGCTTCACTTCAGGTTTACTGTATCCCTTGGACCTTCTTACGATGAAACACAGAAATTGCATCAGAATTAAATACAAAATGCACAATGCCGTCATAAGTACAAGAAGACTGACTCTTCTTACTGTCTATGTTTTGAACCTTTCCTGTGAGACCAGTTTTAGGTTCCGATGCTTCACTTCAGGTTTATTGTATCCCTTGGACCTTGTTATTGACAATGAAACACAGAAATTGCATCGGAATTAAATACAAAAGGCACAATGCCGACTTAAGTACAAGAGGAATGTCTCTTCTCACTGTCTATGATTTGAACCTTTCCTGTGAGACCAGTTTTAGATTCCGATGCTTCACTTCAGGTTTACTGTATCCCTTGGACCTTCTTATTGACAATGAAACACAGAAATTGCATCAGAATTAAATGCAAAAGGCACAATGCCGACTTAAGTACAAGAACACTGACTCTTTTAACTGGCTATGTTTTGAACATTACCTGTGAGACCAGTAATAGATTCCGATGTTTCACTTCAGGTTTACTGTATCCCTTGGACCTTCTTACGATGAAACACAGAAATTGCATCGGAATTAAATACAAAATGCGCAATGCCGACTCAAGTACAAGAAGAGTGACTCTTCTTACTGGCTATGTTTTGAACATTTCCTGTATAATGAATTCTACTCTGCTTTTGTAAATGATGAAAGTCTATGTGAATGCAGCTTGCCGCTAACTTGGTGTAATGTTTTGTCTGAACAGAAGTGTATCTGTTGCCTTTATCGCTCTTTCCCTCTCACACATAAATCGGTACAATAAAGTCAGGGCTTCGTGTTTTCTAGTTAGGCTGATCCGTGAAAAGACAGAGAAACGATTATGCTAATGGAGGATTCTCTCACTCTCTCGCACTCTCTCTCTCTCTGTCCTTTATCTGTGTACAGTTTAAATATATTATTTACGTGAAATCAGCCTAGTAGAATCTCTGGTGGAGCCCTTCGTCTTAATATTCAGCGGCTGGCTTGCTAGAAAAGATCTTTACATTTGTTATTATTATTAAGCGCTGCATTCAGTTGGGAAAATCGATCGTTTGAACAATTCGTTCAGTTTACGACAGATCTAAAATTTCAGCTGTGGACGAAGCCTTTTTGGACGATTTCAAAAAAACTCAGAGATTGCAGGCTCTCTTCGTCACAGCTAAAACTTCCCAATTAATTACAGGGCCCAGACAATCATCAATGATTCTGACAGAGAACTCATTCGTCATTCACTCTAGAATAAAATGGTCACAAACCTTATTTCTGAGGAAAATTGTATATTGAATCCATTTCCGTACATGTTCCGTTTTCTGTTGGTTCCAAGTCTCATGTAATTTTCTTTTACAGGTTTTTCTTTCTCTTTATCTATCACGCTAGCGGCACAAACTTTCCTAGCTCGCTTTAGCGCGAAGAAGAGTAAATAAATCTCCTTTAGCAATCCGACAATCTTCCAACCGATACTTCCGAAGCTGTTCCTCTCTCTCTCTATAATAACCATGGAGCATTTATTTCTGTACCTCTGTTGTTCCAAAGAATAAACGTACTAGAAAAATACCTTGGCGTCGACGAGGTGTCGGCGCATATATTACTAGCAAATCTGATCAGATACTTTTCAAACGTAAATACATGTGGATGATTTGGTTTACCATTATTAATTATTGCGTTGTAGAGGGTAATTCTCCGTGGGGAGATTACACCTGTGAGACCAGTAATAGATTCCGATGTTTCACTTCAGGTTTACTGTATCCCTTGGACCTTCTTATTGACAATGAAACACAGAAATTGCATCGGAATTAAACACAAAAGCACAATGCCGACTTAAGTACAAGAAGACTGACTCTTCTTACTGCCTATTCTTTGACGCTTTCCTGTGAGACCAGTTTTAGATTCCGATGCTTCACTTCAGGTTTACTGTATCCCTTGGACCTCCTTATTGGCGATGAAACGCAGAAATTGCATCGTCATTAAATACAAAAGGCACAATGCCGACTTAAGTACAAATAACTGACTCTTCTTACTGTCTATGATTTGAACCTTTCCTGTAAGACCAGTTTTAGATTCCGATGTGTCACTTCAGGTTTTTTTGTATCCCTTGGAGATACTTATTGACGATGAAACACAGAAATTGCATCGGAACTAAATACAAAAGGCACAATGCCGACATAAGTGCAAGAGGAATGTCTCTTCTTACTATCTATGATTTGAACCTTTCCTGTGAGACCAGTTTTAGATTCCGATGCTTCACTTCAGGTTTACTATATCCCTTGGATCTTCTTATTGACAATGAAACACAGAAATTGCATCAGAATTAATTACATAAGGCACAATGATGACTTAAGTTCAAGAACACTGACTCTTCCAACTGGATAAGTTTTGAACATTTCCTGTGAGACCAGTAATAGATTTCGATGTTTCACTTCAGGTTTACTGTATCCCTTGGACCTTCTTATTGACGATGAAACACAGAAATTGCATCAGAATCAAATACAAACGGCTCAATGCCGACTTAAGTACAAGAATACAGGCTCTTGTTACTAGCTATGATTTGAGCCTTCCCTGTGAGACCAGTTTTAGATTCCGATGCTTCACTTCAGGTTTACTGTATCCCTTGGACCTTCTTATTGACGTTGAAAGACGGAAAATGCATCGGAATTAAATACAAAAGGCAGAATGCCAACTTATGTGCAAGAAGACTGACTCTTCATACTTTCTATGTTTTTAACCTTTCCTGTGAGACCGGTTTTAGATTCCGATGCTTCACTTCAGGTTTACTGTATCCCTTGGACCTTCTTACGATGAAACACAGAAATTGCTTCAGAATTAAATACAAAAGGCACAATGCCGACTTAAGTGCAAGAAGAATGACTCTTCTTACTGTCTATGTTTTGAGCATTTCCTGTGAGACCAGTTTTAGATTCCGATGCTTCACTTCAGGTTTATCGTATCCCTTGGAGCTACTTATAGACGATGAAACACAGAAATTGCATCGGAATTAAATACAAAAGGCACAATGCCGACATAAGTACAAGAGGAATGTCTCTTCTCACTGTCTATGATTTGAACCTTTCCTGTGAGACCAGTTTTAGATTCCGATGCTTCACTTCAGGTTTACTGTATCCCTTGGACCTTCTTATTGACAATGAAACACAGAAATTGCATCGGAATTAAATACAAAATGCGCAATGCCGACTCAAGTACAAGAAGACTGAATCTTCTTACTGGCTATGTTTTGAACATTTCCTGTATAATGAATTCAACTCTGCTTTTGTAAGTGATGAAAGTCTATGTGAATGCAGCTTGCCGCTAACTTGGTGTAATGTTTTGTCTGTACAGAAGTGTATCTGTCGCCTTTATCGCTCTTTCCCTCTCACACATAAATCGGTACAATAAAGTCAGGGCTTCGTGTTTTCTAGTTAGGCTGATCCGTGAAAAGACAGAGAAACAATTATGCTAATGGAGGATTCTCTCACTCTCTCGGTCTCTCTCTCTGTCTCTTTCTGTCCTTTATCTGTGTGCAGTTTAAATATATTATTTACGCAAAATCAGCCTAGTAGAATCTCTGGTGGAGCCCTTCGTCTTAATATTCAGCGGCTGGATTGCTAGAAAAGATCTTTACATTTGTTATTATTATTAAGCGCTGCATTCAGTTGGGAAAATCGATCGTTTGAACAATTCGTTCAGTTTACGACAGATCTAAAATTTCAGCTGTGGACGAAGCCTTTTTGGACGATTTCAAAAAAACTCAGAGATTGCAGGCTCTCTTCGTCACAGCTAAAACTTCCCAATTAATTACAGGGCCCAGACAATCATCAATGATTCTGACAGAGAACTCATTCGTCATTCACTCTAGAATAAAATGGTCACAAACCTTATTTCTGAGGAAAATTGTATATTGAATCCATTTCCGTACATGTTCCGTTTTCTGTTGGTTCCAAGTCTCATGTAATTTTCTTTTACAGGTTTTTCTTTCTCTTTATCTATCACGCTAGCGGCACAAACTTTCCTAGCTCGCTTTAGCGCGAAGAAGAGTAAATAAATCTCCTTTAGCAATCCGAAAATCTTCCAACCGATACTTCCGAAGTTGTTCATCTCTCTCTCTATAATAACCATGGAGCATACATTTCTGTACCTCTGTTGTTCCAAAGAATAAACGTACTAGAAAAATACCTTGGCGTCGACGAGGTGTCGGCGCATATATTACTAGAAAATCTGATCAGATACTTTTCAAACGTAAATACATGTGGATGATTTGGTTTACCATTATTAATTATTGCGTGGTAGAGGAAAATTCTCCGTGGGGAGATTACACCTGTGAGACCAGTAACAAATTCCGATGTTTCACTTCAGGTTTACTGTATCCCTTGGACCTTCTTATTGACGATGAAACACAGAAATTGCATCGAAATTAAATACAAAAGGTTCAATGCCGACTTAAGTACAAGAAGACAGACTCTTCTTACTAGCTATGATTTGAGACTTCCCTGTGAAACCAGTTTTACGTTACGATGCTTCACTTCAGGTTTACTGAATCCCTTCGACCTTCTTATTGACGTTGAAAGACGGTAAATGCATCGGAAGTAAATACAAAACGCAGAATGCCGACTTAAGTACAAGTAGACTGACTCTTCTTACTTTCTATGTTTTGAACCTTTCCTGTGAGACCGGTTTTAGATTCCGATGCTTCACTTCAGGTTTACTGCATCCCTTGGACCATCTTATTGACGTTGAAACACAGAAATTGCATCGGAATTAAACACAAAAGCACAAAGAAGACTTAAGCACAAGAGGACTGACTCTTCTTACATTCTATAATTTTGGCCTTTCCTCTGAGATCAGTTTAAGATACCGATGCTTCACTTCAGGTGTACTGTATCTCTTGGACCTTCGTATTGACGACTAAACATAGAAATTGCATCGGAATTAAATACAAAAGGGACAATGCAGACTTAAGTACAAGAGGACTGACTCTTCTTACATTCTATAATTTTAGCCTTTCCTCTGAGATCAGTTTAAGACTCCGATGCTTCACATCAGGTTTATTGTATCTCTTGGACCTTTGTATTGACGACTAAACATAGAAATTGCATCGGAATTAAATACAAAAGGCACAATGCCGACTTAAGTACAAGAAGACTGACTTTTCTTACTGTCTATGTTTTGACCCTTTCCTGTCAGACCACTTTTAGATTCGATGCTTCACTCCCAGGTTTATTGTATCCCTTGCACCTTCTTACGATGAAACACAGAAATTGCATCGGAATTAAATACAATAGGCACAATGCCGACTTAAGTACAAGAAGACTGACTCTTCTTACTGTCTATGTCTTTGAACCTTTCCTGTGACAGCAGTTCTAGATTCCGACTTTTCACTTCAGGTTTACTGTATCCCTTGGACCTTCTTATTGACGATGAAACACAGAAATTGAATCGGAATTAAATACAAAAGGCACAATGCCGACGTAAGTACAAGAAGACTGACTCTTCTTACTGCCTATGTTTTGAGGCTTTCCTGTGAGACCAGTTTTAGATTCCGATGCTTCACTTCAGGTTTACTGTATCCCTTGGACCTTCTTATTGACGATGAAACACCGAAATTGCATCGGAATTAATTACAAAAGGCACAATGCCGACTTAAGTAAATGAAGACACACTCTTCTTACTAGCAATGATTTGAGCCATCCCTGTGAGACCAGTTTTAGATTCCGATGCTTCACTTCAGGTTTACTGTATCCCTTGGACCTTGTTATTGACGATGAAACACAGAAATTGAATCGGAATTAAATACAAAAGGCACAATGCCGACTTAAGCAGAAGAAGACTGACTCTTCTTACATTCTATAATTTTAGCCTCTCCTGTGAGACCAGTGTTAGATTCCGATGCTTCACTTCAATTTAACTGTAACTCTTGGACCTTGTTATTGACGATGAATCACCGAAATTGCATCGGAATTAAATACAAACGGGACAAAGCCGACTTAAGTACGAGAGGACTGACTCTTCTTACATTCTATGAATTGAGCCATTCATGTGAGAACAGTTTCAGCTATCGATGCTTAACTTCAGGTTTACTGTGACCCTTGAATCTTCTTATTGACGATGAAAGACAGAAATTGCATCGGAATTAATTACAAAAGGCACAATGCCGACTTAAGTACAAGAAGACTGACTCTTCTTACTGTCTATTTTTGAGCCTTTCCAGTGAGACCAGTTTTACATTCCGATGCTTCACTTCACGTTTATTGTATCCCTTGGAGCTTCCTATTGACGATGAAACAAAGAAATTGCATCGGAATTGAATGCAAAAGGCACAATGCCGACTTAAGTACAAGAGGCCTGACTCTTCTTACATTCTATGATTTGAGTCTTTCCTGTGAGACCAGTTTTAGATTCCGATGCTTTGCTTCAGGTTTACTGTATTCCTTGGACCTCCTTATTGACGATGAAACACAGAAATTGCATCGGAATTAAATACAAAAGGCACAATGCCGACCTAAGTACAAGAAGACTGACTCTTCTTACTGTCTATGTTTTGAACCTTTCCTGTCAGACCAGTTTCAGATTCCGATGCTTCACTTCTGGTTTACGGTATCCCTTGGACCTTCGCTGACTTAAGTACAAGGAGACTGACTCTTCTTACTGTCTATGATTTGAACCTTTCCTGTGAGACCAGTTTTAGATTCCGATGCTTAACTTCAGGTTTATTGTGTCCCTTGGTCCTTCTTATTGACGATGAAACACAGAAATTGCATCGGAATTAAATACAAAAGGCAATTTGCCGACTTAAGTACAAGAGGACTGACTCTTCTTACACTCTATGATTTGGGCCTTTCCTGTGAGACCAGTTATAGATTCCGATGCTTTGCTTCAGGTGTAGTGTATTCCTTGGACCTCCTTATTGACGATGATACACAGATATTGCATCTGAATTACATACAAAAGTCACAATGCCGACATACGTACAAGAGGAATGTCTCTTCTTACTGTCTATGATTTGAACCTCTCCTGTTAGACCAGTTTTAGTTTCCGATGCTTCACTTCAGATTTACTGTATCAATTGGACCTTCTTATTGACGCTGAAACACAGAAATTGTATCGGAATTAAACACAAAAGGCACAATGTCGTCTTAAGCACAAGAGGACTGACTCTTCTTACATTCTATAACTTTAGCCTTTCCTCTGAGACCAGTTTTAGATTCCGATGCTTCACTTTAGGTTTACTGTATCTCTTGGACCTTCTTATTGACGATGAAACACAGGAATGACATCGGAATTAAATACAAAAGGGACACTGCCGACTCAAGTACAAGAGGACTGACTCTTCTTACATTCAATGATTTGAGCCTTTCCTGTGAGAACAGTTTTAGATATCGATGCTTAACTTCTGGTTTACTCTATCCTTTGGACCTTCTTATTGAGGATATAACACAGAAATTGCACCGGTATTAAATATAAAAGGAACAATGCCGACTTAAGTACAAGAAGACTGACTCTTCTTACCGTCTATACCTTGAACATTTCCTGTGAGACCAGATTTGGAATACGATGCTTCACTTCAGGTTTACTATATCCTTTGGACCTTCTTATTGATGATGAAACACAGAAATTGCATCGGAATTAAATAAAAAAAGCTCAATGACGACTCAAGTAGAAGATGACTGACTCATCATAGATTCTACGAATTGAGCCTTTCCTGTGAGACCCGTTTTAGATTCCGATGCTTAACTTCAGGTTTACTCTATCCTTTGGACCTTCTTATTGACGATAAAACACAGAAATTGCATCGGAATTAAATAGAAATGCACAATGCCGACTTAAGTACAAGAGGACTGACTCCTCTTACTCTCTATGCTTTGAACCTTTCCTGTCAGACCAGTTTTAGATTCCGATGCTTCACTTCAGGTTTACTGTATCCCTTGGACCTTCTTGCTGACGATGAAACACAGAAATTGCATCGGAATTAAATACAGAAGGCACAATGCCGACTTAAGTACAAGAAGACTGACTCTTCTTATTGCCTATGTTTTGAGGCTTTCCTGTGAGACCAGTTTAAGGTTCCGATGCTTCACTTCAGGTTAACTGCATCCCTTTGACCTTCTTATTGGCAATGAAACACAAAAATTGCATCGGAATTAAATACAAAAAGCACAATGCAGCGTTAAGTACAAGAAGACTGACTCTTCTTACTGTCTATGTTTTGATCCTTTCCTGTGAGACCAGTTTTAGATTCCTATGCTTCACTTCAGGTTTACTGTATCCCTTGGAGCTACTTATTGACGATGAAACACAGAAATTGCATCGGAATTAAATACAAAAAGCACAATGCCGACTTAAGTACAAGAGGACTGAATCTTCTTACTAGCTACGATTTGAGCCTTCCCTGTGATACCAGTTTTAGATTCCAATGCTTCACTTCAGGTTTACTGTATGCCTTCGACCTTTTTATTGACGTTGAAACAAGGAAAATGCATCGGAATTAAATACAAAAGGCAGAATGCTGACTTAAGTACAAGAAGACTGACTCTTCTTACTTTCTATCTTTTGAACCTCTCCTGTGAGACCGGTTTTTCATTCTGATGCTTCACTTCAGGTTTACTGTATCCCCTGGACCTTCTTATTGATGATGATACACAGACATTACATCAGAATTAAATAAAAAAATCACAATGCCGACTTAAGCACAAGAGGACTGACACTTCTTAGATTCCATAATTTTAGCCTCTCCTGTGAGAGCAGTTTTAGATTCAGATGCTTCACTTCAGATCTACTGTATCTCTTGGACCTTCTTATTGACGATGAAACACAGAAATTGCATCGGAATTAAGTACAAAAAGGACAATGCCGACTTAAGTTCAAGAAGACTGACTTTTCTTACATTCTATGATTTGAGCCTTTCCTGTGAGACCAGTTTTAGACTCCGATGCTTCACTTCAGGTTTACTGTATCCCTTGGACCTTATTATTTACGATGAAACACAGAAATTGCATCGGAATTAAATACAAAAGGGACAATGCCGACTTAAGGAAAAGAGGACTGACTCTTCTTACATTCTATAATTTTAGCCTTTCCTGCGAGACCAGTTTTAGATTCCGATGCTTCACTTCAGGTTTATTGTATCCCTTGGAGCTACTTATTGACGATGATACACAGATATTGCATCTGAATTACATACAAAAGGCACAATGCCGACGTAAGTACAAGAGGAATGTCTCTTCTTACTGTCTATGATTTGAACCTCTCCTGTGAGACCAGTTTTAGTTTCCGATGCTTCACTTCCGATTTACTGTATCAATTGGACCTTCCTATTGACGCTGAAACACAGATATTGTATCGGAATTAAACACAAAAGCCACAATGTCGTCTTAAGTACAGGAGGACTGACTCTTCTTACATTCTATAATTTTAGCCTTTCCTGTGAGACCAGTTTTAGATTCCGATGCTTCACTTCAGGTTTACTGTATCCCTTGGACCTTCTTATTGACGATAAATTTCAGAAATTGCATCGGAATTAAATGCAAAGGGCAAAATGCCGACTTAAGTACAAGAAGACTGACTCTTCTTACTGTCTATGTTTCGAACCTTTCCTGTGAGACCAGTTTCAGATTCCGATGCTTCACTTAAGGTTTACTGTATCCCTTGGACGTTCTTATTAACGATAAAACGCAGAAATTGCATCGGAATTAAATACAACAGGGACAATACCGACTTACGTACAGGAGGACTGACTCTTCTTACATTCTATGATTTGAGCCTCACCAGAAATATCGACACATCCAGAAATTTGAATTTTCTTATGTGCGCGTCAGTACCCCAAACACCTCATAGCTCCTAAACAAGGCACGTCCTTCGTTAGCGAGGATACATGCATCCACCCTCCGTCGCATGGAATCCCTGATGCGCTGATGCAGCCCTGGAGAATGGCGTATTGTATCACAGCCGTTCACAATATGAGCACGAAGAGTCTCTACATTTGGTACCGGGGTTGCAAGAACACTGACTCTTCTTACTGCCTATGTTTTGAGCCTTTCTTGTGAGACCAGTTTTAGACTCCGATGCTTCACTTCAGTTTTACCGTCTCCCTTGGACCTTCTTATTGACGATGAAACGCAGAAATTGCATCGGAATTAAATACAAAAGGGCGAATGCCGACTTAAGTACAAGATGAGTGACTCATCTTACATTCTACGAATTGAGCCTTTCCTGTGAGACCAGTTTTAGATTCCGATGCTTCACTTCAGGTTTTTTGTATCCTTTGGAGCTACTTATTGACGATGAAACACAGAAATTGCATCGGTATTAAATACAAAAGGCACAATGCCGAATAAAGTACAAGAAGACTGACTCTTCTTACTGTCTATGCTTTGAACATTTCCTGCGAGAAAAGTAATAGATTCCGATGTCTCACTTCAGGTTCACTGCATTCCTTGGACCTTCTTATTGACGATGAAACAAAGAAATTGCATCGGAATTAAATACAAAACGCTCAATGCCGACTTAAGTACAAGAAGACAGACTCTTCTTACTAACTATGATTTGAGCCTTCCCTGTGAGACCAGTTTTAGATTCCGATGCTTCACTTCAGGTTTACTGTACCCCTTCGACCTTCTTATTCACGTTGATACTCGAAAAATGCATTGGAACGAAATATAAAAGGCAGAATGCCGACTTAAGTACAAGAAGACTGACTCTTCTTACTTTCTATGTTTTGAACCTTTCCTGTAAGACCGGTTTTAGACTCCGATGCTTCACTTCAGGTTTTCTGTATGCCTTGGACCTTGTTATTGACGATGAAACACAGAAATTGCATCGGAATTAAATACAAAAGTGACAATGCCGACTTAAGTACAAGAGGATTGACTCTTCTTACATTCTATGGTTTGAGACTTTCCTGTGAGAAGAGTTTTAGCTATCGATGCTTAAATTCAGGTTTACTGTATCCCTTGAACCTTCTTATTGACGATGAAAGACAGAAATTGCATCGGAATTAAATACAGAAGGCACAATGCCGACTTAAGTACAAGAAGACAGACTCTTCATACTACCTATGATTTGAACCTTCCCTCTGAGACCAGTTTTAGATTCCGATGCTTCACTTCAGGTTTACTGTATGCCTTCGACCTAGTTAATGACGATGAAACACGGAAAATGCATCGGAATTAAATACAAAAGGCAGAATGCTGACTTAAGTACAAGAAGACTGATTCTTCTTACTTTCTATGTTTGAACCTCTCCTGTGAGACCGGTTTTTGATTCCGATGCTTCACATCAGGTTTACTGTATCCCTTGGACCTTCTTATTGAAAGTGAAACACAGAAATTGCATCGGAATTAAATACAAAAGGCACAATGCCGACTTAAGCACAAGAGGACTGACTCTTCTTACATTCTATAATTTTAGCCTTTCCTGTGAGATTAGTTTTAGATTCCGATGCTTCACTTTAGGTTTACTGTATCCCTTGGACCTTCTTATTGACGAAGAAACACAGAAATTCCATGGGAATTGAATACAAAAGGGACAATACCGTTTTAAGTTCAAGAGGAATGTTCTTACTGACTATGATTTGAAACATTCCTGTGAGACCAGTTTTAGATTCCGACGCTTCACTTCAGGTTTACTGTATCCCGTGGACCTTCTTTTTGATGATGAAACACAGAAATTGCATCGGAATTAAATACATAAAGGCACAATGCCGACATAACTAGAAGAAGACTGACTCATCTTACATTCTACGAATTGATCCTTTCCTGTGAGACTAGTTTTAGATTCCGATGCTTCACTTCAGGTTTATTGTATCCCTTGGAGCTACTCATTGACGATGAAAGACAGAAATTGCATCGGAATTAAATACAAAAGGCACAATGCCGATTTAAGTTCAAGAGGAATGTTCTTACTGTCTATGATTTGAAACTTTCCTGTAAAACCAGTTTTAGATTCCGATGCTTCACTTCAGGTTTACTATATCCCTTGGACCTTCTCATTGACGATGAAACACAGAAATTGCATCGGAGTTAAATGAAATGGCACAATGCCGACTTAAGTACAAGAAGACAGACTCTTCTTAGTATCTATGGTTTGAGCCTTCCCTGTGAGACCAGTTTTAGATTCAGATGCTTCACTTCAGGTTTACTGTATCCCTTCGACCTTCTTCTTGACGTTGAATCACGAAAAAAGCATCGGAATGAAATACAAAAGGCACAATGCCGCCATAAGCTCAAGAGGACTGACTCTTCTTACATTCTATAATTTTAGCCATTCCTGTGATACCAGTTTTAGTTTCCGATGCTTCACTTCAGGTTTACTGTATCTCTTGGACCTTGTTATTGACGATGAAACACTGAAACTGCATCGGAATTAAATGCAGAGGCACAATGCCGACTTAAGTTCAAGAGGACTGACTCTTCTTACATTCTATGATTTGGGCCTTTCCTGTGAGAACAGTTTTACCTATCGATGCTTAACTTCAGGTTTACTGTATCCCATGAACCTTCTTATTGACGATGAAGGACAGAAATTTCATCGGAATTAAATGCAAAAGGCACAATGCCGAATAAAGTACAAGAAGACTGACTCTTGTTACTGTCTATGCTTTGAACATTTCCTGTGAGACCATTTTTAAATTCCGATGCTTCATTTTAGCTTTATTGTATCCCTTGGACCTTCTTATTGACGCTGAAACACAGAAATTGCATCGGAATTAAATACAAAAGGCACAATGCCGACTTAAGTACAAGAGGAATGTTCTTAGTGTATTTGATTTGAAACTTTCCTGTGAGACCAGTTTTAGATTCCGATGCTTCACTTCAGGTTAACTGTATCCCTTGGACTTTCTTATTGACGATGAAACTCAGAAATTTCATCGGAATTAAATGCAAAAGGCACAATGCCGAATTAAGTACAAGAAGACTGACTCTTGTTACTGTCTATGCTTTGAACATTTCCTGTGACAACAGTAATAGATTCCGATGTTTCAGTTCAGGTTTAGTGTATCCCTTGGACGTTCTTATTGACGATGAAACACAAACATTGCATCGGAATTAAATACAACAGCGACAAAGCCGACTTAAGTACAAGAAGACTGACTCTTCTTACTGTCTGTGCTTTGAACATTTCCTGCGAGACCAGTAATAGATTCGGATGTTTCACTTCAGGTTTACTGTATCCCTTGGACCCTCTTACTGACGATGAAACACAGAAATTGCATCGGAATTAAATGCAAAAGTCTCAATGCCGACTTAAGTTCAAGAGGATTGTCTCTTCTTACATTCTATGATTTGAGCCTTTCCTGTGATAACAGTTTTAGCTATCGATGCTTAACTTCAGGTTTACTGTATCCCTTGAGCCTTTTTATTGACGATGAAAGACAGAAATTGCATCGGAATTAAATACAAAAGGCACAATGCCGACTTAAGTACAAGAAGACTGACTCTTCTTATTGTCTATGTTTTGAACATTTCCTGTCAGACCAGTTTTAGATTCCGATGCTTCACTTCAGGTTTACTGTATCCCTTGGACCTTCGCCGACTTAAGTACAAGAAGACTGACTCTTCTTACTGTCTATGATTTGAACCTTTCCGCTGAGACCAGTTTAAAATTCCGATGCTTCATTTTAGGTTTATTGGATCCCTTGGACCTTCTTATTGACGCTGAAACACAGAAATTGCATCGGAATTAAATACAAAAGGCACAATTCCGACTGAAGCACAAGAGGACTGACGCTTCTTACATTCTATAATTGTAGCCTTTCCTGTGAGACCAGTTTTAGATTCCGATGCTTCACTTCAGGTTTACTGTATCCCTTGGACCGTCTTATTGACGATGAAACACAGAAATTGCATGGGAATTAAATTCAAAAGGCACAATGCTGACTTAAGTACAAGAAGGCTGACTCTTGTTACTGTCTATGCTTTGAACATTTCCTGTGGTACCAGTAATAGATTCAGATGTTTCAGTTCAGGTTTAGTGTATCGCTTGGACCTTCTTATTGACGATGAAACACAGAAATTGCATCGGAACTAGATACAAAAGGCACAATGCCGACTGAAGCACAAGAGGACTGACTATTCTTACATTCTATAATTTTAGCCTTTCCTGTGAGACCAGTTTTAGATTCCGATGCTTCACTTCAGGTTTACTGTATCTCTTGGACCTTCTTATTGACGATGAAACACAGAAATTGCATCGGAATTAAATACAAAAGGGACAATGCCGACTTAAGTACAAAAAGACTGACTCTTCTTACATTCTATGATTTGAGCCTTTCCTGTGAGAACAGTTTTAGATATTGTTGTTTAACTTCATGTTTACTCTATCCCTTGGACCTTCTTATTGACGATAAAACTCAGAAATTGCATCGGAATTAAATACAAAAGGCACAATGACGACTTAAGTACAAGAAGACTGTCTCTTCTTACTGTCTAAGTATTGAACCTTTCCTGTGAGACCAGTTTCAGATTCCGATGCTTCACTTCAGGTTTACTGTATCCCTTGGACGTTCTTATTGACAATGAAACACAGAAACTGCATCGGAATTAAATTCAAAAAGCACAATGCCGACTTAAGTATAAGAAGACTGACTCTTCTTACTGTCTGAGATTTGACCCTTCCTTTGAGACCAGTTTTCGATTCCGCTGCTTCATTTCAGGTTTACTGTATCCCATGGACCTTCTTATTGACGATGAAAGACAGAAATCGCATCGGAATTAAATACAAAAGGCACAATGCCGACTTAAGTACAAAAAGACTGAATCTTCTTACTGTCTATGTTTTGAACCATTCCTGTCAGACCAGTTTTAGATTCCGATGCTTCACTTCAGGTTTACTGTATCCCTTGGACCTTCTTATTGACGATGAAACACAGAAATTTCATCTGAATTAAATGCAAAAGGAACAAGGCCGAATTAAGTACAAGAAGACTGGCTCTTGTTACTGTCTATGTTTTGAACATTTCCTGTGACACCAGTAATAGATTCCGATGTTTCCGTTCAGGTTTAGTGTATCCCTTGGACGTTCTTATTGACGATGAAACACAAAAATTCCATCGGAATTAAATACAACAGCGACAATGCCGACTTAAGTACAGGAGGACTGACTCTTCTTACATTCTATGATTTGAGCCTTACCAGTGAGACCAGTTTTAGATATCGATGCTTTACTTCAAGTTTACTGTATCCCTCGGACCTTCTCATTGACGATGAAACACAGAAATTGCATCGGAGTAAAATGCAAAAGGCACAATGCCGACTTAAGTACAAGAAGACAGCCTCTTCTTACTAACTATGGTTTGAGCCTTCCCTGTGAGACCAGTTTTAGATTCCGATGCTTCACTCCAGGTTTACTGTAACCCTTCGACCTTCTTCTTGACGTTGAATCACGAAAAAAGCATCGGAATGAAATACAAAAGGCACAATGCCGCCATAAGCTCAAGAGGACTGACTCTTCTTACATTCTATGATTTGGGCCTTTCCTGTGAGAACAGTTTTACCTATCGATTCTTAACTTCGGGTTTACTGTATCCCATGAACCTTCTTATTGACGATGAAAGACAGAAATCGCATCGGAATTAAATACAAAAGGCACAATGCCGACTTAAGTACAAAAAGACTGAATCTTCTTACTGTCTATGTTTTGAACCATTCCTGTCAGACCAGTTTTAGATTCCGATGCTTCACTTCAGGTTTACTGTATCCCTTGGACCTTCTTATTGACGATGAAACACAGAAATTTCATCGGAATTAAATGCAAAAGGCACAATGCCGAATTAAGTACAAGAAGACTGACTCTTGTTACTGTCTATGCTTTGAACATTTCCTGTGAGACCAGTTTTAAATTCCGATGCTTCATTTTAGCTTTATTGTATCCCTTGGACCTTCTTATTGACGCTGAAACACAGAAATTGCATCGGAATTAAATACAAAAGGCACAATGCCGACTTAAGTACAAGAGGAATGTTCTTAGTGTATTTGATTTGAAACTTTCCTGTGAGACCAGTTTTGGATTCCGATGCTTCACTTCAGGTTTGCTGTATCCCTTGGACTTTCTTATTGACGATGAAACTCAGAAATTTCATCGGAATTAAATGCAAAAGGCACAATGCCGAATTACGTACAAGAAGACTGACTCTTGTTACTGTCTATGCTTTGAATATTTCCTGTGACAACAGTAATAGATTCCGATGTTTCAGTTCAGGTTTAGTGTATCCCTTGGACGTTCTTATTGACGATGAAACACAAACATTGCATCGGAATTAAATACAACAGCGACAATGCCGACTTAAGTACAAGAGGACTGACTCTTCTTACATTCTATGATTTGAGCCAGACCAGTGAGACCAGTTTTAGATATCGATGCTTTACTTCGAGTTTACTGTAGCCCTTGGACCTTCTTATTGACGATGAAACACAGAAATTGCATCGGAATTAAATGCAAAAAGGACAATGCCGACTTAAGTACAATAAGACTGACTCTTCTTACTGTCTGTGCTTTGAACGTTTCCTGCGAGACCAGTAATAGATTCGGATGTTTCACTTCAGGTTTACTGTAACCCTTGGACCCTCTTACTGACGATGAAACACAGAAATTGCATCGGAATTAAATGCAAAAGGCTCAATGCCGTCTTAAGTACAAGAAGACAGACTCTTCTTACTAACTATGATTTGAGCCTTAACTGTGAGACCAGTTTTAGATTCCGATGCTTCACTTCAGGTTTACTGTATCCCTTGGACCTTCGCCGACTTAAGTACAAGAAGACTGACTCTTCTGACTGTCTATGCTTTGAACCTTTCCGCTGAGACCAGTTTAAAATTCCGATGCTTCATTTTAGGTTTATTGGATCCCTTGGACCTTCTTATTGACGCTGAAACACAGAAATTGCATCGGAATTAAATACAAAAGGCACAATTCCGACTGAAGCACAAGAGGGCTGACTCTTCTTACATTCTATAATTTTAGCCTTTCCTGTGAGACCAGTTTTAGATTCCGATGCTTCACTTCAGGTTTACTGTATCCCTTGGACCGTCTTATTGACGATGAAACACAGAAATTGCATCGGAATTAAATTCAAAAAGCACAATGCCGAATTAAGTACAAGAAGACTGACTCTTGTTACTGTCTATGCTTTGAACATTTCCTGTGGTACCAGTAATAGATTCAGATGTTTCAGTTCAGGTTTAGTGTATCGCTTGGACCTTCTTATTGACGATGAAACACAGAAATTGCATCGGAACTAGATACAAAAGGCACTATGCCGACTGAAGCACAAGAGGACTGACTATTCTTACATTCTATAACTTTAGCCTTTCCTGTGAGAACAGTTTGAGATTCCGATGCCTCACTTCAGGTTTACTGTATCCATTGGAACTTCTTATTGACGATGAAACAGAAATTGCATCGGAATTAAATAAAAAAGGCACAATCCAGACTTAAGTACAAGAGGACTGACTCATCTTACTGTCTATGTTTTCAACCTTTCCTGTGAGACCAGTTTTAGAATCCGATGCTTCACTTCAGGTTTACTGTATCCCTTGGACCTTCTTATTGACAATGAAACACAGAAATTGCATCGGAATTAAATACAAAAGGGACAATGCCGACTTTAGTACAAGAGGACTGGCTCTTCTTACATTCTATAATTTTAGCCTTTCCTGTGAGACCATTTTTAGATTCCGATGCTTCACTTCAGGTTTATTGTATCCCTTGGAGCTACTTATTGACGTTGTAACACAGAAATTGCATCTGAATATCATACAAAAGGCACAATGCCGACATAAGTGCAAGAGGAATGTGTCTTCTTACTGTCTATGATTTGAACCTTTTCTGTGAGACCAGTTTTAGATTCCGATGCTTTACTTCAGATTTACTGTATCCCTTGGACCTTCTTATTGACGATGAAACACAGAAATTGCATCGGAATTAAATTCAAAAGGCACAATGCCGACATAAGTATAAGAAGACTGTCTCTTCTTACTGTCTAAGATTTGAACCTTTCCTGTGAGACCAGTTTTAGATTCCGATGCTTCACTTCAGGTTTACTGTATCCCATGGACCTTCTTATTGACGATGAATCACAGAAATTTCATCGGAATTAAATGCAAATGGCAGAATGCCGAATTAAGTACAAGAAGACTGACTCTCGTTACTGTCTATGCTTTGAACATTTCCTGTGATACCAGTAATAGATTCAGATGTTTCAGTTCAGGTGTAGTGTATCGCTTGGACCTTCTTGTTGACGATGAAACACAGAAATTGCATCGGAATTAGATACAAAAGGCACAATGCCGACTGAAGCACAAGAGGACTGACTCTTCTTACATTCTATAATTTTAGTCTACCCTGTGAGACCAGTTTTAGTTTCCGATGCTTCACTTCAGGTTTGCTGTATCTCTTGGACCTTCTTATTGACGATGAAACACAGAAATTGCATCGGAATTAAATACAAAAGGGACAATGCCGACCTAAGTACAAGAAGACTGACTCCTCTTACATTCTATGATTTGAGCCTTTCCTGTGAGAACAGTTTTAGATATCGTTGTTTAACTTCATGTTTACTCTATCCCTTGGACCTTCTTATTGACGATAAATCTCAGAAATTGCATCGGAAATAAATACAAAGCGCACAATGACGACTTAAGTACAAGAAGACTGTCTCTTCTTACTGTCTATGTCTAGAACATTTCCTGTGAGACCAGATTTAGATTACGATGCTTCACTTCCGGTTTACTGTATCCATTGGAACTTCTTATTGACGATGAAACAGAAATGGCATCGGAATTAAATAAAAAAGGCACAATCCAGACTTAAGTACAAGAGGACTGACTCATCTTACTGTCTATGTTTTCAACCTTTCCTGTGGGACCAGTTTTAGAATCCGATGCTTCACTTCAGGTTTACTGTATCCCTTGGACCTTCTTATTGACGATGAAACACAGAAATTGCATCGGAATTAAATACAAAAGGGACAATGCCGACTTAAGTACAAGAGGACTGGCTCTTCTTACATTCTATAATTTTAGCCTTTCCTGTGAGACCATTTTCAGATTCCGATGCTTCACTTCAGGTTTATTGTATCCCTTGGAACTACTTATTGGCGATGAAACACAGAAATTGCATCTGAATAACATAAAAAAGGCACAATGCCGACATAAGTACAAGAGGAATGTCTCTTCTTACTGTCTATGATTTGAACCTTTCCTGTGTGACCAGTTTTAGATTCCGATGCTTCACTTCAGATTTACTGTATCCCTTGAACCTTCTTATTGACGATGAAACACAGAAATTGCATCGGAATTAACCCTAGCATTACCAACGTATTTTTTGTTACATGTAATACTAATGGGGGGGGACTCAAAGGCCCATAAAGAATACCACATTTTATTTTATCATAAATGAAGTTTATTTACTTCTGATGCCTCTAATAACAATTCAAAATGCTTAGACATTGTTTTTGTATACTGGATAACAAAAGATGTTATTATAATAGGAATAAAATGAACAAATCACGAGATGCAGTTTATATATTTTTTTGGAATAATGTTATAAAATATTGTTTTCTTATAAAACGACTTTTTTAATTCGATACACTACATGAAGCAAACAAAATTTACTGTCTCATTCTGCAACGCATTTTTCACACAACACTGTCTTCCTGCAGTGTTTCCCACAGACGTGTTTGCGGCACTGAGAGCAGGTAACAGTTGACTTTCCCAGCTTGTTGTACTTGATCTTTTTAGATGCAGCTTCTTGGCAGCATAGGTGGCACCGTCCACGTGTTCCTGGTTCTGCTGTTGAGGATGATGGTTCTACAGAGCAGCTGAGCTTCCGTTGTGTGATGCTTTCCATTGCCATTATTACTGGCTTCTGAAGTCCATACAAATTTTGTGCCCGTTTATCTACTTGAGATCTTATTAGTTCGAGACCTAAGTTAGTGAGAAAAACTCTTCTGCGGTTTAGCAAATTCTTTTTCCAATTCGGAAAGTTGAGGAGGAAGAGTGAATATGCATTTATTGCTGCTATGTCAATGAGTGTGTAGAAGAGGGACAAAGGCCATCTTCTTGTTCCTCTCTTTGTGCTGTAGTGTCTTGCCATCTGGTCTATGGTGTCCACGCCTCCCTTTGTAGAATTATAAAAAAGATTTATGTTAGTCTTTTTTGAGTCTTCATTCAACACCCCTTCTGAGTGATAAGTTGAAAGCATCAACAGCAGTCGTTTTGGCTTCTCGCGGACTAGCGTTGATGCAAGAGTAACTGGTGGCCTCTGTGTCTGAGGGTCAGTATAAGCAAAGATGGAAGAGTGTAAACTGCGGCCAGTTGTAGTCTTCAGCTCTTCAGGTATGTGTCGTCTGTTAGACTGTAGGGTGCCAACAAGTGTGAGGTGAAAATCATTCCATAGAGTCTCAGCAAGCTCCACTGAAGTATAGTACCGATCTGTGGTAACATTACGGCCTGGTTTTTCAATAGGTTTTATTAGTGTCTTTACAATTTCCATCGGTCCATTTGAATGCTGTGTATTTCCTGACTTGCCTGTATAGATGTCCATGCTGATCACATATCTAGTCTCAGAATCAGACAGCATTCGAATTAGAATGCCGTATTTTCCAGGTTTTTCTTTTAGAAACACCTTGAATGGACAGCGACCACGGAACAAAGACAACATCTCATCCACTGTTGTATGTAGACCAGGAATGAAATACAATGGAAGTGAAGAATTGAAGCTTTCAAAAATTTCACTCATTGGAGCAAACTTGTCAGCCTGGCGACGAATTTCTCTTGTGTTCTTATCATCAAACCTCAATATTTTAGTCAATTCGAAAAATCGGGTCCGACTCATTGATCCATAGTACACTTGTCGGCCCTGAAGCAAGGACCATAAATCTTGGACAGGTATCTTATTGTCATGATTTGAACCCATGATTAGCAAGAGTCCTATATAACAAAATAACTCATCTTCATCTGTGTGCTGAATACCTAGTCGAGAAGCCTCTTCATTTGAGTGTAGTTTTATTAGATTCATAATTTGAGGTGTAAAAAAGAGCTCTATAGCCTCTTTCGGAGATGCAATTCTTCCTTGTTCTCCTAGCCCCATTCTTTCTCGCACTATATTTTGTACAGAACGCCGATATTGTCGAGATGGCTTCGTAATATACTCTCGTCCACTTTTTCCAATGAATTTATCACATTCCGTATCATTATCATCTGGTGGATTGGCTTCAACCTCATCTTCATTCTCAGACGATGAATCAGTTCTAATTTCTTCCACATCATCATCCACTTCACTTTCCTCTAAATCTGATTCGTTCAAAACTTCTTCTAGCACTCTTTCAATGGAACTATCACGTAAACGATGTCTACTCATGTTGCTGGTTCAACAGCAGCAGAAACACTGAAAATAACAATGGTCTGCTTCATAATAATATGTCTGAAGGCAACAATGCCAAAATTCGTTTCATGGTAAGAATTTGAAACGAGAGACCCAACCTCGTAAATCTTTCCTTGCTATTACCAACGGGTGGGCTTCTAAGGCCCACAGAGAATTAAATCAAGTAAATGAATTTTAATTACATTTTTATTCCGAAATTCTGTAATGACTCAATAGTACATTCAATAACGAACAATTACCTTTGCTTTCAAGTTCATATATCAAAGGGTGTGGATACAACATAGAAAAACTGAGTCAGTGGGCCTACGAGGCCCCCCCGTTGGTAATGCTACGGTTAAATTCAAAACGCACAATGCCGACTTAAGTATAAGAAGACTGACTCTTCTTACTGTCTAAGATTTGAACCTTTCCTGTGAGACCAGTTTTAGATTCCGATGCTTCACTTCAGGTTTACTGTATCCCATGGACCTTCTTATTGACGATGAAACACAGAAATTGCATCGGAATTAAATGCAAAAGGCACTTTCCCGACTTAAGTACAAGAAGACTGACTCTTCTTACTGTCTATGTTCTGAACATTTCCCGTGAGACCAGTAATAGCTTCCGACGTTTCACTTCAGGTTTACTGTATGCCTTGGACCTTCTTATTGACGATGAAACACAGAAATTGCATCGGAATTAAATACAAAAGTCTCAATGCTGACTTAAGTACAAGAAGACAGACTCTTCTTACTAGCTATGATATGAGCCATCCCTGTGAGTCCAGTTTTAGATTCCGATACTTCACTTCAGGTTAACTGTATCCCTTGGACCTTCTTATTGGCAATGAAACACAAAAATTCCATCGGAATTAAATACAAAAAGCACAATGCCGTGTTAAGTACAAGAAGACTGACTCTTCTTACTGTCTATGTTTTGAACATTTCCTGTGAGACCAGATTTAGATTACGATGCTTCACTTCAGGTTTATTGTATCTCTTGGACCTTCTTATTGACGATGAAACACAGAAATATCATCGGAATTACATCTACATCTACATCTACATCTATACTCCGCGAGCCACCTTACGGTGTGTGGCGGAGGGTACTTATTGTACCACTATCTGATCCCCCCTTCCCTGTTCCATTCACGAATTGTGCGTGGGAAGAACGACTGCTTGTAAGTCTCCGTATTTGCTCTAATTTCTCGGAGTTTTTCGTTGTGATCATTACGCGAGATATATGTGGGCGGTAGTAATATGTTGCCCATCTCTTCCCGGAATGTGCTCTCTCGTAATTTCGATAATAAACCTCTCCGTATTGCGTAATGCCTTTCTTGAAGTGTCCGCCACTGGAGCTTGTTCAGCATCTCCGTAACGCTCTCGCGCTGACTAAATGTCCCCATGACGAATCGCGCTGCTTTTCGCTGGATCATGTCTATCTCTTCTATTAATCCAACCTGGTAAGGGTCCCATACTGATGAGCAATACTCAAGAATCGGACGAACAAGCGTTTTGTAAGCTACTTCTTTCGTCGATGAGTCACATTTTCTTAGAATTCTTTCTATGAATCTCAACCTGGCGCCTGCTTTTCCCACTATTTGTTTTATGTGATCATTCCACTTCAGATCGCTCCGGATAGTAACTCCTAAGTATTTTACGGTCGTTACCGCTTCCAATGATTTACCACCTATGGCATAATCGTACTGGAATGGATTTCTGCCCCTATGTATGCGCATTATATTACATTTATCTACGTTTAGGGAAAGCTGCCAGCTGTCGCACCATGCATTAATCCTCTGCAGGTCCTCCTGGAGTACGTACGCGTCTTCTGATGTTGCTACTTTCTTGTAGACAACCGTGTCATCTGCAAATATCCTCACGGAGCTACCGATGTTGTCAACTAAGTCATTTATGTATATTGTAAACAATAAAGGTCCTATCACGCTTCCCTGCGGTACTCCCGAAATTACCTCTACATCTGCAGATTTTGAACCGTTAAGAATGACATGTTGTGTTCTTTCTCCTAGGAAATCCTGAATCCAATCACAAAACTGGTCCGATATTCCGTAAGCTCGTATTTTTTTCACTAAACGTAAGTGCGGAACCGTATCAAATGCCTTCCTGAAGTCCAGGAATACGGCATCAATCTGCTCGCCAGTGTCTACGGCACTGTGAATTTCTTGGGCAAATAGGGCGAGCTGAGTTTCACATGATCTCTGTTTGCGGAATCCATGTTGGTTATGATGAAGGAGATTTGTATTATCTAAGAACGTCATAATACGAGAACACAAAACATGTTCCATTATTCTACAACAGATTGACGTAAGCGAAATAGGCCTATAATTATTCGCATCTGATTTATGACCCTTCTTGAAAATGGGAACGACCTGCGCTTTCTTCCAGTCGCTAGGTACTTTACGTTCTTCCAGCGATCTACGATAAATTGCTGATAGAAAGGGGGCAAGTTCTTTAGCATAATCACTGTAGAATCTTAAGGGTATCTCGTCTGGTCCGGATGCTTTTCCGCTACTAAGTGATAGCAGTTGTTTTTCAATTCCGATATCGTTTATTTCAATATTTTCCATTTTGGCGTCCGTGCGACGGCTGAAGTCAGGGACCGTGTTACGATTTTCCGCAGTGAAACAGTTTCGGAACACTGAATTCAGTATTTCTGCCTTTCTTCGGTCGTCCTCTGTTTCGGTGCCATCGTGGTCAACGAGTGACTGAATAGGGGATTTAGATCCGCTTACCGATTTTACATATGACCAAAACTTTTTAGGGTTCTTGTTTAGATTGTTTGCCAATGTTTTATGTTCGAATTCGTTGAATGCTTCTCTCATTGCTCTCTTTACGCTCTTTTTCGCTTCGTTCAGCTTTTCCTTATCAGCTATGATTCGACTACTCTTAAACCTATGATGAAGCTTTCTTTGTTTCCGTAGTGCCTTTCGTACATGATTGTTATACCACGGTGGATCTTTCCCCTCGCTTTGGACCTTAGTCGGTACGAACTTATCTAAGGCGTACTGGACGATGTTCCTGAATTTTTTCCATTTTTGTTCCACATCCTCTTCCTCAGAAATGAACGTTTGATGGTGGTCACTCAGATATTCTGCGATTTGTGCCCTATCACTCTTGTTAAGCAAATATATTTTCCTTCCTTTCTTGGCATTTCTTATTACACTTGTAGTCATTGATGCAACCACTGACTTATGATCACTGATACCCTCTTCTACATTCACGGAGTCGAAAAGTTCCGGTCTATTTGTTGCTATGAGGTCTAAAACGTTAGCTTCACGAGTTGGTTCTCTAACTATCTGCTCGAAGTAATTCTCGGACAAGGCAGTCAGGATAATGTCACAAGAGTCTCTGTCCCTGGCTCCAATTCTGATTGTGTGACTATCCCATTCTACACCTGGTAGATTGAAGTCTCCCCCTATTACAATAGTATGATCTCGAAACTTCTTCACGACGTTCTGCAGGTTCTCTCTGAGGCGCTCAACTACTACGGTTGCTGATGCAGGTGGTCTATAGAAGCATCCGACTATCATATCTGACCCACCTTTGATACTTAACTTAACCCAGATTATTTCACATTCGCATTCGCTAATAACTTCACTGGATATTATTGAATTCTTTACTGCTATAAATACTCCTCCACCATTGGCGTTTATCCTATCCTTGCGGTATATATTCCATTCTGTGTCTAGGATTTCGTTACTGTTCACTTCCGGTTTTAACCAACTTTCCGTTCCTAATACTATATGCGCACTATTTCCTTCAATAAGAGATACTAATTCAGGAACCTTGCCCTGGATACTCCTGCAGTTAACCAATTTTACGTTGACTTTTCCTGTTTTTGGTCTCTGAGGACGGACGTTCTTTATCAACGATGATAATGTCCTCTCTGGTAAGCCATCAGGTATTTTATCGTTTCGCCCAAGGGGGGGTCCCTCTAACCTAAAAAACCCCCGTGTGCACGCCACACGTACTCTGCTACCCTAGTAGCTGCTTCCGGTGTGTAGTGCACGCCTGACCTGTCTAGGGGGGCCCTACAGTTCTCCACCCAATAACGGAGGTCGATGAATTTGCAACCATTATAGTCGCAGAGTCGTCTGCGCCTCTGGTTTAGACCCTCCACACGGCTCCAAACCAGAGGACCGCGATCGACTCTGGGCACTATGCTGCAGATATTAAGCTCAGCTTGCACTCCGTGCGCGATGCTGGTTGTCTTCACCAAATCAGCCAGCCGCCGGAAGGAACCAAGGATGGCCTCAGAACCCAAGCGGCAGGCGTCATTTGTTCCGACATGTGCTACTATCTGCAGCCGGTCACACCCAGTGCGTTCAATAGCTGCTGGAAGGGCCTCCTCCACATTACGGACGAGACCCCCCGGCAAGCACACCGAGTGCACACTGGCATTCTTCCCCGACCTACCCGCTATTTTCCTAAGGGGCTCCATAACCCGCCTAACGTTGGAGCTCCCTATAACTAATAGGCCCGCCCTCTGTGACTGTCGGGACCTTGCCGGAGAATCGGCCACTGGCCCAACAGGCGAGGCATCCTGTGGTGGCTCGGAAACGATGTCATCACCACTAGGAAGCACCCCGTACCTGTTGGAAAGGGGTAAGGCAGCTGCCACGCGGCCAGATCCCACCTTCGCCTTTCGGCCAGGCACGCGCGAGCCCACCACTGTCCGCCATTCACCCTGGAGTGATGGCTGACCGGTAAGATGCTCACTGCCGGAAGACGCAGCGACATCAGGGGTTCCCTGTGATTCCAAGGCCACCGAAGTAGGCATAGGTCTCACCACAGTTGCCCCAACGCCACTACGAGCCGACGCCTGCGCCTCGACCTCGATGAGCCTAAAAGACAAAGCCTCCACCTGCCCCCGAAGAGTGGCCAATTCTCCTTGCGTCCGCTCACAACAACCACAGTCCCTACACATGACTATGTTTACCCTACTCTATACGGTGACAAATTCCCAAGATAATCTTGTGATGAGCTACTCTGATAATCAAGAAACACTCACTGAAATACGAGACGCGAAAACTACGCTAGGTTTTCCCACAAAAACAATTTAAAAGCTAAGCGCAGCAAATAAGTACAAAAACGCTTTATACAAACAGTACTCGCTGCTGCTGGTGCTCTCGCTCTGGCTGTCACAAGACAAAAGGGACAATGCCGACTCAAGTACAAGAGGACTGACTCTTCTTACCGTCTATGTTTTGAACATTTCCTGTGAGACCAGATTTAGATTACGATGCTTCCCTTCAGGTTTACTATACCCCTTGGACCTTCTTATTGATGATGAAACACAGAAATTGCATCGGAATTAAATAAAAAAAGCTCAATGACGACTTAAGTAGAAGAAGACTGACTCATCATAGATTCTACGAATTGAGCCATTCCTGTGAGATCCGTTTAAGATTCCGATGCTTAACTTCAGGTTTACTCTATCCCTTGGACCTTCTTGTTGACGATAAAACACAGAAATTGCATCTGAATTAAATAGAAATGCACAATGCCGACTTAAGTACAAGAGGACTGACTCTTCTTACTGTCTATGTTTTGAACCTTTCCTGTCAGACCAGTTTTAGATTCCGATGCTTCACTTCAGGTTTACTGTATCCCTTGAACCTTATTGTTGACGATGAAACACAGAAATTGCATCGGAATTAAATACAGAATGCACAATGCCGACTTCAGTACAAGAAGACTAACTCTTCTTATTTCCTATGCTTTGAGGCTTTCCTGTGAGACCAGTTTTAGATTCCGATGCTTCACTTCAGGTTAACTGTATCCCTTGGACCTTCTTATTGGCAATGAAACACAAAAATTGCATCGCAATTAAATACAAAAAGCACAATGCCGCGTTAAGTACAAGAAGACTGACTCTTCTTACTGTCTATGTTTTGATCCTTTCCTGTGAGACCAGTTTTAGATTCCTATGCTTCACTTAAGGTTTATTGTATCCCTTGCAGCTACTTATTGACGATGAAACACAGAAATTGCATCGGAAATACATACAAAAGGCACAATGCCGACTAAAGTACAAGTAGACTGACTCTTCTTACTGCCTATGTTGTGAGCCTTTCCTGTGAGACCAGATTTAGATTTCGATGCTTCACTTCAGGTTTACTGTATCCATTGGAACTTCTTATTGACGATGAAACAGAAATGCATCGGAATTAAATAAAAAATACACAATGCCGACTTAGGTACAAGAGAACTGACTCATCTTACTGTCTATGTTCTGAACCTTTCCTGTGAGACCTGTTTTAGACTCCGTAGCTTCACTTCAGGTTTACTGTATGCCTTGGACCTTCTTATTGACGATGAAACACAGAAACTGCATCGGAATTAAATACAAAAGGGACAATGCCGACTTAAGTACAAGAAGTCAGACTCCACTAACTAGCTATGTTTTGAGCCTTCCCTGTGAGACCAGTTTTAGATTCCGATGCTTCACTTCAGGTTTTTTGTATCCCTTGGAGCTACTTATTGACGATGAGACACAGAAATTGCATCGGTAATAAATACAAAAGGCACAATGCCGACTTAAGTACAAGAGGAATAACTCTTCTTACTGTCTATGATTTTAACCTTTCCTGTGAGACCAGTTCTAGATTCCGATGATTCACTTCAGGTTTACTGTATCCCTTGGACCTTCTTATTGACGTTGAAACACGGAAAATGCATCGGAATCAAATACAAGAGGGAGAATGCTGACTTAAGTACAAGAAGACTGACTCTTCTTACTTTCTATGCTTTGAACCTCCCCTGTGAGACCGGTTTTAGATAACGATGCTTCACTTCAGGTTTACTGTAACCCTTGGACCTTCTAATTGATGATGAAACACAGTAACTGCTTCGGAATTAAACACAAAAGGCACAATGCCGACTTAAGTACAAGAGGGCTGACTCATCTTACATACTACGAATTGAGCCTTTCCTGTGAGACCAGTTTTAGATTCCGATGCTTCACTTCAGGTTTATTGTATCCCTTGGAGCTATTCATTGACGATGAAACACAGAAATTACATCGGAATTAAATACAAAAGGCACAATGCCGACTTAAGTAGAAGAGGAATGTTCTTACTGTCTATGATTTGAAACTTTCCTGTGAGAGCAGTTATAGATTCCGATGCTTCACTTCAGGTTTACAGTATCACATGCACCTTCTTATTGACGAAGAAACACAGAAATTGCTTCGGAATTAAATACAAAAGGCTCAATGCCGACTTAAGTACAAGAAGACAGACTCTTCTTACTAGCTATGATTGGAGCCTTCCCTGTGAGACCAATTTTAGATTCCGATGCTTCACTTCAGGTTTATTGTATGCCTTCGACCTTCTTATTGACGATGAAACAAGGAAAATGCATCGGAATTAAATACAAAAGGCAGAATGCTGACTTAAGCACAAGAGGAACGACTCTTCTTACATTCTATAATTTTAGCCTTTCCTGTGAGACCAGTTTTAGATTCCGATGCTTCACTTCAGGTTTACTGTTTCTCTTGGACCTTCTTATTGACGATGAAACAGAAATTGCAATGGAATTAAATACAAAAGGCAGAATGCCGACTTAAGTACAAGATGACTGACTCTTCTTACTTTCTATGTTTTGAACCTTTCCTGCGAGACCAGTTTTGGGCTCCGATGCTTCACTTCAGGATTACTATAACCCTTGGACCTTTTTGTTAACGATGAAACACAGAAATTGCATCGGAATCAAATACAAATTGGACAATGCCGACTTAAGTACAAGAAGATTGACTCTTCTTACTGTCTATGTTTGAAGCTCCCCTGTTAGGCCAGTTTTAGTTTCCGATGCTTCTTTTCAGGTTTACGGTATCCCTTGGACCTTCTAATTGACGATGAAACACAGAAATTGCATAGGAATTAATTACAAACGGCACAATGCCGAATTAAGTACTAGAGGACTGACTCTTTATAAATTCTGTGAATTAAGCCTTTCCTGTGAGACCAGTTTTAGATTCCGATTCTTCACTTCAGGTTTACTGTATCCCTTGGACCGTCTTATTGACGATGAAACACAGAAATTGCATCGGAATTAAATACAAAAGGCACAATGCCGACTTAAGTGCAAGAAGACTGACTCTTCTTACTGCCTATGTTTAGAGACATTCCTGTAAGACCAACTTTAGATTCCGATGCTTCACTTCAGGTTTACTGTATCCCTTGGACAGTCTTATTGACGATGATACACAGAAATTACATCGGAATTAAATACAAAAGGGACAATGCAAACTTAAGTACAAGAAATCTGCCACTTCTTGCATTCTATGATTTGAGCCTATCCTGTGGGACCAGTTTTAGATATCGATGCTTCACTTATGGTTTACATTATCCTTTGGACCTTATTATTGACGATGAATCACAGAGATTGCATCGGAATTAAATACAAAAGGCACAATGCTGACTTAAATACAAGAAGACTGACTCTTATTACAGTCTATGTTTTGAACTTTTCCTGTGAGACCAGTTTTAGATTCCGATGCTTCACTTCAGGTTTACTGTATCCCTTGGACCTTCTTATTGACGATGAAACACAGAAATCGCATCGGAATTAAATTCAAAAGGGACAATACCGACTTAAGTACAAGAGGACTGACTTTTCTTACATTCTATCATTTGAGCCTTTCCTGTGAGACCAGTTTTAGATTCCGATGCTTCACTTCACGTTTACTGTATCCATCGGAACTTCTTATTGACGATGGAACAGAAATTGCATCGGAAAGAAATAAAAAAGGCACAATGCCGACTTAAGTACAAGAGGACTGACTCATCTGACTGTCTCTGTTTTGAACTTTTCCTGTGAGACCAGTTTTAGACTACTTTGCTTCACTTCAGGTTTACTGTGTCCATTGGACCTTCTTATTGACGCTGAAACACAGAAATTACATCGGAATTATATACAAATGTGACAATGCCGACTTAAATACAAGAGGACTGACTCTTCTTACATTCTATGATTTGAGCATTTCCTGTGAGACCAGTTTTAGATATCGATGGTTCACTTCAGGTTCACTGTATCCCTTTGACCGTCTTATTGAAGATGAAACACAGAAATTGCATCGGAATTAAATGCAAAAGGCACAATGCCGACTTAAGTACAAGAGGACTGACTCCTCTTACTGCCTATGTTTAGAGACCTTCCTCTAAGTCCAATTTTAGATTCTGATGCTTCACTACAGGTTTACTGTATCCGTTACACCTTCTTATTGGCGATAAAACACAGAAATTGCATCGGAATTAAATACAAAAGGCACAATGCCGACTTAAGTACAATAGACTGACTCTTCTTACTGTCTATGATTTGAACCTTTCCTGTGAGACCAGTTATAGATTCCGATGCTACACTTCAGGTTTATTTCATCCCTTGGAGCTACTAATTGACAGGGAACCACAGAAATTGCATCGGAATTACATGCAAAAGGCACAATGCCCACTTAAGTACAAGAAGATCGAATCTTCTTACTGCCTATGTTTGAGCCTTTCCTGTGAGACAAGTTTTAGATTCCGATGCTTCACTTCACGTTTACTGTATCCATTAGAACAACTTATTGACGATGAAACAGAAATTGCATCGGAATTAAATACAAAAGGCACAATGCCGGCTTAAGTACAAGAGAACTGACTCTTCTTATTGTCTGTGTTTTGAACCTTTCCTGTGAGACCAGTTTTAGATTCCTATGCTTCACTTCATGTTTTTTGTATCACTTGGAGCTACTTATTGACGATGAAACACAGAGATTGCATCGGAATTACATTAAAAAGGCACAATGCCGACTTAAGTACAAGACGACTGACTCTTCTTACTGCCTATGCTTTGGACATTTCCTGTGAGACCAGTAATAGATTCCGATGTTTCACATCAGGTTTACTGTATCCCTTGGACCTTGTTATTGACGATGAGACACAGAAATTGCATCGGAATTAAATATATAATGCTCAATGCCGACTTAAGTACAAGATGACTGATTCTTCTTACGTTCTACGAATTGAGCCTTTCATGTCAGTCCAGTTTTAGATTCCGATGCTTAACTTCAGGTTTACTCTATCCCTTTTATCTTCTTATTGACGATGATACACAGAAATTGCATCGGAATTAAATACAATAGGCTCAATGCCGACTTAAGTACAAGATGACTGACACATATTCCTTCTACGAATTGAGCCTTTCCTGTGAAACCAGTTTTAGATTCCGATGCTTAACTTCAGTTTTACTCTATCCCTTGGACCTTCTTATTGCCGATAAAACACAGAAATTGCATGGGATATAAATAGAAATGCACATTACCGACTTAAATTCAAGAGGACTGACTCCTCTTACTGTCTATGCTATGAACGTTTCCTGTCAGCCCAGTTTTAGATTCCGATGCTTCACTTCAGGTTTACTGAATCCCTTGGTCCTTCCTGTTGGCGATGAAACACAGAAATTGCATCGGAATTAAATAGAAAAGGCACAATGCCGACTTAAGTACAAGAGACTGACTCTTCATACTGTCTATGATTTGAACCTTTCCTGTGAGACCAGTTTTAGATTCCGATGCTTCACTTCAGGTTTATTTCATCCCTTGGAGCTACTTATTGACAGTGAAGCACAGAAATTGCATCGGAATTACATGCAAAAGGCACAATGCCGACTTAAGTACAAGAAGACTGCCTCATCTTACTGCCGATGTTTGAGCCTTTCCTGTGAGACCAGTTTTAGATTCCGGTGCTTCACTTCACGTTTACTGTATCCATTAGAACAACGTATTGACGATGAAACAGAAATTGCATCGGAATTAAATACAAAAGGCACAATGCCGGCTTAAGTGGAAGAGAACTGACTCTTCTTACTGTCTATGTTTTGAACCTTTCCTGTGAGACCAGTTTTAGGTTCCTATGCTTCACTTCAGGTTTACTGTATCCCTTGGACCTTCTTATTGACGATGAAACACGGAAATTGCATCGGAATTACATACAAAAGACAGAATGCCGACATAAGTACAAGAAGACTGACCCTTCTTACTGTCTATGATTTGAACCGTTTCTGTCAGACCAGTTTTAGATTCCGATGCTTCACTTCAGGTTTACTGTATCCCTTTGGACCATGTTATTGATGATGAAACACAGAAATTGCATCGGAATCAAATACAGAAGGCACAATTCCGACTTAAGTAGAAGAAGACTGACTCTTCTTACCGTCTATGTTTTGAACCTTTCCTGTCTTACCAGTGTTGGATTCCGATGCTTCACTTCAGGTTTACTGTACCCCTTGCACCTTCTAATTGACGATGAAACACAATAATTACATCGGAATTAAATACAAAAGGCACAATGCCGGCTTAAGTACAAGAGAACTGACTCTTCTTATTGTCTATGTTTTGAACCTTTCCTGTGAGACCAGTTTTAGATTCCTATGCTTCACTTCACGTTTATTGTATCACTTGGAGCTACTTATTGACGATGAAACACAGAGATTGCATCGGAATTACATTAAAAAGGCACAATGCCGACTTAAGTACAAGACGACTGACTCTTCTTACTGTCTATGCTTTGAACATTTCCTGTAAGACCAGTAATAGATTCCGATGTTTCACATCAGGTTTACTGTATCCCTTGGACCTTGTTATTGACGATGAAACACAGAAATTGCATCGGAATTAAATATATAATGCTCAATGCCGACTTAAGTAGAAGATGACTGATTCTTCTTACGTTCTACGAATTGAGCCTTTCCTGTGAGTCCAGTTTTAGGTTCCTATGCTTCACTTCAGGTTTACTGTATCCCTTGGACTTTCTTACTGACGATGAAATACAGAAATTGCATCGGAATTAAATACAGAAGGCACAATTCCGACTTAAGTAGAGGAAGACTGACTCTTCTTAATGCCTATGTTTAGAGGCTTTCCTGTGAGACCAGTTTTAGATTCCGATGCTACACTTCAGGTTTACTGTATCCCTTGGACCTACTTATTGGCGATGAAACACAGAAATTGCATCGGAACTAAATACAAAAGGCACAATGCCGACTTAGGTACAAGAAGACTGAATTTTCTTACTGTCTATGTTTTGAACCTTTCCTTTGCGACCAGTTTTAGATTCCCATCCTTCACTTCAGTTTTATTGTATCCCTTGGAGCCACTTATTGACGATGAAACACAGAAATTGCATCGGAATTACATACAAAAGACAGAATGCCGACATAAGTACAAGAAGACTGACTCTTCTTATTGTCTATGTTTTGAACCTTTCCTGTGAGACTAGTTTTAGGCTCCAACGCTTCACTTCAGGTTTACTGTATCCCTTGGACCTTCTTATTGACGATGAAGCACAGAAATTGCATCGGAACTAAATACATAAGGCTCAATGCCGACTTACGTACAAGAGGACTGACCCTTCTTACTGTCTATGATTTGAACCGTTCCTGTCAGACCAGTTTTAGATTCCGATGCTTCACTTCAGGTTTACTGTATCCCTTGGACCATGTTATTGACGATGAAACACAGAAATTGCATCGGAATCAAATACAGAAGGCACAATTCCGACTTAAGTAGAAGAAGACTGACTCTTCTTACCGTCTATGTTTTGAACCTTTCCTGTCTTACCAGTGTTGGATTCCGATGCTTCACTTCAGGTTTACTGTATCCCTTTGACGTTCTTATTGACGATGAAACACAGAAATTACATCGGAATTAAATACAAAAGGCACAATGCCGACTTAAGTACAAGAGGACTAACTCTTCTTACATTCTATGATTTGAGCCTTTCCTGTGAGACCAGTTTTAGCTTCCGATGCTTCACTTCACGTTTACTGTATCCCTTGGACCGTCTTGTTGACGATGAAACACAGAAATTACATCGGAATTAAATACAAAAGGGACAAGGCCGACTTAAGTACAAGAGGACTGACCTTTCTTACATTCTATGATTTGAGACTAGCCTGTGGGACCAGTTTTAGATATCGATGCTTCACTTCAGGCTTACTGTATCCCTTGGACATTCGTATTGACGATGAAACACAGAGATTGCATCGGAATTAAATACAAAAGGCACAATGCCGACTTAAGTACAAGAAGACTGACTCTTCTTACTGTTTATGTGTAGAGCTTTTCCTGTGAGACCAGTTTTACATTCCGATGCTTCACTTCAGATTTACTGTATCCCTTTGACGTTCTTATTGACGATGAAACAGAAATTACATCGGAATTTAATACAAAAGGGACAATGCCGGATAAGTACAAGAGGACTGTCTCTTCTCTCATTCTATGATTTGAGCCTATCCTGTGGGAACAGTTTTAGATATCGATGCTTCACTTCAGGTTTACTGGATCCCTTGGACATTCTTATTGATGTTGAAACACAGAAATTGCATCAGAATTAAAGACAAAGGTCACAATGCCGACTTAACTACAAGAAGACTGACTCTTCTTACTGTTTATGTGTTAAGCTATTCCTGTGAGACCAGTTTTACATTCCGATGCTTCACTGCAGATTTACTGTATCCCTTGGACCTTCTTATTGACGGTGAAACACAGAAATTCCATCGGAATTAAATACAAAGGTGACAATGCCGACTTAAGTACAAGAAGACTGACTCTTCCTACTATCTATGTTTTGAACCTTTCCTGTGAGACCAGTTTTAGATTGCGATGCTTCACTTCAGGTTTACTGTATTCCTTGAACCTTCTTATTGGCGATGGAACACAGAAATTGCATCGGAATTAAATACATAAAGGACAATGACGACTTAAGTACAAGAGGACTAACTCTTCTTACATTCTATGATTTGAGCCTTTCCTGTGAGACCAGATTTAGATATCGACGCTTCACTTCAGTTTTACTGTCTCCCTTGGACATTCTTATTGACGATGAAACACAGAAATTGCATCGGAATTAAATACAAAAGGCACAATGCCGACTTAAGTACAAGAGGACTGACTCTTCTTACTATCTATAGTTTGAACCTTTCCTTTGAGACCAGTTTTAGATGCCAATGCTGCACTTCAAGTTTTCTGTATCCCTTGGACCTTCTTATTGACGATGAAACACAGAAATTGCGTCCGAATTGAATACAAAAGCTCAATACCGACTTAAGTACAATAGGACTGACTCTTCTCGCATTCTATGATTTGAGCCACTCATGTGAGATTAGTTTTGGATATCGATGCTTCACTTCGGGTTTACTGTATCCCTAGACCTTCTTGTTGACGATGAAACACAGAAATTGCATCGGAATTAAATACAAAAGGCTCAATGCCGACTTAAGTACAAGAAGACAGACTCTTCTTACTAGCTATGAATTGAGACTTCCCTGTGAGACCAGTTTTAGATTCCGATGCTACACTTCAGGTTTACTGTATCCGTGGTACCTTCTTATTGACGATGAAACACAGGAAATGCATCGGAACTAAATACAAAAGACACAATATCGACTTAAGTACAAGAGGACTGACTCTTCTTACGTTCTATAATTTTAGCCTTTCCTGTGAGACCAGTTTAAGATTCCGATGCTTCACTTCAAGTTTACTGTATCCCTTGGACCTTCTTATTGACGACGAAACACAGAAATTGCATCGGGATTAAATACAAATGGCACAATGCCGACTTTAGTACATGAGGACTGACTCTTCTTACATTCTATGATTTCAGCCTTTCCTGTGGGACCAGTGTTAGATATCGATGCTTCACTTAAGGTTTAATGTATCCCGTGAACCTTCTTATTGACAATGAAACACGGCTAATGCATCGGAATTAAATACAAAAGGCACAATACCGACTTAGGTACAAGAAGACTGACTCTTCTTACTGTCTATGTTTTGAACATTTCCTGTGAGACCAGTTTTAGTTTCCGATGCTTCACTTCAGGTATATGGTATCCGTTGGGACTACTTATTGACGATGAACCACAGAAATTGCATCGGAATTAAATACAAAAGGCTCAATGCCGACTTAAGTACAAGAAGACAGACTCTTCTTACTAGCTATGATTTGAGCCTTCCCTGTGAGACCAGTTTGAGATTCCGATGCTTCACTTCATGTTTACTGTATCCCTTGGACCTTTTTATTGACGATGAAACACAGAAATTGCATCGGAATTAAATACAAAAGGCACAATGCCGATATAGTACAAAAGGAATGTCTCCTCTTACTGTCTATGATTTTAATCTTTCCTGTGAGACCAGTTTTAGATTCTGATGCTTCACTTCAGGTTTCGTGTATCCCTTGGACCTTCTTATTGACAATGAATCACAGACATTGCACCGGAATTAAATACAAAAGTCTCAATGCTGACTTAAGTACAAGAGGACTGACTCTTCTTACATTCTACGATTTGAGCCTTTCCTGTGAGACCAGTTTTGGATATCGATCTTCACTTCAGATTTACTATATCCCTTGGACCTTCTTATTGACGATGAAACACAGAAATTCCATTCGAATTAAATACAAAAGGCACAATGCCGAATTAAGTAGAAGAAGAGTGACTCTTCTTGCTGTCTATATTTTGAACCTTTCCTGTGAGACCAGTTTTAGACTCCGAAACTTCACTTCAGGTTTACTGTATCATTTGAACCTTCTTATTGACGATGAAACACAGAAATTGCATCGGAATTAAATACAAAAAGCACAATGCCGACTTAAGTACAAGAAGACTGACTCTTCTTACTGTTTATGTTTTGTGCCTTTCCTGTGAGACCCGTTTCAGATTCCGAAGCTTCACTTCAGGTTTACTTTTTCTCTTGGACTTTCTTATCTACATCTACATCTACATCTTCATCTACATTGATACTCCGCAAGCCACCCAACTGTGTGTGGCGGAGGGCACTTTACGTGCCACTGTCATTACCTCCCTTTCCTGTTCCAGTCACGTATGTTTCGCGGGAAGAACGACTGTCTGAAAGCCTCCGTGCACGCTCTAATCTCTCTAATTTTACAATCGTGATCTCCTCTGGAGGTGTAAGTAGGGGGAAACAATATATTCGATACCTCATCCAGAAACGCCCCCTCTCGAAACTTGGCGAGCAAGCTACACCGCGATGCAGAGCGCCTCTTTTGCAGAGTCTGCCACTTGAGTTTATTAAACATCTCCGTAACGCTATCACGGTTACCAAATAACCCGGTGACGAAACGCGCCGCTCTTCTTTGGATCTTCTCTATCTCCTCCGTCAACCCGACCTGGTACGGATCCCACACTGATGAGCAATACTTAAGTATAGGTCGAACGAGTATTTTGTAAGCCACCTCCTTTGTTGATGGACTACATTTTCTAAGCACTCTCCCAATGAATCTCAACCTGGTACCCGCCTTACCAACAAGTAATTTTATATGATCATTCCACTTCAAATCGTTCCGCACGCATACTCCCAGACATTTTACAGACGTAACTGCTACCAGTGTTTGTTCCGCTATCATATAATCATACAATAAAGGATCCTTCTTTCTATGTATTCGCAATACATTACATTTGTCTATGTTAAGGGTCAGTTGCCTCTCCCTGCACCAAGTGCCTATCCGCTGCAGATCTTCCTGCATTTCGCTACAATTTTCTAATGCTGCAACTTCTCTGTATACTACAGCATCATCCGCGAAAAGTCGCATGGAACTTCCGACTCTATCTACTAAGTCATTTATATATATTGTGAAAAGCAATGGTCCCATAACACTCCCCTGTGGCACGCCAGAGGTTACTTTAATGTCTGTAGACGTCTCTCCATTGATAACAACATGCTGTGTTCTGTTTGCTAAAAACTCTTCAATCCAGCCACACAGCTGGTCTGATATTCCGTAGGCTCTTACTTTGTTTATCAGGCGACAGTGCGGAACTGTATCGAACGCCTTCCGGAAGTCAAGAAAAATAGCATCTACCTGGGAGCCTGTATCTAATATTTTTTGGGTCTCATGAACAAATAAGGCGAGTTGGGTCTCACACGATCGCTGTTTCCGGAATCCATGTTGATTCCTACATAGTAGATTCTGGGTTTCCAGAAATGACATGATACGCGAGCAAAAAACATGTTCTAAAATTCTACAAGAGATCGACGTAAGAGATATAGGTCTATAGTTTTGCGCATCTGCTCGACGACCCTTCTTGAAGACTGGGACTATCTGTGCTCTTTTCCAATCATTTGGAACCCTCCGTTCCTCTAGAGACTTGCGGTACACGGCTGTTAGAAGGGGGGCAAGTTCTTTCGCGTACTCTGTGTAGAATCGAATTGGTATCCCGTCCGGTCCAGTGGACTTTCCTCTATTGAGTGATTCCAGTTGCTTTTCTATTCCTTGGACACTTATTTCGATGTCAACCATTTTTTCGTTTGTGCGAGGATTTAGAGAAGGAACTGCAGTGCGGTCTTCCTCTGTGAAACAGCTTTGGAAAAAGGTGTTTAGCATTTCAGCTTTACGCGTGTCATCCTCTATTTCAATGCCATCATCATCCCGTAGTGTCTGGATATGCTGTTTCGAGCCACTTACTGATTTAACGTAAGACCAGAACTTCCTAGGATTTTCTGTCAAGTCGGTACATAGAATTTTACTTTCGAATTCAATGAACGCTTGACGCATAGCCCTCCTTACGCTAACTTTGACATCGTTTAGCTTCTGTTTGTCTGAGAGGTTTTGGCTGCGTTTAAACTTGGAGTGGAGCTCTCTTTGCTTTCGCAGTAGTTTCCTAACTTTGTTGTTGTACCACGGTGGGTTTTTCCCGTCCCTCACAGTTTTACTCGGCACGTACCTGTCTAAAACGCATTTTACGATTGCCTTGAACTTTTTCCATAAACACTCAACATTGTCAGTTTCGGAACGGAAATTTTCGTTTTGATCTGTTAGGTAGTCTGAAATCTGCCTTCTATTACTCTTGCTAAACAGATAAACCTTCCTCCCTTTTTTTATATTCCTATTAACTTCCATATTCAGAGATGCTGCAACGGCCTTATGATCACTGATTCCCTGTTCTGTACATACAGAGTCGAAAAGTTCGGGTCTGTTTGTTATCAGTAGGTCCAAGATGTTATCTCCACGAGTCGGTTCTCTGTTTAATTGCTCGAGGTAATTTTCGGATAGTGCACTCAGTATAATGTCACTCGATGCTGTGTCCCTACCACCCGTCCTAAACATCTGAGTGTCCCAGTCTATATCTGGTAAATTGAAATCTCCACCTAAGACTATAACATGCTGAGAAAATTTATGTGAAATGTATTCCAAATTTTCTCTCAGTTGTTCTGCCACTAATGCTGCTGAGTCGGGAGGTCGGTAAAAGGAGCCAATTATTAACCTAGTTCGGTTGTTTAGTGTAACCTCCACCCATAATAATTCACAGGAACTATCCACTTCTACTTCACTACAGGATAAACTACTACTAACAGCGACGAACACTCCACCACCGGTTGCATGCAATCTATCCTTTCTAAACACCGTCTGTACCTTTGTAAAAATTTCGGAAGAATTTATCTCTGGCTTAAGCCAGCTTTCTGTACCTATAACGATTTCAGCTTCGGTGCTTTCTATCAGCGCTTGAAGTTCCGGTACTTTACCAATGCAGCTTCGACAGTTGACAATTACAATACCGATTGCTGCTTGGTCCCTGCATGTCCTGACTTTGCCCCGCACCCGTTGAGGCTGTTGCCCTTTCTGTACTTGCCCAAGGCCATCTAACCTAAAACACCGCCCAGCCCACGCCACACAACACCTGCTACCCGTATAGCCGCTTGTTGCGTGTAGTGGACTCCTGACCTATCCAGTGGAACCCGAAACCCCACCACCCTATGGCGCAAGTCGAGGAATCTGCAGCTCACACGGTCGCAGAACCGTCTCAGCCTCTGATTCAGACCCTCCACTCGGCTCTGTACCAAAGGTCCGCAGTCAGTCCTGTCGACGATGCTGCAGATGGTGAGCTCTGCTTTCATCCCGCTAGCGAGACTGGCACTCTTCACCAAATCAGATAGCCGCCGGAAGCCAGAGAGGATTTCCTCCGATCCATAGCGACACACATCATTGGTGCCGACATGAGCGACCACCTGCAGATGGGTGCACCCTGTACCCTTCATGGCATCCGGAAGGACCCTTTCCACATCTGGAATGACTCCCCCCGGTATGCACACGGAGTGCACATTGGTTTTCTTCCCCTCTCTTGCTGCCATTTCCCTAAGGGGCCCCATTACGCGCCTGACGTTGGAGCTCCCAACTACCAGTAAGCCCACCCTTTGCAACTGCCCGGATCTTGCAGACTGAGGGGCAACCTCTGGAACAGGACAAGCAGCCATGTCAGGCCGAAGATCAGTATCAGCCTGAGACAGAGCCTGAAACCGGTTCGTCAGACAAACTCGAGAGGCTTTCCGTTCAGCCCTCCGGAATGTTTTTCGCCCCCTGCCACACCTTGAAACGACCTCCCACTCTACCACAGGTGAGGGATCAGCCTCAATGCGGGCAGTATCCCGGGCAACCACAGTCGTAGTCCGATCAGGGGATGCGTGGGACGAGCTGGCCGTCCCCGACAAACCCCCATCCGGACCCCCACAGTGATGCCCATTGGCAACAGCCTCAAGCTGTGTGACCGAAGCCAACACTGCCTGAAGCTGGGAGCGAAGGGATGCCAACTCAGCCTGCATCCGCACACAGCAGTTGAGGTCCCTATCCATGTTAAAAACTGTTTTGCAAAGAACGTCTGAACTAATCTACAGAGAGCGCAAACAAATCGACAAAATTTAAACGGTTATTAAAATACAAGATTGCCTAGTAAATGCAGTAATGCTGCTACTTGCACACTGCTGACACTGCTCGGCGGCGGAAGGAGACTAAGCGAATTTACACTATTCAGGTACTAAAACGCGATGCTACAACTCTCAAATACTATAATACGCCCGAAATTTATGACTAAAAACAATGCAAGTACCACAAACACGCAAAGAAATTAAGAATTAAACTATGTAACAAACGAGTGAGCTAGGAGTATACGACATGCTGCTCAGCTGCTTATCCAACGGCGGCAGGGAGCACACTAACGATGAAACACAGAAATTGCATCGGAATTAATTACAAAAGGCACAATGCCGACTTAAGTACAAGAATACTGACTCTTCTTACTGTCTATGATTTCAACCTTTCCTGTGAGACCAGTTTTAGATTCCGATGCTTCACTTCAGGTTTACTGTATCCCTTGGACATTCTTATTGACGATGAAACACAGAACTTGCATCGGAATTAAATACAAAAGGCACAATGCCGACTTATGTACAAAAAGACTGACTCATCTTACTGTCTATGTTTTGAACCTTTCCTGTGAGACCAGTTTTAGACTCTGATGGTTCACTTCAGGTTTACTGTAGAACATGGACCTTTTTATTGAAGATGAAAGACAGAAATTGCAACGGAATTAAAATTATAAAGGCACAATGCCAACTTAAGTACAAGAGGACTGACTCATCTTACTGTCTATGTTTTAACCTCTCCTGTGAGACCAGTTTTAGATTCCGATGCTTCACTTTAGGTTTACTGTGTCCCTTGGACCTTCTTATTGACGATGAAACACGGAAAATGCATCGGAATTAAAAACAAAAGGCAGAATGCCGACTTAAGTACAAGAAGACAGACTCTTCTTACTTTCTATGTTTTGAACCTTTCCTGTGAGACCGGTTTAGATTCCGATGCTTCACTTCAGGTATACTGTATCCGTTGGACCTTCTTTTGACGATGAAACACAGAAATTGCATCGGAATTAAATACAAAAGGCTCAATGCCGACTTAAGTACAAGAAGACAGACTCTTCTTACTAGCTATGATTTGAGCCTTCGCTGTGAGACCAGTTTTAGATTCCGATGCTTCACTTCAGGTTTACTGTATCCCTTGGACCTTATTATTGACGATGAAACACCTTTCCTGTAGACCAGTTTTAGATTCCGATGCTTCACTTCAGGTTTACTGTATAACTTGGACCTTCTTATTGACGACGAAACACAGAAATTGCATCGGAATTAAATACAAAAGGCTCAATGCCAACCTAAGTACAAGAAGACGGACTCCTCTTACTAGCTATGATTTGAGCCTTCACTGTGAGACCAGTTTTAGATTCCGATGCTTCACTTTAGATTTACTGTATCCCGTGGACTGAAATTGCATTGGAATTAAATACAAAAGGCTCAATGCCGACTTAAGTACAAGAAGACAGACTCTTCTTACTAGCTATGATTTGAGCCTTCGCTGTGAGACCAGTTTTAGATTCCGATGCTTCACTTCAGATTTACTGTATCCCTTGGACCTGCTTATTGACGATGAAACACAGAAATTGCATCGGAATTAAATAATAAAGGCTCAATGCCGACTTAAGTACAAGAAGACAGACTCTTTTTACTAGCTATGATTTGAGCCCTTTCTGTGAGACCAGTTTTAGATTCCGATGCTTCACTTCAGGTTTACTGTATCCCTTGGACCTTCTTATTGACGATGAAACACATAACTTCCATCGGAATTAAATACAAAAGGCACAATGCCGACTTATGTACAAAAAGACTGACTCATCTTACTGTGTATGTTTTGAACCTTTCCTGTGAGACCAGTTTTAGATTCCGATGCATCGCTTGAATTTTACTGTATCCCTTGGACCTTCTTATTGACGATGAAACAGAAGTTGCATCAGAATTAAATACAAAAGGCACAACGCCGACTTAAGTACAAGAAGACTGACTCTTCCTACTGTCTATGTTTTTAGCATTTCCTGTGAGACCAGTTTTAGATATCGATGCTTCACTTCAGGTTTGCTGTATGCCTTGGACCTTCAAATTGACCATGAAACACAGAAATTGCATCGGAATTAAATACAAAAGGCAAAAAGCGGACTTAAGTAGAAGTAGACTGATTCTTCTTACTGTCTATGTTTTGAACATTTCCTGTGAGACCGGTTTTAGAATCCAATGCTTCACTTCAGGTTTACTGTATCCCTTGGAGCCACTTATTGACGATGAAACACAGAAATTGCATCGGAATTACATACAAAAGGCACAATGCCGACTTAAGTACCAGAAGACTGACTCTTCTTACTGTCTATGCTTTGAGCCCATCCTGTGAAACCAGTTTCAGATTCCGATGCTTCACTTCCGGTTTACTGTATCCATTTGACATTCTTATTGACGATGAAACAAAAATTGCATCGGAATTAAATACAAAAGGCACAATGCCCACTTTTGTACAAAAAGACTGCCTCTTCCTACTGTATTTGTTTTTAGCCTTTCCTGTGATACCAGTTTTAGATTCCGATGCTTCACTTCAGGTTTACTGTATCCCTTGGACCTTCTTATTGACGATGAAACACAGAAATTGCATCGGAATTAAATACAAAACGTACAATGTCAACTTAAGTACAAGAGGACAGACTCTTGTTACATTCTATGATTTCAGCCTTTCCTTTGAGACCATTTTTAGATTCCGATGCTTCACATGAGATTTACTGTATCCCCTGGACCTTCGTATTGACGATGAAACACAGAAATTGCATCGGAATTTAATACAAAAGGAACAATTCCGACTTAAGTACAAGAAGACTGACTCTTCTTACTGCCTATGTTTTGAACTTTTCCTGTGAGACCATTTTTAGATTCTGATGCTTCACTTCAGGTTTACTGTATCCCTTGCCCTTCTTATTGACAATGAAACACAGAATTTGCATCAGAGTTAAATACAAATTCACAATGCCAACTTAAGTACAATAAGACTGACTCTTCTTACATTCTATGATTTGAGCCTTTCCTGTGAGACTAGTTTTAGATATCGATGCTTCACTTCGAGTTTACTGTATCCCTTGGACCTTCTTATTGACGATCAAACACAGTAATTGCATCGGAATTAAATACAAAAGGTACAATGCCGACGTAAGTCCAGAACACTGACTCTTCCTACTGTCTATGTTTTGAACCTTTCTGTGAATCCAGTTTCAGATTCCGATGCTTCACTTCCGGTTTACTGTATCCATTTGACATTCTTATTGACGATGAAACAAAAATTGCATCGGAATTAAATACAAAAGGCACAATGCCGACTTTTGTACAAAAAGACTGCCTCTTCCTACTGTATATGTTTTTAGCCTTTCCTGTGATACCAGTTTTAGGTTCCGATGCTTCACTTCAGGTTTACTGTATCCCTTGGACCTTCTTATTGCCGATGAAACACAGAAAGTGCATCGGAATTAAATACAACAGGCACAATGCCGACATAAGTACAAGTGGACTGACTCTTCTTACATTCTATGATTTGAGCCTTTCCTTTGAACCAAGTTTTAGATTCCGATGCTTCACTTGAGGGTTACTGTATCCCTTGGTCCTTCTAATTGACAATGAAACACAGAAATTGCATCGGAATTAAATACAGAAGGCACAATGCCGACTTAAGTACAAGAAGACTGACTCTTCTTACTGTGTATGATTTGAACTTTTCCTGTGAGACTAGTTTTAGAGCCCGATGCTTCACTTCAGGTTTACTGTATCCCTTGGACCTTCTTATTGACGATGAAACACAGAAATTGCATCGGAATTAAATACAAAAGGCACAATGCCGACTTAAGTACAAGAAGACTGACTCTTCTTACTGTCTATATTTTGAAGCTTTCCTGTGATACCAGTTTTAGATTCCGATGCTTCACTTCAGGTTTACTGTATCCCTTGGACCTTCTTATTGACGATGAAACACAGAAAATGAATCGAAATTAAAAACAAAGGTCACAATGCCGACTTAAGTACAAGAAGACTGACTCTTCTTACTGTCTATGTATTGAAACTTTCCTGTGAGACCAGTTTTATATTCCGATGCTCACTTCAGGTTTACTGGATCCCTTGGACCTTCTTATGGACGATGTAACACAGATATTGCATCGGAATTAAATACAAAAGGCACAATGCCGAACTAGGTACAAGAAGACCGACTCCTCTTACTGTCTATGTTTAGAGCCTTTCCTGGAGACCAGTTTTATATTCCCATGCTCACTTCAGGTTTACTGTATCCCTTGGACCTTCATATCGACAATGAAACACAAAAAATTGCAACGGAAATACATACAAAAGGCACAATGCCGACTTAAGTACAAGAGGGCTGACCGTTTCTTACATTCTATGATTTGAGCCTTTCCTGTCAGAGCAGTTCTCGATATCGGTTTTTCACTTCAGGTTTTCTGTATCAATTGGACCTTTTTATTGACGATGAAACACAGAAATTGCATCGGAATTAAATACAAAAGGCACAATGCCGGCTTAAGTACTAGAAGACTGACTCTTCTTACCATCTATGTTTTGAACCTTTCCTGTGTGACCAGTTTCAGATTCCAATGCTTCACTTCAGGTATAATGTATCCCTTGGACCTTCTTATTGTCGATGAAACACAGAAATTGCATCGGAATTAAATACAGAAGGCACAATGCCGACTTAACTACAAGAAGACTGACTCTTCTTACATTGTGTGATTTGAACCTTTCCTGTGTGACCAGTTTTAGAATCCGATGCTTCACTTAAGGTTTACTGTATCCCTTGGACCTTCTTGTGGACGATGAAACACAGAAATTGCATCGGAATTTAATGCAAAAGGCACAATGCCGACTTAAGTACAAGAAGACTGACTCTTCTTACTGTCTATGTTTTGAACCTTTCCTGTGAGAGCAGTTTTAGATTCTGATGCTTTACTTCAGGTTTACTGTATCCCTTGGACCTTTTTATTGACGATGAAACACAGAAATTGCATCGGAATTAAATAAAAAAGGCACATTGCCTGCTGAAGTAGGGGAACACTGACTGTTCTTACTGTCTATGTGTTGAGCCTTTCCTGTGAGACCAGTTTTAGATTCCGATGCTTCACGTCAGATTTACTGTATCCCTTGGACCTTCTTATTGTCGATGAAACACAGAAATTGCATCGGAATTAAATACAGAAGGCACAATGCCGACTTAAGTACAAGAAGACTGACTCTTCTTACATTGTGTGATTTGAACCTTTCCTGTGTGACCAGTTTTAGAATCCGATGCTTCACTTAAGGTTTACTGTATCCCTTGGACCTTCTTATGGACGATGAAACACAGAAATTGCATCGGAATTTAATGCAAAAGGCACAATGCCGACTTAAGTACAAGAAGACTGACTCTTCTTACTGTCTATGTTTTGAACCTTTCCTGTGAGAGCAGTTTTAGATTCTGATGCTGTACTTCAGGTTTACTGTATCCCTTGGACCTTTTTATTGACGATGAAACACAGAAATTGCATCGGAAATAAATACAAAAGGCACAATGCCGACTTAAGTACACGAAGACTGACTCTTCTTACTGTTGTAAGGGGTCCGTAGGCTCTTACTATAAGTTTTGCGACAGCACAGGTCGACAGGGCAAACAATCGATCGGGACGGCGCTCGGTGTAGTGCGTCTGTGCTTGTACTACACTTTGCACAGGTAGTTGGGATGACATGTGAAATCACCTCGCAGATTGATGCTCTTTGGCGCAGCTGCTACATGGGTCTGGTTGACGTCACTCAACAATTGCGTCGCCACACGAATTGTCGTCCACATAACAGTTTATGGGTCCACAAGAAGCCGTCCGATTTTCACTATGTAAAAAGCAATTCCATTCAAAATATTATCACTATATACTTCTTTAAAACTTTCGTGACGAATTCTTGGCTCGTTTTGGTCGTAATAATGTTCACACGTGTCTTTCTTTGGTGTTCACTTTTCACAGTTTTTCGCGCGGATTTACGCATTTGCATATTATAACACAGTTTATCGACACTGTTACCCTCATCTAATATGGCAAGAAAAAACAGTTTATTCACAATCGTGAGATATTATTACTTCGTATTGGTCAAAAAAAATGCACTGTTTGTTGTCGCGATTTTAAAGTTTATGCTCTGTCTCGAACCAAATTTGGAAAAATATTTTCTCGCGTTAAGCAAGATAAAGCTACCTATTGTTCTTTACGATTCGTCCGAAAATTGCACTTGTCCTTTCACGGTAAGCCAAGGGTGTAACACTGCGGTTTAATTTTACTGACTTATCCCGCTCGATCGGGATCTGATAGCAGCCCAGATAGATAATAACTAATGTGACCATGTACCTTATGGGGCTGGCAATCGGATTGGACTGCTACAGAGTTGTTACATTCCATTTTGTCCTTCTCGAATGCTGTAATAATTAAATGTCTGGTGGCAGGAAGAACAACAACACAGCTTCATTAATCAACGACCTATATTCTCACAAAAACACAAAGTAAGGAGACAGCCACTGCCTTCGTCGTACAGAATTAATAACGGCTAATCTCAGCACAGGTCCTTTCGTTATTCATTATCGTCACACGCAATTTCAGTCATTGTAATCCAACACTACAATCCAACACTGCAATCCAACACTGCAATCCAAATGATTCCGGCGCGGTAGACGCGTAATTACAAATATCGGCACAAAAATATCACTGAATCACACTAGTAATTATACTTTTTCACTTTCCCGAATATTTCTAACACAAAGGGGTTAAACCACGGCGATGGCCACTCCCTTTGTCGGTACGGTCTTGCATTGCAGCAACAGACCTCCACCCGGCTCGGCCCGCAGCGCGTACCACACTACTATCTCAACACTCGCTCTCGCTCTCGCAACCCGACACACACTATCGATTGTTTGTCCTGTCGACCTGTGCTATCGCAAAACTTATAGTAAGGGCCTACGGACCCCTTACAGACTGCACCGATTGCGAAATCACTTGCATCCGCTGTAATCGAGATGCAGGCATCTGGCAAAGGATGGGCGAGAGTGACACCACGTGCTAACGCTGACTTAAGATCTTCAAAAGCTCTCACCATGCTGTCAGACCACGGTACTCGGCGACTGCCTGAGGTTTGTTTTCCGGCCAGTGCATCAGTCAAAGGGGCTTGAATTGCTGCCACCATCAGCAGGTTACGGCGGTAGAAATTGACAGTTCCTAAAAACCGGCGTAATTCGCGAAACGACACTGGGAGGGGTAACTTGCGAATGCAGTCAACCCGCTCTTGCGGGGGGCATATACCATCCAAGGAGACTGTGTACCCCAGGAAAGTGACAGCAGTGCAGCAGAGTTGTGACTTGTCATTATTGATCTCGACTCCGTTACGTGTCAATAAGTCCTGTATCGTGGCCAGGTGGAGTTCATGTTCCCTGTCAGAGGGGGAGAAAATTAGTATGTTATCGAGGTATGCGTAGCAATATGTGCAGTTAAAAAGAAGTGAGTCTATAAAACGCTGCCAAGTTTGGGCCGCATTTTTGAGACCATAAGGCATGTAACAAAATTCGTACAGGCCAAAAGGTGTGATTACTGCTGTCTTTGGTATGTCACTCTGTTCCATTTGGTATCTGTAAATATGCCTTGCGGCAGTCCAAGACACTGAAGATGCGTGCTCCGCTAAGTACTTGCGCAAAGTCTTGTATGTGAGGTATTGGGTAATTGTCTAATACCGTCCGCGCGTTGAGGCGACGATAGTCGCCACACAGGCGCACAGTGCCATCCTTTTTGGGAACTAAATGTATGAGGGAGGACCAGTTACTGTCCGATGGGCGAACAATGCCTGTCCTTAGAAGTTCCTCCACTGCGGCTTTAGCAAGGCGTAGTTTATGTGGTGGCAGTCGGCACGCTTTATGGCGCACTGGAGGCCCATCTGTCGTCACAATTTTGTGTGTCGTGCCATTCGTAATAGCGTTCAGCTTGGCTGGCTAACTCATTTGGGGGCCGTCGTGAACGGGGATCGGTAGCACACAAGAGTCACTAACCTTATGTGCCAGGGAAGTAGTCTGCTTCGGTGTTGACAAAGTTCCACGAGGTGCATCTCCGGTGTCAGGTGGTGGCGATGTTGGCAGTCGTTGTACGAGGCGTCGTGCCCCGGTGAGGGCTTGCGTAGCCGATGATCTGGCACGGTTCCGTTCGACGTTGTGAGGACGGAGATCGTCGACTGCAGGGCGTTCAGGCTGGAGGTGGGCGGTGGAAATCGTGAGGCTGTCTGCCGATGAAGAGCACTTGATGGGAGCTGTGCCCAGGTCGTCGGGCGGCCGAGGGGGAGGGGGGGCCGAAGAAGCGACTGAACATGCAATGTGCGTGGACGAGGTGTGGTGCAATAATGCTACTGACTGAAGATCTGGAGACAGTCTGAAGTGGAAAAGGAAGTCGATGCCTAATACTGGATCTTCGACATCAGCCACGTAGAAGGACCACGTGAACTGTTTACCAGGTATGAGTTCAATAGGTAACTTGGCCAAACCCTTGACACGAAGTGTCGCCTTATTTGCTGCTCGAAGGGACAGTTTTGTTGGTGTCGTGTCCTTTACAGAAAATGTGGGAGGTATGACACTAACATCTGCTCTGGTATCGACGAGAAAATACCGGCGCGAACCTACATCCAAGGCGTACAGACGTCCTCGTGGGGTAGGGGCTCTGACAGAATGCAATGTCTGTGGGCGCCCCTGCCTGTATCCGTGGGCCATGGCGCCTACTGCGGCCCGCGTGCAGCGTTTGGGAACGCGCAGGGCGGACGGCAGTTGCGAGCAGCGTCCCTGAAAGTGGTGTGAAACCAGCATATGCGTGAATCGGCTATACTCGTCCCGACCAGCCGAAGCGACAGGCGAGGGGAAGGCGGGGCGGGCAGGCACTAGCCCGGTTGGGGTGGGGAGCGGCTGTTGCCGACCCGCTGGCGGTTCCCGGTCTTGGGCGCTAGGTGGCTGCTGTTCCGTGTGCTGTCCGCGATACGCACGCGCCCGGCCTCTACCGCCCGACGGTGGAAGTATACACACAGGGTTACCAACCTCGGCGGTGTTAGACACTGTGCTGTGTCGAATAATGGCATATGCCTGATCCGCCAGCCATAGTTTATCCTCGAGTGACGCTGCGGTATGTGGAATCAAATGTAACTGTAGTTCTTGCGGCAGCTTCACCAACCACAATGCCCAGAGCGCTAAGTTCGGCAGGATCTCGGTACCGACCTGTGCACGCAAGCGTCGCCACAGCTGTGAGGGTGTTCTGTCGCCTAAAGTCTCGTCATAAATTATGTTGAGAATAGTATCAGCCGGCGGACGAGAGAGGCGTTCGCTAAGTAATGCATGAGCAGAGGCATATTTGTTGCTCTTAGGAGGGTTCAGCAATAAGTCACTGATGAGATCAGGGTGGTCGTGCAGGTGGTTCACTAAACACACGAAACGGGTGCTGTCGTCCGCAATACCGTGTATGTCCAACATGTTGTCCACCAAGGTAAACCACGTCACTGGGTTGTCCGGTTGTAACGGCGGCAGCTTCGGAAAACGGCCGGGGGCCAGTGTTTGCGGGGCTGTAGGAGGGGCACGAAATGCATGGGGATTCTGCACGGTGTTCACTGGTGCGAAATGTGCCTCAGTGGCAGGCGATGTGTTGTGTTGAACGTCCGTTAGCTGTGTAGGCGAGACGTGGTATCCAGTCCATCTAGGCACGGAATCTGTGCGGCCACACCACAAGCACGGCGCGGCAGGCGCGAGATCGCGATTGAGCGCCGAGTGACGGGGTGGAACCACAGCAGGTGCGTCGCCCGAGGTGTGCGCGGGGCGGAAGGACGGGTAGGCGTATAAGTGGTCCGGCACGGTTGGCGTGAGTGTCCCTTCGACCGGCGCGAAGGGGGGCACGTTAAACGGCAGCCGTGCATGTGGACCCAGAAACTGGCCAGCCGCGTGGTCCATGCTGTGCGGTAGGAACTCGGGGTTTCCGGGGTCCTGTGCTGAAGGGGCATTCTGTTGAGCGCAGAATGCCGTAGAAGGTGTCTGCGACGATGTGTACAGCGCCCGGTGTGGTATGCCGGCAGAGGTTAGAGTCGTCCGGCCAGGCGAGGCAAAACGGGAGATACGAACATTCCCGGTGTATTAGTGGCACACGGGGTGAAGCGTTGCGCTTCACAGTCGAATGTCCATTCTGCGGTCGCGGCGTCGTGCCCTGCCGTAAAAACTGGAGACTGCGACATTGTCTATTGGCGCAAAACCGGTGATACACAGCGAGCGACTGCAACGTATTTTCGCGACTCGGGGTCACCAATGTGGGATTTTATGGCTATAGTGAGGGTCCACGCACCAAAAATTCCAACTTATTACGATAATGCACTTTTATTGCGGTTCGTATATTTACAGAAACACAAGAAAAACAATGCACAATTTCACGACACGTGTATCACTCGTCAACACGCAGACGGGACTGTCCAAAGAAGCTCGAGTCCCCAAAGACCTTTTACTCTGTGCTTCGCCGGTGAAGTTACTGGCAGCCGACTGTCGCCACAGAAGGTTAGATTGTAAATGGTTTTGTTTCAGATTTTTTTCCCCCAAGGACATTTACTGCATTTGCATTTCTGATTTCCACACACATTTTCACTCAGAATTGGAACAGACTGCAGTAGTTACAAATTTAAATAACAGTTATAAATATACTGGCAATTTTCATTGTATTTCATTATAATAATTTTGTATAAATAAAACAATTTGTAGCATACAGTACTTGTATAATTGGTCATGCTCTAAATTTCACACTGCAATGAAGTTGTCCTCTGTTTTTATTACAATATACAGTTTTATTCAGACCAGTATAAGTTCAAAATTACACATTTCTGGATAGTGCTTTCGTAAGAAAAATGTTTACTTTCATGCCCTCTGTTACATCAGGGAACTAGAAATACTTTTTGTGATACGCCTTGTATATAATTCTGTTGAAGTATTTAAAAAAAAAAAAAAGTGGAGGGAGGGGGTCATAAACCATGTCTTAATTTTCCACTGTGGCTTTGAGAGAAATAACACACCAATTGGATGAATTACAAATGAGTGTGCAAGGCGTGTGCTTCAGCTACAGTTATAGTGTGTAAAAGATGTGCAATGCTACACACAGAATTGGAAATAAGGTTGAAACTTTGAGATCATGCATCTTATTATTATTACTATTATTGTGGGATAGATGAGTTAGACACAAAAATGACATCACACAACCTTTAAATGTACAGAAAATACCTTTATGTGCACAGGAAAAACGTACAAGACTGCTCCCACCGAGTATCAAAGTTAGCAAAGAACTGACTTACTAGGTCACAGCCGAGATAAAATTCGTGTCAGAGAGGTTGTGTATACTTGTGGGTAGTTTCACAACACACAAAATGCATCACTGCCATACAACCTACCCCCTACCCCTCCCCTCCTGCCCCCTGTACTGTGGGGCATCTGGGGTGTCTCGATATTTGAACTTTATTTATCGAGTGTCTCTCATGTGAGCCGGGTGCCGTGGTAGCAGCAGAGCTGTCGGCTGTGGCACTGGGGTATCTGCAGGTTATGAGGTGGGAGTGGTCGGTGTTGGGGAAGTGAGGTCTGCTGGCTGTGATGTGATGTGTCTGGGACAGTTGATGTTAAAACCCACACTTGTTTGACCTATTCAGTTGACACCTCCAGGGCCGTGCCATTGTGTGACCCCTCTATGTAAAACCGAGGAAGAACTGGTTGTATGCTGGCTGGGGTAGATGTCTGACTAAGTCTGTATGCAACATTATGTGGGAACAGCTGTGCAAATCCTTTTGCCAGGTTACTGTAATGAGGAGTGGATGTTGGTGCTTCTGCACTAAATGTAAGAGTTCTGTCAGGGTGGGAAGTGGTGCTGGCACTAAACAGTCCTCTAAATGCACAGAGGCTCTCCACATACCATTTTAGCTACAGAAGCACCAATATTGGATCTGAACACCTTTCAGATGCCCAAGAGAACTAAATGGCTTTAGTAGAAGCAAAGGTGGGGACCATTAGAGTACCAAGAAAGAAATTTCATTCAAGTCAGGATTATGAAGTACTGGGCTTCACACGGTTGTCTTTTTAATTAGTGCAAACACCCTCTGATGTTTATTATCCCGTTTCCATAATGCACCCTTCCTTAAAAGTTTCTCAAGCACAGAAGAAGATAGTATCCTGAAATAAATAAAAGACAGAAACAGCAAAATCTGAGAAAAGATTTGAGTTGATCATGGCACTTTGGAGTGGGAAAGTTCCTTACTGCTTCCATTTTCATTGAATCGGGTTCAGTTCCGTGTGGAGAAATTATATGACTGAGGAATTTAATCTGTGATTTGGCAAAGACTGATTCATTTAGGTTGATCATTATGCCAGCTCTCCTAAAGTCTTCAAGTAATTGGTACAGTACTTCTGAATGTTCTCCCCATGAAGTGGTATGGTTAGAAAAAAAGAGGGTTACATGCTTCAATAATTCTTCAAGCAGAACTTTGTCCACTGCTCTCATACGGACTGCTGTTGAGATTGAAAGACCGAAAGTTATTCCCTTCAACTGGTAGCATCTTCCATTGTGTAAAGTGGCTGTCTACTTCTTGCAGCCTTCATCTAAAAATAGTTGCGAGTAACTTCTTGTTAGATTGAGGCCGATAAACTATTCTACTCCTTTAAACTTTTTGTAATGCCGCCACCACGTTTTGGGCCTTACCTCCAAAACTAGCAGTTCAGCCACAGCAGCGGAAGGCACGTCGATCGCAGCACTGAGGACCATTTAGATGGCACGGGGCAGACTGGGCTAGCTACTGCAATATTGCAACCGCAGTAGTAAACGAGCTTCTCGCAGGGTGAGCCAGCTCGCACTGCACTCTCGAGCCACAGACTTGTGAACACGGCCAGAAACAGTGCGTCAGTACCACGAATGAGCCTCGCACGAGGATAAAATCACAATTCGAGCACAGGGATAAGCAGTCCGTAGCGCCCCGGGAGACGAGAGGTCCCCGCAGGACGACCGAGTGACGGGACAAAATGCGTGACCGTAGGAGTCTGGGGTTCCCACACTATACCTTCTTAGTGCCGAACCCTCCTCCTCGTGCTCAGTGCTTTTATACTGGTGGGCTGACCCACGCCAGACTGCTGCCCTGGGGGTAGTGGGACGAGACCCGGCCAGTACAACCGCCTACCCTTCCGTGCCAGTGCCGAGTGTCATCACCAGCCGGATGGGTACCACCAGCAGAGATGGATATCCCCTACGAGAAATTCGGCAGTCTTTGGCACCACTGGCTCCAATTTTGTGTGGGCGAGTCCCACTTACGGGGCCGCACGCTGCCTCGTAAGTAACTGCAGTCGACATTTCTGGAAACTAATGTCACCACACAGTAGCCGTCAGCTCACTGCCACCTCTTGCCACCAACAGGAGCAAGTATACAAACTAAAAGGCATATTACTATAAACAAAACTAGGTCTAGATTGATTCTTCGGTTCGATCCCACAATGCCATGTCTTGTAAGCGATAACATTTCGATCGTCGAAAGATTCAAGTCCGGGTAGCGATGCATTCTCACAGCGAACAATAGAGAGTGTAAACCACCCACTGCCAGCTGCTCCACTTGCAACATCAAGGGAGAAATTAACTCGACAACCACAAAAAAACATAGGTCCACTGAGAATAACAGATTGTGCGGTGCTATTAGTGCCAAGTTTGTTTTCCAGACTAATTATGTGTTTCTAAACTGGTATGCGGTGGCGGCGTTGACGATACACATGTCAACGAGGCATAGTGTTTCAATGCTGTTGCAGATCAAGCTCAAAGCAGATTAAGCAGCTGGTAATTGACTACAAGCCGATAGTCATTCTTGCCTGCCTTAGGGAAAAGGAAAACAGGAGAAGCATACGGCGAGGTGGAATAGTGAATTACCTCATCCTTCAACATATGCTCAATTTTGGCCCGCAGCACTCGCATTTTAGGAGGTGACAACCTATACGGAGCCTTACGCACCGGCATCTGATCGGTAAGAAGAATTTCGTACTCGATCTGATTGGTTACTCCCAATCTGTCCGTAATAACTTGCGGGTACTCAGACAACAGCTCCTTTAACCTTGCTTCTTGGTCGGAAGGGACATGTGATACATCTGGATAATTCTGTGTTACCGCCAAAACAGTACTTCCTCCTCCCCTGCCACACTCACAAAAGGCAATTCTAGTAGTTGGTCGGAATTAAAAATAGAAGGTACCCCTTGAAGGATCGACAATTAGACCAACCCAAAATGAAAGGCGTGCTTAAATTCTCCGCAACCAACAACTGAACAGGCCATGAAAAGGTGCCAATAGACAAACTTGCTGTGCACTTCCCCAGAATAGGCAACATTTCACCATTAGCATTCTGACATCTACTTCCAGTAGAACGCACACTAGACAAACGAACTGTTTTACCAAATTCCAAATACCATGGCTTACTAACGAAAGACCGGGCATTGCCTGTGTCTAATAAGGCACAAATCGGTTCCTGCCCTAATTTCACACTAATAAAGGGGAGAGAAGGGATCGACCGAGCTCGAATTACACGACAATTTACCGGCCAGTTTCGCTTTCTTTTCCCCCACCTTCTTCCCCCCTTCTCCTGGCGTCATTTTTGATAACGGGGCATGTGAAGAACCGGACAGGACCGGACCAAATGATCTGGGGATCCGCAATGATAACATTCGCGTCGGTTAGTGATATTCCGCGGAACAACGGTTGGCAGTGCTTTCGAAGGCATAGTATTATGAGAACGCTGCTGGGTAACTTCCGGAAATTGGCGGACATCTAATTTGTCAACAACCGCCAACAACTCGGCATACGTTCGTGGTCTCTCAACAAAGATAAATTTTCCCTTCTCTGATGCAGAAAGACCAACAAGGATATGGGTGACACAATCGCGTTCTGAAATTTGTATGTCGAGAAACCCTACCGCAGGCCTAACACGTTCCACAAATTGCATTAGTGGTTCCCTATCTCCTTACACCCGCCAAAATTGTTCCTGATCCAACGCTCTACGCGCGCGGTCAGTGAGCTTAATATTCAGGTGCATGAGCGAACCGCCTTCTTGCAACGTTTCGGTTATTATCAAATTTAAACTGCCGTGGGCCATTGAATACAACGCCGTCAATACCGTAGCATGTGGGTGAGATAGAGCCTCCATATGTCGCCATAAATGAATAATTAATTCCAACAGCTGGATAACTTGATCTACCGACTCAATAATAATGTCAGTGACATCATGCAACACTCTCAATAAAGGGTGGGGCAATCTCGCAAAGGAATTAGACTGTTCTAATTCGACTCGCTGGGACGCACACTTCCTTACATCATGACGATCCTCAAGATCGATATTACTCTCCTCTGCCCCCCAAGGCAAGCGTCAGGAGGTGCGAATTCAGGCCCTCCATCCCTGCCAAGGCCTGATTAAAAGCAGCTCTATGCGCGTCTTGGACCCCAATTGATTTTAAATCTAACAGCCAATTGAGCTTGTGCCCGACAAAGCTGTTTTAACGTGGGAGGAGCACGCTCAAAGACTGACATGGTAGCACTCCAAGTAGCTATAAATGTGGAAACTGATGACATCCACTTACCCTGATCCGGGAAAAGATTTGGAGGCAACGTTACTGGAGCTAACAACGCCACCCGGAGCCGTGCAATCGACACATTCACCGTACTGTCAACACTTTGACTTCTGATTCTAAGCTCATATTGCAGCTGGGCTTTCATAAGTAAGTCTAAACTTGGTACTGATCGTGCCATGATCATTCGGTGTTCCTGTATAAACACAAAGGAAACTATAAGCAAAAAACGTTCTCAATAAGCAAGAGCATAAAAATACAAAAAAATATCACATTCATACTCCACCTACACAAATTTAGGCACCCAAGGTCCGGGAAGGAAGGTGTGCTGCTACCACTGATGTGGGTTACCAACACAAGTACAAGGATAACGTACCAATAGGGACAAGAAAGGAGGCATGAAGGGCGCCAAAAACAGAAATAACAGTCATCAATTTATAGCACCCTTTACCCACGCACATCATGATATATGGGACATTATAATTGCCATACTCAAACTCCATTGTGTGTACCCTTCATGATACATATTGTTTGTTGTTTGTCATAATAGATTTAAGAAATTACAATGGCACATCAACTCCGCTATGACAAACAGTGTGCATAATGAAGGCCGCATAATGTTACCAATGTAAGAAATTAAAATAATACTAGCATAAAATTAACTAAAAAGCCTAGAAGGAAATGTTTATGAGAAGAACACAATGGGGCCACAAGGGAGGAGGCAACACAATACTTAACTCAGGTGCACCAAAACAAACAACGGACACCAGGCCGCACCAACAACGTACATGTAAGACACGCAACTACTCTCTCCCTTGCGGTTCCAGCCGTTCCACCCAAGTAATAGCTACCTGAAACATTTTAATACTTGGAACAGTACATGAGTGATCAGCAAATTAAAAAGAAAACAATGTTTTTGTTGTTGTCTTCAGTCCTGAGACTGGTTTCATGCAGCTCTCCATGCTACTCTACCCTGTGCAAGCTGCTTCATCTCCCAGTACCTACTACAGCCTAAATCCTTCTGAATCTGCTTAGTGTATTCATCTCTTGGTCTCCCTCCGCGGTTTTTACTCTCCACGCTGCCCTCCAATGCCAAATTTGTCATCCCTTGATGCCTCAGAACATGTCCTACCAACCAATCCCTTCTTCTAGTCAAGTTGTGCCACAAACTCCTCTTCTCTCCAATTCTATTCAATACTTCCTCATTAGTTATGTGATCTACCCATCTAATATTCAGCATTCTTCTGTAGCACCATATTTAGAAAGCTCCTATTCTCTTCTTGTCCACACTATTTATCGCCCATGTTTCACTTCCATACATGGCTACACTCCATACAAATACTTTCAGAAATGACTTCCTGACACTTAAATCTATACTAGATGTTAACAAATTTCTCTCCTTCAGAAACACTTTCCTTGCCATTGGCAGTCTACATTTTATATCCTCTCTACTTCAACCATCATCAGTTATTTTGCTTCCCAAATAGCAAAACTCCTTTACTGCTTTAAGTGTCTCATTTCCTAATCTAATTCCCTCAGCATCACCCGACTTAATTCGACTACATTCCATTATCCTCGTTTTGCTTTTGTTGATGTTCATGTTATATCCTCCTTTCATGACACTGTTCATTTCGTTCAACTGTTCTTCCAAGTCCTTTGCTGTCTCTGACAGAATTACAATGTCATCGGCACACCTCAACGTTTATCTTCCTTCTGCATGGATTTTAATACCTACTCCAAATTTTTTCTTTTGATTCCTTTACTCCTTGCTCAATATACAGATTGAATAACGTCGGGGACAGGCTACAACCCTGTCTCATTCCCTTCCCGACCGCTGCTTCCCTTTCATGCCCTTCAACTCTTATAACTGCCATCTGGTTTCTGTACAAATTGTAAATAGCCTTTCGCTCCCTGTATTTTACCCCTGCCACCTTCAGAATTTGAAACAGAGTATTCCAGTCAACATTGTCAAAAGCTTTCTCTAAGTCTACAAATGCTAGAAACATAGGTTTGCCTTTCCTTAATCTATTTTCTAAGATAAGTCGTAGGGTCAGTATTGCCTCACGTGTTCCAACATTTCTGCAGAATCCAAACTGATCTTCCCCGAGGTCGGCTTCTACCAGTTTTTCCATTCGTCTGTAAAGAATTCGCGTCTGTATTTTGAAGTTGTGACTTATTAAACTGATAGATGTGAAAATTATCGAACTGTCAGCACCTGCTTTCTTTAGGATTGGAATTATTATATTCTTCTTGAAGTCTGAGGGTATTGTGCCTGTCTCATACATCTTGTTCACTAGATGGTAGAGTTTTGTCAGGACTGGCTCTCCCAAGGCCATCAGTAGTTTTAATGGAATGTTGTCTAATCCGGGGGCCTTGTTTCGACTCAGGTCTTTCAGTGCTCTGTCAAACTCTTCATGCAGTATCATATCTCCCATTGCATCTTCATCTACATCCTCTTCCAATTCCATAATATTGTCCTCACGTACATCGCCCTTGTATAGACCCTCTATATACTCCTTCCATCTTTCTGCTTTCCCTTCTTTGCCTAGAACTGGGTTTTCATCTGAGCTCTTGATATTCATACAAGTGGTTCTCTTTTCTCCAAAGGTCTCTTTAATTTTTCTGTAGGCAGTATCTATCTTACTCCTAGTGAGCTAAGCCTCTACATCCTTACATTTGTCCTCTAGCCATCCGTGCTTAGCCATATTGCACTTCCTGTCAATCTCATTTTTGAGACGTTTGTATTCCTTTTTGCCTGCTTCAGTAACTGCGTTTTTATATTTTCACCTTTCATCAATTAAATTCAATATTTCTTCTGTTACTCAAGGATTTCTACTAGCCCTTGTCTTTTTACCCACTTGATCCTCTGCTGCCTTCACTACTTCATCCCTCACAGCTACCCATTCTTCTTATACTGTACTTCTTTTCCCCATTCCTGTCAAATGTTCCCTAATGCTCTCTCTGAAACTCTGTACAATCTCTGGTTTAGTCAGTTTATCCAGGTCCCATCTCCTTAAATTCCCACCTTTTTGCAGTTATTCAGTTTTAATCTACAGTTCATAACCAATAGATTGTGGTCAGAGTCCACATCTGCCCCTGGAAATTTCTTACAATTTAAAACTTGGTTCCTAAATCTCTATCTTACCATTATATAATCTATCTGATACCTTCTAGTATCTCTGGGATTCTTCCATGTATACAACCTTCTATTATGAATCCTGAACCAAGTGATAGCTATGATTAAATTATGCTCTGTGCAAAATTCTACCAGATGGCTTCCTCTTTCAATTCTCTCTCCCAATCCATATTCACCCACTATGTTTCCTTCTCTCCCTTTTCCTACTCTCAAATTCCAGTCACCCATGACTATTAAATTTTCGTCTCCCTTTACTACCCGAATAATTTCTTTTATCTCATCATACATTTCATCTATTATTCATCATCTGCAGAGCTAGTTGGCATATAAACTTGTACTACTGTAGTAGGCATGGGCTTCGCGTCCTTCTTGGCCACAATAATGCGTTCACTATGCTGTTTGTAGTAGCTTACCCGCACTCCTATTTTTTTATTCATTACTAAACCTACTCCTGCATTACCCCTATTTGATTTTGTATTTATAACCCTGTATTCACCTGACCAAAAGTCTTGTTCCTCCTGCCACTGAACTTCACTAATTCCCACTATATACAACTTTAACCTATCCATTTCCTGTTTTAAATTTTCTAACCTACCTGCCCGATTAAGGGATCTGACATTCCACGCTCCAATCAGTAGAACGCCAGTTTTCTTTCTCCTGATGTCCTCTTGAGAAGTCCCTGACCGGAGATCCAAATGGGGGACTATATTACCTCCGGAATATTTTACCCAAGAGGATGCCATCATCATTTAATCATACAGTAAAGCTGCATGCCCTCGGAAAAAATTATGGCTGTAGTTTCCCCTTGCTTTCAGCTGTTCACAGTACCAGCACAGCAAGGCTGTTTTGGATAGTATTACAAGGCCAGATCAGTCAATCACCCAGACTGTTGCCCCTGCAACTACTGAAAAGGATGCTGCCCCTCTTCAGGAACCACATGTTTTTCTGGCCTCACAACAGATACCTTTCTCTTGTGGTTGCACCTATGGTACGGCCATCTGTATCACTGAGGCATGCAAGCCTCCCCACCAACGGCAAGGTCTTTGGTTCATGGGGTTTGGGAAAAAAAAAAACAATAACACGACATAAAAATACAATAATTTAAGAAAAAGAGCGTAAGGTCTTTCGGTAATTAACAGATTAGGAAGCAGGTAAAGGGCCATGTGCCACTATTAAATCTTCCATAATTACACTACTTAATTTCTCAGTACTCAAGTTGCAATTAACAGAATGGGAACTAAAGCATTTAAGTGATAATGTTACTTCAAAATAATAATAAAATCATTTCATACAGCAGAGGACCAAGAATGGCCCGATCAGTACTCCCCAGTGAAGCAGTTCACACAAATGGTACTCCACGGCTCCAAGCTCACAGCCCCATACAAACTGCAACACAATCATAGCGACCAAGGGTTCTACCAGAACCACCAGGCAGTGAGCCAAAATAGTACTAATCCCAAACAAGGACTGACTTTTAAAATAACGAGACCTAGCCTGGGCCAGACAACAGACCAAATGCCGGGAAATCCATAAGAAACCTCAGCCAACTTAATATCAAAACAACAATTTATGACCAATATGCAAAACACAAGACCTCTCAGTCCAAAGGCTTCCGTTTCGTCGCGAAGATGGCTCCGACCTGCCTGCTGAGGTACCAAGCGTTGTACGGAGTGCCGAATCGAGCTTAACCTTCGTTAACAGAAAGTGGAAGCACCACAAGACAAATAAACTCCAATCAAACTGCGCAAGGCAAACTCTAAAGATTTATCTTCAAGTGCATAGTTTCGAGTCGCAAACATAAAGCACCCAGACTAACGTGCCGCCAAATGACGCACTTCCATCACCAGCAGCTAGTAGAGTACGGACAGCAGCGCACCCCATCAATATACATCCGTGGGATGGTAAATGAGGATAGCAATCCCAGCTATGGAGAGACAGGAGGACAAAATGACATCCCGCCACACACGGAATGTATTTCAAAGTCAGGCTCGACAGACTACAACAGGCGAGATTTTGCTCCCCTAGCGAATCAGATTAAAATGCACACCACGCCGCTGTCCACACTATTAACCGTAAAATCACGGTCCGGTCTTCCCATCAGGCCCCACTCGGCGTCCTGGCACAAACAACCACTGCCGAGCAGAACTGTCTCCACGCCAAGGCAGCCACCTCTCTCCTCCTCACACACCTCCAGCTAAGCTCCGGCCAGCGATCACACACGGAAACAACCGCCTAATGCCGAAGCGCCGTCTGAGTGAAAACTCAGCATTAAGATTGATACGGACTTGGAAATAAGCGAGCACCAATCAAGTATGGTATTGGTAGGCCATCAAAGGTGCAGACCCACTGCAGTCCTTGTAGAGATGGCCAGCAGCCGTCTGTTGTAGCTGTGCAGGTGCACAATTACAATTGAAGAGTCTTGCGGACAATATAGCAATTCCATAAACCACTACTTACGTACTAACAAAGTTTTTGGAATTGTCCTTAGAACCAGCAATGCTGTTAACCAGTCCCTTGCTGAATTATTAACACACGTGCAAACACTAACAGTACCAACTTCTCACATATTGTGCATATACTATGAACAACAGAAATGTGTGCACTGAAATGAATGCTTACAAGTTACTTAATTTGGTGAACTGGTGTCAATTACAATTTTATAACATCAGAATACAATTACAAAGGTACAGAAAATATCATTAAAAATATCATAATACATATAACATCTGTAGTAATACAGGCTTTATAAAAGAATAGAAATAAACATACTTATCAGTGTTACAGGAATTATGACATAAGTAAATACATAAAAGATCAGAATAGCTTTCGAAAACAACATTCAACCATCTTTACAAAGTAAATAACATATTATTATGCAAATTATATTTGAGGATAACAGTTTTCTACATCATAGTGAATGTAGCTTAGCATTAGAAAAATTCTACAACATAAACCTTGTTAGCTAAATACATAAAGACAGGAAAAACACAAATACCCAAGGGTACACAAACACATAGCGGAATAACACAAAAGGAAAGGACAGGGTTTAATTTCAGTGTAACATCTGGTACTGCAGTCCAAACCAAAACTTCATTCCATAGATTTTTCCTCATATTTCAACATTTGTTCACACACAAAAAATATCCTATTAAAGCATTCATTCTGTATTTATATTTCACATATTTCTTACCTCATAATTTATTTTCCATTATCTTACCTCATCATTTATTTCCAAGAAAATACTACCTAAGCCTGGCAATAGACACTCACATCTGCCATTGCTCCACTTCCTTGCGCCTTCTGCTTCCCTGGTCCAGGTGCGGCAATAGACACTAACATTGGCCACCACACTAATCTTCACTGCTGCCACCCTGCCCCAGGTCCTCGGAATAGGCGCTCACATCGGCTACTGTGCCACCTCCCCACACCGGCTGCCACCCTGGTTTAGGACCCGGCTAGAGAGACTCACATCAGCAAACCACTACACCTCATCACGCCTGCAGCTAACCTGGGCCAGGTCCTGGCAATAGACGCTCACATCACCCACCACACCACCTAATCTTCACTGCTGCCAGCCTGGCCCAGGTAATGGCAAGAGACGTTCACATCGGACACAGCACCATCTCCTCTTACATACTGTCACCCTTGCCAGGTCTTGGCAGTAGACACTTCAACCAGCCACCACTCCACCTCCTATCACCTGCTGCCACCCTGGCCCATATCCTAGTAATAGATGCTCAAATTTGCCTCCACTCCAACTCTTCATGCCTGTTTCCATCCTTTTCCTGACAATAGACGATCATATCAACCACTGTGCCACCTCCTCATGTATGCTGCCACCTTGGCCCAGGTTCTGGCAATAGAGGCTTACATCGGCCTCTACATCACCTCCTCGTACCTGCTGCCACACTGCCCCAAATACTATTAATAGACGCTAACATTGGTCACCGCACCACCTCCTCCCGTCAGCTGCCACCCTGGCCAAGGACATGGCGATAGACTCACACATCGCCAACCACGGAACCTCCTAGCACCTCCTGCCACCCTGGCACAGGTCCTGCCGATAGACACTCACATCGGCCACCGCTCCACTGCATCGCTCCTGCTGCCACACTGGCCCGGGTCCCGGCACTATATGCTCATATCAGCCACTGCTACATCTCATTGTACCTGCTTCCTTCTTGGCACCGAGTCCTTGAAATAGATGCTCACAACAGCCACCGTGCCGCCTCCTCGTGCCTTCTGCTGCCCTGGCCAAGATCCTGGCAATAGATGCTGACATTGGCCACTGCTCCACCTTCTAGTATGATAAAAAAATTAGGTGAAATATATTTCAATTCTTTCAATTTAAGTCTGTGTTTCATACTAGAGTGTCGTGTTCCCAGTTTGCCACAGCTTCGCCACAGGAGACACGAAAGTAGTCGAAGACGTCCGCCTTCTGGTCGGCTCCTGATCGTTGTCAGAAGGAGGCTAGTTTTTGATTACGCAAAGACTTCTATTATTTGGAAAAGAAAAACCCGGATTTCTTTACATAATCAGTATGAATTTTATAATTAGTTAAGGGACTTTTAGCAATGAACAGTAAAAAAATTGCATTTGCAAATGAAATCATTAATAAATGGGGCAGCTATGAGTTGTATAGAAGACAAGGAGCGGCCATGTGTCTACGACCAGGATGCCGCAGTATTCTCTGCTGTAGTAAAGGCTGTTTGACATTTATAAAAATAATATGGCATGGAGGTTAAAAAAGTATAAAGGAAAAGAACAGAATAAGAAATCTGGTAAATACTAAATATATTCAAACAATTCTCACTAGCAAATTAGGGCTTATTTATAAACATTATAACTTACGTAAGTACTTTTCTAAGTGTATGGTGCGATCAGATTTCAGCCTGCCCTGTGCTGTCTCCTCGGTTTACATTTTTGTCACAAATTACAGTCATTACTTTTCTCCTTCGTTAAAGACAATTCTTGCACTGTTCAACACCTTCATAACAATAACTTGCCGATTTACAGTTTCGAACATAAATTACTTGAATTTTATTAATTAATAATGTTGTCTGCACACAGGCAAGACTGCTCACTTTTCTAGCTTAAAGTCGACCTTCTTTAAGTTTTCACTTTACAAGCAGAAGTACATTAAAATCTGAAGAGCTATAAAAGCTTTAACTGTCATCTTTTATTTAGATCGAAGCGGAACGTCAGTTCAGCATCTGTTAAAATGTTTCTTTGACTGCGCAATCGATGTATTTGCGTCCGCGCTAGATGCGCATCTTTACAGTTACGTAAATTATATAAAACAAATGTCTTTCAAAGAATAGGTCTCATCTCATAAGTTGATCATTTAATATACAGATAGGTGAATGCCTTTCCAAGGGTACTCACAGCTTTCATACTACGGAAATCCCAATAATATTACAACCTCACCACACCTGCTGCCACCCTGGACCAGGCCCTGGCAATTGACGCTCACATCGGCAGATCTGCCACCTCCACAAACCTGCTGCCACCCTGCCCATGTCCCCGGACACAGACGTTCACATCTGCCACCTTGCCTCCTCCCCAAACCTGCTGCTTCCATATCCCAGGTCTGGGAAACGGATGCTCACATCAGACAACGCTCACAGAAGCCACCACTCCAGCTAATAATGACTGCTGCGACCCTGGCCAAGGTAATGGCAAAAGATCATCACATCGGACACAGCGCCAGCTCCTCACAAATGCTGTTGCCCTATCCCAGGTCTTGGCAGTATACACTTAAATCAGCCACAGCTCCACCCTCTCTCACCTGCTGCCACCCTGGCCTATGTCCTGGCATAGACGCTCAAATTGGCTTCCACTCCAACTCTTCGTGCCTGTTACCACCCTGGCCCAGGTCCTGGCTATAGACGATCATATCAACCACTGAGATACCTCCTCACACATGCTGCCACCTTGGCCCAGTTTCTGGCAATAGACTACCACATCAGCCACTGCGCCAACTCCCCACAACAGCTGTCTCCAGGGCCCAGGCCTTGGCAATTGTCGCTCACATCTTCAATCACGCAACCTCCCCACACCTGCTGTTGCCCTGCCCCAGGTTCTAGCAAGAAGCACTCACATCGCCTACTCCTTCACAGTGTCGCTCCTGCTGCCACACTGGCCCAGGTCCTGGCAATAGACGCTCACATCGGCCTCCACTCTAACTCCTCGTGCCTGATGCTACCCTGGCCCTGATCCTGGCAATAGACACTCACATCAGTCACCCCTCGACCTCCCGACACCTGCTGCCTCCGTGGCCCAGGTCCTGACAAAAGATGCTCACATCAGCCACTGCTTCAACTCTTCGAGCCTGCTGCCACCCGGGCCCAGGTTCTGGCAATAGATGATCAAACCAACCACTGTGCCACCTCATTGCACATGCTGCCACCCTGCCCAGGTCCTCGCAATAGACACTCACATCAGAAACCGCTACACATCATTTCGCTTACTGCTACCCTGGCAATAGACCCTCACATTGGCCACTGTCCCACCTCCACACAACTTGAAACATACCCTTTGAAAAATTAATGAATTACTGTGCTGATAAACTTCTATGTTATTTGAGTATCAAACAGCTGAGCAAAACTGAACATACTCAGTCATTGCTATCTTTACTTAAGATGATCAACACTAAACTACACACAATATTTTTAGCACAACGCAATCTGACTTTCAAAAATCCCTACAAAAGAATGGCCCTGACTATCAATAACCTATACCTTTCAGGATTCACTTACATCACAAAAATCTTCGTTACTCAAACTACTGGCCGTGCGGTTAAAGGCGCTGCAGTCTGGAACAGCAAGACCGCTACGGTCGCAGTTTCGAATCCTGCCTCGGGCATGGATGTTTGTGATGTCCTTAGGTTAGTTAGGTTTAACTAGTTCTAAGTTCTAGGGGACTAATGACCTCAGCAGTTGAGTCCCATAGTGCTCAGAGCCATTTGAACCATTTTACTCAACTACTGCAGTACAGCGAGCGCCACTACTGCCAGCTAAATAAAAGGTTCTAGCTACTGAAGGCACTAACTACTGATAGGCATAGTCAGCAAATGAAAGATTTTGATAGAGAACAATCAATGTATTTACCTTAATAATGTTCAAAAGTCATAATATATAGATCAGTTCATGTTATAAAGTATTACAAATTTACTCTTTCTGCCGGACACACGTCCAGATCGTCCATTCTTAAAATTATGTCATCTCTATCCCCACATCCACCACAGCTGGCGGCTCACCTCCAACTGCGCAACACTACATACTGTTCACATTCTGCTGCCCAACACTACAACTGCAAATATTCCAACAATAGTAACCAGCCACAGGCTGCACACAGCACAGTCAGTCAGAGCGCTATGTGGTGTTACCAACATAAAAACCTAAACAGCCTACTTACATAGCCCCCATGCTCCCACCAAAAATTTTACAATTTGTTTTGTGCAGTGGCCAATAATGGTTGGAAAACATTTTTCATAATTACAATAACAAGGATATGGAATGCACACACTTATTGATGCACTGTTGGTCAAAAGCAAAAATTGTGCTCATAAAGACAGTCCTGATCATTCATCACATTAGTAATTACAGTTTTCTTTTTTTTTCTCAAAGTCTGAGCAGTAAAGGATAATGCACACGGAAGTAATGGATTTCCATGCAGTCTGGAAGAAATGGTGTTGTCCTTCCAACAGAAAGACAGTGCTGACTCTTGACATGCAGACAGGTAATGGGCCACAGCAGAGCAAACCCACAACAGACTCATTCGAATTTTTGAAAAATATTGGTAGGTATGTCATCACAGAGCAGACCCACTGTAGTCGTGGTAGAGAGTATGGTATTGGTGGGCCATCAAAGGTGCAGATCCACTGCACCTGAGCAGTAAAGGATAATGCACACGGAAGTAATGGATTTCCATGCAGTCTGGAAGAAATGGTGTTGTCCTTCCAACAGAAAGACAGTGCTGACTCTTGACATGCAGACAGGTAATGGGCCACAGCAGAGCAAACCCACAACAGACTCATTCGAATTTTTGAAAAATATTGGTAGGTATGTCATCACAGAGCAGACCCACTGTAGTCGTGGTAGAGAGTATGGTATTGGTGGGCCATCAAAGGTGCAGATCCACTGCAGTCCTTGTAGAGACCATTTTTGATGGCGATTGTGAAACTGCACACCCGCAACAGAGTCTTGCGGACAATATAGCAATTCCATAAACCACTACTTATGCACTAACAAAGTTTTTGGAATTGTCCTTAGAACCAGCAATGCTGTTAACCAGTCCCTTGCTGAATTATTAACATATGTGCAAACCCGAACAGTACCAACTTCTCACATATTGAGCATATACTATGACCAACAGAAATGTGTGCACTGAAATGAATGCATACAGTTTACTTAATTTGATGAACTCGTGTCAATTACAAATTTATAACATGAGAATACAATTACAAAGGTACAGAAAACCATTAAAAACATAATAATACATATTACATTTGTAGTAATACAGGCTTTACAAAAGAATAGAAATAAACATACTTATCAGTGTTACAGGAATTATCACATAAGTAAGTACATAAAAGATCAGATTAGCTTTCGAAAATAATGTCTAACCATCTTTACAAAGTAAATAACATATTATTAATGCAAATTATATTTGAGGATAACAGTATTCCTCATCATTATGAATGTAGCTTAGCATTAGAAAAATTCTACAACATAAACCTTGTTAGCTAAATACATAAAGACAGGAAAAACACAAATACCCAAGGGTACACAAACACATAGTGGAATAACACAAAAGGAAAGGACAGAGTTAGTTTTCAGTGTAACACCTGGTACTCCAATCCAAACCAAAACTCCATTCCATAGATTTTTCCTCATATTTCAACATTTGTTCACACACAAAAAAATCCTATTAAAAGCATGCTTTCTGTATTTATATTTCACATATTTCTTACCTCATAATTTATTTTCAATTATCTTACCTCATCATTTGTTTCCAAGAGAATCCTACCTAAGCCTGGCAATAGACACTCACATCTGCCACTCCTCCACCTCCTCGTGCATTCGGATACCCTGGCCCAGGTCCTGGCAATAGAGACTCACATCAGCCACTGCTCCACCTCGTTGCCCTTGCTGCCACACTGGTCCAGGTCCTGGCAATACACGCTCACATTGGCCACTGCTCCACCTGCTTTTGCAAGCTGCCACCCTAACCCAGGTCCTGGCAGTGGATGATCTCATCGGCCACCACAACACCTCTTCACATCTGCTGCCACCTCGGACCAGGACCTCGGCGATTGACGCTCACATCCGCCACCACGACACCTCCTCACACCTGCTGCCACCCTGGCCCAGATCCTGGCACTAGATGCTCACGTCAGCCACTGCTCCATCTCGTTGTGCCTGCTGCCGTCCTGGCCCCGAGTCCTGGCAATAGATGCTCACAACGGCCACTGTGCCACCTCCACACTACTTGAAACATATCCTTTGAAAATCAAATAACATAGTATTTTAGCAGCACACTAATTCATTTATTTTTCAAACAGCTGAGCAAAACTGAACGTACTCTGTCATTACTCTCTTTACTTATTCTGATCATCATTAAACTGACACACAATATTTTTAGCGCAACGCAATCTGACTTTCAAAAACCCCTACAAAAGAATGGCCCTGACTAACAATAACCTATAGCTCTCATGAAAGATGATGTGACTTACCAAACGAAAGCGCTGGCAGGTCGATAGACACACAAACAAACACAAACATACACACAAAATTCAAGCTTTCGCAACAAACTGTTGCCTCATCAGGAAAGAGGGAAGGAGAGGGAAAGACGAAAGGATGTGGGTTTTAAGGGAGAGGGTAAGGAGTCATTCCAATCCCGGGAGCGGAAAGACTTGCCTTAGGGGGAAAAAATACTTTAAATATGTCTGCTTGTGTCTGTATGTGTGTGGATGGATATGTGTGTGTGTGCGAGTGTATACCCGTCCTTTTTTCCCCCTAAGGTAAGTCTTTCCGCTCCCGGGATTGGAATGACTCCTTACCCTCTCCCTTAAAACCCACTTCCTTTCGTCTTTCCCTCTCCTTCCCTCTTTCCTGATGAGGCAACAGTTTGTTGCGAAAGCTTGAATTTTGTGTGTATGTATGTGTCTGTTTGTGTTTCTATCGACCTGTCAGCGCTTTCGTATGGTAAGTCACATCATCTTTGTTTTTAAATATATTTTTCCCGCGTGGAATGTTTCTGCTGTGGTTCCATCTGCTGTGGTTGTTCTGAAAATCAACATAAAATTCTACACACAACCTTGTACAGATAACCTTGTAGGTGGAGCAACCACATACATTCACCTGAAAATGTGGCTCTCAGTGCCACGAAACCGGCAGTGATCTAATAATAAAGGACTAAATACAGTTGAAGTAGTTATTAATACCCAATGTATCCGAGACAAAAAATTTTCTGTTATCTTTTTATAGCAAAATTATTTGGGTAAGATTAGTACTGTTTCATTGTTTTGGAAAGCACACTTACAAGTATTCTACTGTGCCCTACGGCCAGTGCGATTACTGCTCGCTTTTGTCTACACGTGTCTTTTCTATATTTTGGATATGAGTAAGTATGTGTTCTGTTGAATATTACCTCTCCTGAATCCAGCTGTTTCTTTGTTTCAGAATCCATGTTAAGCAAGCATGTCATTGTGCAGTTTCTTGTTGTTGGTTGTTTTTTGGGGAAGGAGACCAGACAGCGAGGTCATCGGTCTCATCGGATTAGGGAAGGAAGTCGGCCGTGCCCTTTGAAAGGAACCATCCCGGCATTTGCCTGGAGCGATTTAGGGAAATCACGGAAAACCTAAATCAGGATGGCCGGACGCGGGATTGAACCGTCGTCCTCCCGAATGCGAGTCCAGTGTCTAACCACTGCGCCACCTCGCTCGGTCATTGTGCAGTTTCTTAGGATACACTAGTGCACTGATTATGAATGCTTTCATAAACAGTTTATAGTTGTGAGGTGGTTTTATCTTTGTTACATTTGCATCACTATCTTCAGAAAACAACACTCAGTTTCATTTCTCGAGTCGAATCTTCTTTTGGGTGGGTCTGTTCACGATCATATTGGGGCAAAATAATCAGAGCACACTGTGCTCGAGGTAAGGGGTCACCGACTAGTTGACAGTTGGATGGCAGATGTTTTCAGAGGCACAAGCTAAGACCAGTAGATAGAATTGCATTTCTGCCTTGTGCTGGAAAAACAAGGTGGGAGTTTACCTCCACAGATTAATACAACTTTACTGCCTCCAACCACCCTTTCATACTCTGATCATACGAGTTAACGCCCATATTATATTGGCATTAGTTATGAGTAGGTCTAAAAGATTTGGGACTGGTGAGCTGTAAAGCAATATTAGGTGGTTTATGCAGGGAGGAGACTATTTCCATCACTATTGTTAGGAGCTAGACACTGAGGTGACAAAAGCTGTGGGATAGCAATATGCACATTGACAGCTGGCAGTAGTATCGTGTACATGAGGTACAAAAGAGCAGTTCGTGGTGGTTCTGGCATTTATACTCAAGTGATTCGTGTAAAAAGGTTTCCTAAGTGATTATGGCTGCAGAGCAGGAATTAACAGGCACATTCAAATTTGGAAATCATTGGGACATCTACAGTGTCAAGACTGCGCAGAAAACACCAAATTTTCAGCACTACCTCTCACCACAGACAGTGCAGTGGCCGGCCATCACTTAATGACCGAGAACAGGGGCGTCAGCATCGAGTTGTCAGTGCTAACAGACACACAACACTGCACGAAATAACTGCATATATAAATGTGGGACGTACGCCAAATGTATCTGTTAGGACAATGCGACAAAATTTGGTGTTAACGGGCTACGGCAGCAGATGACCGACACGAGTCCCTTTTTGCTAACTGTGACTGTATCGGTCGGACCCTAGATGACCAGAAAACTGTGGCCCGGTCAGACGAGTCCCAATTTCAGTCTGTAAGACCTGACGGTAGGGTTCGAGTGCGACACAGAGCCCGTGAAGCCGCGGACCCAGACTGTCGACGAGGCACCGTACGAGTAGTTGGTGCCTCCGTACCGGTGTTGGCTGTGTCTACACGGAATGGACTGGGTCCTCTGGTTCAAATGAACCAATCGTCGGTCATTTGCAGCCATTCACAGATTTCCACGTTCCCAAACAAAGATGGAATTTTTACGGATGACACTGTCCACGTCACCTGGCCACAACTGTTCGTGCCCAGTTCGAAGAACGTTCCGGACAATTCGAGCGAATGATGTAACTGCCCAGATCACCTGGAACGAATCGTGCAGAAAATTTGTGGTACATAATTGAGAGGTCAGTTTGTGCACAAAATCCTATATTGCCAACTCTTTCACTATTATGGGCAGCTGTAGAGGCAGCACAGCTCAATATTTCTGCAGGGAACTTCCGAGAACTTGTCGAGTCCGTGCCCTGTCCAGTTGCTGCACTGTGCCAGGAAAAAGGAGGCCCGATGCGATACTGGGAGCTGTCCCGTGACTTTTGTCAAAATCCTATATTGCCAACTCTTTCACTATTATGGGCAGCTGTAGAGGCAGCACAGCTCAATATTTCTGCAGGGAACTTCCGAGAACTTGTCGAGTCCGTGCCCTGTCCAGTTGCTGCACTGTGCCAGGAAAAAGGAGGCCCGATGCGATACTGGGAGCTGTCCCGTGACTTTTGTCACCTCTGTGCGTGACTATATTCGTAAAATCAGCACTTACGTCACTGGTCTGGGAAATAAATCCCTGTACTCGTGTTGGTCTTCAAACGTGAACTTTATTCCTGCGCTTGTGGGTAACGTCTCAGATAGTTCTCTATACATCCCCTGTACATATATGAAGTGTGTGTCTGTACTTGGTAGGGTGACGGGAGGCCCAGTGGATATGTTGCTGACCAAAGGAAATTGTTTTATTCAACTTTATACACCACACCATTAACTCAGTGAGGCAAGACACGCCCCCCTCTGTTGACCCCGGCCGGCATTCACTCGAGGCCGGCCGCTCCTGTCTGACGAGGAGACGGTCACGTAGGCAACCCACAGTGTTGACGACAGACTGGACGGTGGACTGCAGCGTCAGTAGAGCACAGCTGTGATGTCAGTGCCTCTGCATGTCGAGCTATGACGGCATTCCTGTGGGAAATGGCCTCTCCTCACGACTCGGCCCCTCACACATTTACTGCTGTGGTACGTGGTGACTGCCGTGAGTGGGATGTGACCCACTGCCTTCTGGCAGGGGTCGAACGGCAGCCGGTTCGGGCTGCAGGTCGGCAGTGCCGAGGCACGAGTCCCGCGAGGAACTCGGTGCTAGTGACAGGTGACCTGACCCGGACTCAAACCCACGGCTGCTGCTGGTAGTGCACAGCCATCTTATCATCTGTCGTGGTCCTGGGTTTGAATTTCGAGGCAGAGACACTTTGGGTTTCTGACAGCATCGCCACAGACTGTGGGACGCAATTGTTGCACCAAAAACTGGCAACCTATCGAGTAGCCCATAACGAGAGTCTCCGCACGATCGGTGGCGTTGACGCGTCCACTGTTGCTATAACCAGTGCTTTTTTTCTGGAAATAAGTTTGAGGGTACTGTGACATTGGATGTAATGCAGGGAAAATTACTTACTACTGAAGCACTGCTTTTAGCCATAACGTATCGGACTCTTCAGTTGCTTCCAGCTCAAATGAAGCAGGAGATGCCAAGAAACCCCCAAACATACAAGAGAATGTGGTATCGAACACTTCAGTTTATATCACCTCAAATGAAGCACGCAATTCCCATCAACTCCTAAACAATAAAAGAAAATAGTATCGTACACTTCAATTGACCTTTAATACACCTCAGATGAAACATGTGAGTCCAATCGACCCTCCACTCAATGACACCGTATTTCCCACCAAAAACTACACTGGTACCGTTCGTATTGCAATTACCGATGCGAAAAAATGAAATAAAAAATTTATGTCCGTGAAATAAATCTTTGGCACTCTTCCAAGTTGTCAACATCGTAAAAAAATTACTTTGTTGACGAAAAAGTTTTAGGGTACGCATCCCCCAGCGTTCCCCCAGAGAAACAGCACTGGCTATAACGAGTGTGCGGCACACTGCAGCTAGGCAGCCTTCTTCTGCGTGTGTGCTATTCTGACCCACACATCACCAAGCCGCAGTTACCAGCCTGTAGCTGCAACTGCAATACTCCACACTGGCTTTGATACCACATCTCATTAATTTCACTAGAAACTGGGTAGCCGTTGACACCCTCCACGGAGAAGACCCGGCCCATAGTGCCAAGTTCAGACACGATTCTCCACTGTAACTAGTTCTACCCTTAATGTATATAATAAGTACACGTTACTCAACTGGCTACTCCTAAACACTACAAAATTACTACATTTACCTTAAAAACTAAACATACTTACATATTCTCTTTTGCTCGGGATCTAACCTGTGGGAACTAGAACTACCCCGGATCATGCTTCTGAATGGCTCGTCATGTCAAATAAATAAAAACTATGTGGAGCAAAATCAGAGTCACTATGGCACCAGGAATTGCGACAGTCCAGGTAATTGTTACCCGACGTCTGCCATCCTGATATTGTTCCACATGCCCCATTAACTGCTCCACAACGATATGCCCCTGCTGCGTGGCTATCGTCTGACTTATTGCCTAATCGAATCCTTACTTTCCTGAACAATACCTCCGAGCCAACTCTATTCCTTTCACTATTTCCGGGGGCTTGTCTGGTCAGTATAGCCGCAGATGGGTTACACTTAACAGAGTTAGTCCTATCATTGTAACTGGTAAATTCAATATTGGACCCATAATATCGTACATGCTTCTGTTTATCGATAACCAAATGCCTCTTAACTCCGAGTGGCTTGCATCCCGTGAGCTTTCTTTGCCCATAGTATATGACAACATAGTAATGGTTGCTAGCTGCTAAGTACAAACCCACTTTTGTTCCATCACCTCATTCTGGGACAGACAACCCCTGCCTCGCACCTGAACGACTGTAAGATGCACAGGCTTCCACCCATCTGAATATCACGAGTCGGGCGTACGGTTACCACACCACTCTGTCATTGCTGAATCTCGCCTCCAGTCGTCATCACGTGCCAGCCTCCATCTTCTGCCACTGTAATACCCCTTCCTCTCTCACCTGCACCAACTTCCCAGCTGCCTCTAGCTTCACTGGACAGACGTGCATCGTGCAACGCCTAAACAGCACGCGCTCGTCTGCCACCAGTGCGCTCGCCGACACGCACAACTGCGCACTATCTGTTACCTCCGCAGTTTCTCAAAAAATGGCTCTGAGCACTATAGCACTATGGGACTTGACATCTGAGGTCATCAGTCCTCTAGAACTTAGGTTAGTTAGGTTTAAGTAGTTCTAAGGACATTACACACATCCATGCCCGAGGCAGGATTCGAACCTGCGACTGTAGCGGTCGCGCGGTTCCAGACTGAAGCGCCTAGAACAGCTCGGCCACCACGGCCGGCTCCGCAGTTGCTCCACAGTAGTAGAAAGGCAAGTTCTGGCCGCTCAGCTCTGTCGTTAACTGCACCTTTCCCAATCCCTTCACGTATCGCTGAGGTGACAATGAGACTAGACTTAATTGCCAGTGCCCGATGAATGGCTTCCTGCAATTTCGTCAGCTGCAGTCTTTTGTACCAGATATTACCACTGGCGACTGTAACGGTCTTTCCAGTATTATTCTTGCATCCAGTTCTTTAGTCTGTGATTCAACTGCCTCTAAATCCCAGTTCAAAGTGTTAGCTGATGCTGTGGAATAATCTATCACTTCTTTAGTAAGCTGCCGAAGCGCGCGTGTACTGTTCGACGTACCACTCTCCTAACTCACAATCCGTGTGGAATGCTACTCCACAGCCACCGTCTTCCCTTGTGGCAACTGCTGTTTCGTTCAGATCGCTTATGTTGCTCGTGTCTGCTGTGCCAAATATGTTCTTCAGTTTTATATCTCCAGCGTCTGTCCATCCCCTTTTTACCCTCCTTAACTCGTTTGGCAGTATTCCTGTCACTTTATGCATCTGCTCCTGCAATCGATCATATGCACTGAAAAATTTTCTGTGTTCTTTTGACCACTCCCTAAACACTCTGTTACTACTTACTAACTGCCGAAGACCCAAAAACACCTCCTCCAACCTCCTTATCTCATTCTGCAGCTCCCACACGGTGAATACTAAGCTCAATGGGCAAATGGGTGTCGCTCAACTCCACTGGCGGCTCTCTCGTGACTGAGAGCAGGCTGCCCCGTCCCGTGATCAAACAGCGGACCCCATACTGCATTCCATTGCTCTGGGTGTCACAGGTTCGTGGTGGAGGCTGTGATATGGAGACGAGAATGTTTTACTACACGAATGGCTGGGTACTTATGTGCTCTAGACTACATTCATTCAGGGCTTAAGGCACATTCTCTAAACACTTCTGTGTTGGCAGGTGAGGAAAGGCTCCTGTCCTTCTGTTAGCGTATTGCAGCGTCGCCTGTTCAAAAATGGTTCAAATGGCTCTGAGCGCTATGGGACTCAACTGCTGAGGTCATTAGTCCCCTAGAACTTAGAACTAGTTAAACCTAACTAACCTAAGGACATCACAAACATCCACGCCCGAGGCAGGATTCGAACCTGCGACCGTAGCGCGCGTCGCCTGTTGCTATACTGTGCACAGCTGGCTCTGCTATACAACGCCTGTCAGATGTGTTTTGCTTCACAATGCATAACACTCTTGCCTGTTTGCGGCTGACTCTGTTGTAACTCTGTCCCACTCTGGCGTAGTTTTTGACTGAATACCGTCGATACGCTACACTAGCCCGTTCTTGAAACTTAGACATAAACTATCCTGAGTGGGTCTACTGGCAATCTTCAACAGTTTGCCAGTTCATTTCTTTCAGCGTCTCAGACTCTCCCAAGGGTCAAATAAGCTTGCAATCATTCGTGCTGCTCTTGTCTGCGTACATTCAATATCCCCTGTCAAAATGGTTCAAATGGCTCTGAGCACTATGGGACTCAACTGCTGTGGTCATAAGTCCCCTAGAACGTAGAACTACTTAAACCTAACTAACCTAAGGACATCACACACATCCATGCCCGAAGCAGGATTCGAACCTGCGACCGTAGCGGTCGTGCGGTTCCAGACTGTAGCGCCTTTAACCGCTCGGCCACTCCGGCCGGCTATCCCCTGTCAGTCCTACTCTGTAAATAACTAGTGTGACCCATCCTAGCATATTGCTCAAGTATGTGGGATCTGTACAATCACCTTTGACAACCAATTGCATTTTCCTAGTATTCTACAATTAAGTGGAAGTTAAGCATCTATGTGATCAAATAGTTTAAATGGCTCTGAGCACTATGGGACTTAAGTTCTGAGGTCATCAGTCCCCTAGAACTTGTTGTTGTTGTGGTCTTCAGCCCTGAGACTGATTTGATGCAGGTCTCCATGCTACTCTATCATGTGCAAGCTTTTTCATCTCCCAGTACCTACTGCAGCCTACATCCTTCTGAATCTGCTTAGTGTATTCATCTCTTGGTCTCCCTCTACGATTTTTACCCTCCACGCTGCCCTCCAGTACTAAATTGATGATCCCTTGATGCCTCAGAACATGTCTACCAACCGATCCCTTCTTCTAGTCAAGTTGTGCCACAAAGTCCTCTTCTCCCCAATTCTATTCAATGTCTCCTCATTAGTTATGTGATCTACCCATCTAATCTACCCTATAACTTAGGTTAGTTAGGTTTAAGCAGTTCTAAGGACATCACACGCATCCATGCCTGAGGCAGGATTCGAACCTGCGACCGCTATGTGATCAATCCACTTCATATACCTATGCAGTGTTACACGCAGGTATTTCTTTGAGTTCACAAATCCCAACTGTGACTCGCTGATATGTTCATAGAATATTATGTTTTTCGTTTTGTGACGTTGACAGTTTTACACTTCTGAACGCTTAAAGCAAATTTTATCAAGGTATGACTGAATATGAGTATAGCTTCTACATCTACATCTACATCTACATCGATACTCCAGAAGCCACCATGCGGCGCCTGGTGGAGGGTGTCCTGTACCAGTGCTTGTCATTTCGTTTCCTGTTCCAGTCGCAAATAGAGCGACGGAAGAACGACTGTCTGTACCCCTCCGTATGAGCCCTAATTTCTCGATTCTTATCTTCGTGGCCCTTACGTGCAATTTTACAGGCGGCAGTAGACTCGTTCGGCTGTCAGCTTCCAATGCCGGTTTTCTAAATTTTGTCAGTAGCATTTGTCGAAAAGTACGTTGCCTTCCCTCCAGGGAGCCCCATTTGAGTTCCCGAAGAATCTTCGTAGCACTTTTGTGCTGTTCGAACCTACTGGTACCAAATCTAGTAGCCCGCCTCTGAATTTCTCCGACGTCTTCCTTCAATCCGACCTTGTACGGATCCCAAACACTCGAGCACTACTCAAGAACAGGTCGCACCAGCGTCCTATATGCGGTCTCTACAGGTGAACCTTTCCTAAAATTCTCACACTAAACCAGAATCGACCATTCGCCTCCCCTACGACAGCTCTCAGATGCTCGTTCCACCTCGTAGCACTTTGCAACCCTACGCCCAGACATTTAAACGACTTGACGGTTTTATTTTTATTTTTTATTTATCCAAGCAGGTCACTAGTAGTACTATATCCTAACATTACAGGTTTGATCTTCCTATTCATCTGCATTAACTTACACTTTTCCACATTGAGGGCTAGCTGGCATTCATCACACCAACTGGAAATTCTAAGTCGTCTCGTATCTTTCTACAGTCAGTCAACTTCGACACCTTACCGTACACCATGACATCATCAGCAAACAACAGTAGATTGCTGCCCACACTGTCCACCAAATTACTTATGTATATAGAAAACTTTCCCCTGGGGCACTCCTGATGATACCCTTGTCTCTGGTGAACACTCGCCGTTGAGGACAACATTCTGGTTTCTATTATTTAAGAATTCTTCGAGCCACTCACGTATCTGTGAACTTATTCCACATGCTTGTACCTCCATTAACATCATGCAATGGGGCGCCAAGCCAAACGCCTTCTAGAAATCTAGAAATATGGAATCTGCCTATTGTCCTTCAGCCATAGTTTCTAGTATATCATGTGAGAAAAGGGCAAGCTGAGTTTTCCAGCAGTGATGCTTTATAAAACCGTGCTGATTCGTGCACATAAGCTTCTCAGTATCAAGAAAGTTTATTATATTCGAGCTGAGAATGTGTTCAAGGATTCTGCAGCAAAAAGAAGTTGGGGATACTGGTCTGTAATTTTGTGGGTCCATCCTTTTACCTTTCTTATATACTGGAGTCGCCTGCGCTTTTTTCCAGCAGCTTGGGACTTTGTGCTGCGCAAGAGATTCACGATAAATTCAAGGTAGATAAGGAGTCAATGCCGTAAAATCGAACTGGGATTCCATGTTGACCTGAGGATTTATTTACTTTCAAATCTGTCAGTTGTTTTTCTCCGCCAGGTATGCTTAGTGGGCTGGGCTAGCACCTGGATGGGTGACCATCCAGTCCACTGAGTGCTATTGGCAAATGGGGTGCACTCAGCCCTTGTGAGTCAAACTAAGGAGCTACATGATTGAGAAGTAGCGGCTCTGGCCCATAATTGACATACAGCTGGGAGAGCGGTGAGCTCACCACATGCCCCCCCCCCACCCCCCCCCCCCCCACCCCACTCATATCCGCATCCAATGACGTCTGTGGGCTGAGGATGACACAGTGGTCGGTCGGTAGCATTAGGCCTTCATGGCTTGTTCGAGCAAACTTTAGTTTTAGTTTTTTAGGTATGCTTACTACTATGTCGTCCATACAGGAGTCTGTCCCATGGCCAAATGACACTATGTTTGTATGATTCTCCTGTGTGAACGATTACTTGAAAGAGAAATTTAAAACTTCAGCTTCTGTTTTGCTATTGTTAACTGCCGCACCAGACTGGTCAACAAGAGACTGAATGGAAACCTTACACCCGCTTAGCGATTTTACATAGGACCATAATTTTCTTGGGTTCTCTGCCAGATCTTTTGCTCCATAAGAGTACGAGGTGGTGGACATCTCTTCCGAACAGCACGTTGTAAGCATCCCAGTTGCTCAATAATGTTCATGTCTGGGGAGTTTGGTGGCCATCAGAAGTGTTTAAACTCAGAAGAGTGTTCATGGAGCCACTCTGTAGCAATTCTGGATCTGTGATCGCATTGTCCTGTTGGAATTGCCCCGAGTCCATTGGCATGCACAATGGACGTGAATCGATGCACGTGATCAGACAAGATGCTTATGTACGTGCCATCTGTCACAGTCACATCTAGACGTACCAGGGGTCTTATATCACTCCAACTGCACATGCCCCACACTCTTACAGAGCCTCCATCAGCGTGAACAGTCCCCTGCTGACATGCACGGTCCACTGATTCATGAGGTAGTCTCCGTACCCATATATGTCCATCTGTTCGATACAATTTGAAAAGAGACTCATTGGACCAGGTGACATGTTTCCTGTCAGCAACAATCCAATGTCGATATTGACGGGCGCAGGCGAGGCATAAAGCTTTATGTCGTGCAGTCCATCAAGAGTACACAAATGGGCTTTTGACTGCGGAAGCCCATATCGATGATATTTCTTTCAATGGTTGTCACGCTGACACTTGTTGATAGCCCAGTATTGAAATCTGCAGCAATTTGCGGAAGGGTTGCAATTCTGTAACGTTGAATGATTCTCTTCAGTCGTCGTTGGTCCCATTCTTGCAGGATCTTTTTCCAACGGCAGCAATGTCGAAGATTTGATATTTTACGCGATTCCCGATATTCACGGTACACTCGTGAAATGGTGATACGGGTAAATCTCCACTTCATCGCTACCTCGGACGTGCTGTGTCCCATCACTCGCGCGCCGACTATAACACCACGTTCAAACTCACTTAGATCTTGATAACCTGCCATTATAGCAGCCATAACCGACCGATCTAACAACTGCGCCAGACACTTGTCTTATTTAGACGTTGCTGACCGCAGCGCCTTATTCTGCCTGCTTACGTATAATTGTGTTTGAATACACTTGGCTATTATACTTTCTCTGGCGCTTCAGTATAGATCTTTTCACAGACTGTATTTCGTTGTAGATAACTGAATCATCTTTGGAAAATTTAAGTTTACTATTAATATTGTCTGCAAGATCAGTGGCATAAAACTTGAATGGCAAGGGACCCCGCACACTTCCCTGGGTTACACCAGATGTTACTTCTACATTTCCGTCATCTCAGGTAACACGTTGTGTCCTTCCTACCGAGAAATCCTCAATCCAGTGGCAAATTTCGTCTGATAACTCGTATGACCGTACCTTTGACAATAAACAGAGAAGTGATTTCGAGTCAAATTCTCTCTGGAAATCAAGAAATACTACATGTACCTGAGTGCCTAGTTGGTTTCACATGATTGATGTTCTCGGAATCCATGCTGGTTGGTATGGAGGAGGTCATTCTGTTCGAGGTATCTCATTATGTTTCAGCTCAGAATATGTTCTACAACAAACAGATGTCAAGAATACTGGACGGTAGTTTCGTGGATCACTTCTACTATCCTTCTCGTAAACAAGTGTGACCTGTGCTTTCTTCCAACTACTGGGCACAGTTTTTTATTCGAGCGATCTACGAGGCATTGTACCTCGAAGAGTGGCTCCTGCGATGTTGAAACTTGCGTGCCTCAGTGGCAAATGTAAGCGAACTTTTATCTACATTTACGTCTACGTTTACATGATTACTCTGTAATTCACTATTAAGTGCCTGGCAGAGGCTTCATCGAACCACCTTCAAGCTATTCCTCTACTGTTCCACTCTCCAACATGCATGATTTATCGTGGAACTGAAATTTATCGTATTTCTTTTGGTACTGGTGTGGATGACTTTACACTTTTCATTATATGGAGTCAATTGCCACTTTTCGCAACACACAGATACCTTGTCTAAATCGTTTTGCATTTCGTTTTGATGACCTGCTGACTTTATAAGACGGTATATGACAGCTTCATCCGCAGACAATTTGAGTGCTACTCAGATTTTCTCCTAAATCCTTATGTAGGTCAGGAACGGCAGAGGGCCTATAATACTTCCTTAGCGAACGTCAGGTGTTATTTCTGTTTTACTCGATGGCCTTCTGTCAGTCACTACGGACTGTGAGCTTCCTGACATGAAGTAACGAGTCCAGTCACACAACTAGTCCGACAGTCCATAGGAACGCAGTTTGGTTAGAAGGTTCTTATCAAATACGGTGTCAGAAGCCTACTGGAAATAGAAAAAAAGAAAGGAATCAGTCTGACATCCCCTATTAATACATTGTGTTGCTTTTTCGTTCGCAGCACTTTAATTTTTTTCGGAAATAGTCGCGTGGGCGAGACTGCAAACTGTGGGAATGGTATCGCTGTATCAGACAGAGGAGTACCTCTGAAGTGTTAGCAGTAAGAAGTACAAGAACACTAACAACAAACAAAACTCACTGGCTAGTTTCAAAAGTAGCGTCGATTTTTTGCACAGTCTCACCCAAAAACAAAAAAAACAAAAAACAAAAAAACGCGTTCGCTTATTGTCCAGTGTTGAAGGGAGAAGCGAAAAGTGGAAACTAGCGAAAGATGGAGCATTTGAGCGGACACTATCCAAATCTACTTAGTTTGGTTCGCCACTCCTGCAGTTTCTCAATGACATTCATGAGCCAAAAGAAACTGCAGACTCCGTGGACAAAGAGACAGCTTGTTTATTTTTATTTTATGCTGTGAAAGTAACATTCGTTTACAGATATTTTCCGACGGTCCACCTTCTTAGAAGAAAAGTTAAGGAAAAACAAATCTACGTTTACAGCATTTGTAGACTTAGAGAAAACTTTTGACAGTGCTGACTCTTTGAAATTCTGAAGACAGCAGGGGTAAAACACAGGCTGCAAAAGGCTGTTTAAAACTTGTATAGAAACCAGACAGCAGTTATAAGGGAAGCAGTGTTTGATAACAGAGTGAGACAGGGCTCTAGCCTATCCAGTCGGATTTCCTATATTGCTTGCACAGTGTACAAAGAAAAATTTGGAGAAGAAATTCAAGTTCAAGAAAAAGAAGTAAAAACTTTGCTGTCTCTGAGGTTTGCCAATGACACAACTGAAATGTGGCTTGTATTGTACCTGACCGAAGGAAATGAGAGGGTATCACTGAATCACTGAGATGGCTAAATAGCTTAAAGTCGTTTGGAACAGTAAGTACAGGAATGCCACAAGGTTCTGTGCTGAGCCCTTAGCTCTTTCTTATTTTTATTCCACTTTGTACAAAAGCTACTAGCAAATTTACTCTCTTTGCTGACAATACATCCCTTTTAGTTGAAAGCACACCTGACAGTGACATTACAACGTCTGCCAACTTTGTGTTCCATGATCTCCATAGGTGGTTCAGTTAAAATGGCATGGTTTTAAATTTTAAAAAAAGCTGGGTTCATTTCCATGGGTCTCAGAAAGTTCAGGAGGATATGTGTCTAAACCATAGTGATCATTATATACTGCAAGTTCGTTCTTCAAAATTTTTAGGCCTTCACATCGACAAGAAACTAAATTGGTCTTGCCATATTCTGGACTTTTAGTTCAGCAAGTTATGCTTTACATATTGTAGCAGCAACTGCTAATACTGACACTGTTAAGGCTACTTATTTGGCTATTTTCATTCATTTTTGCCATATAGCGTAATATCTTGGGGTAACCAACCAATGGCAAATAAAGTATTTGCTTAGAATTCTGACTGCTCTTTTCTGAGTCACAGAGTTATCAGAAATCGTTCCTGCAGAAAACACTTTAAAATACATAAAATATTATCAATGACCTTATATTACATCCCATCTCTTATATGCTTTTTAATTAAAAACCTACCATGTACAAAATCAATAGTGCTTTCATGACTACAAGACAAGGTCAAAACATGACTTGCATGTCGACAGAAAAAACTTGAGTCAACTACAAAAGATGTAAACTGCTCAAACATAAAAAAATCTTAGCAATGTAATGACACAGTTTAAAAGTAAATTAAAGATTATCTCGTGGAAAACTTTTTTACTCTTTTAACGAAATCTTTAATGTAAACATATCTTCATCATAATTTAGTTATGACACACTGTACTTGCAACATTTGCTGTTACCAATTGGTAATCACAACCTATGTTAGCATTGAAATTTTTTCTCAGGTTGATGATGTACTTAAATTCTCTCTACCTTTTAACTTGTAATGTATAATAATTGAAATTTATTATGCGATTGTTTTATACCTCTGTTCACTTTTGGAAATGCCTAAGCTTGTAATTATTAGCGTATTTTCTTCCTGTACAAATCACAATTTGTATCTTTTGGGATCTGAAAGTATTGTCTTCATGTTCCTTGTCCATGTAATTCTCTTGTACATTGGATCAACAGAACACGAACAAATAAATAAAATGATATAAAATTTAAACTCCTATTTTGCATATAAGAGTGGCACAGAGTGTATTTGTTCCTTATTTATGTAGAAAGCCATGTCACGAGAAGGAATTTTTGGCGTGATATCCATGGGTGTCTTAGTTTCGATAACCATATCTTAATACAACTGGCCTGCCATATCCTTGATACAGTCGGAAAATAATACGTGTAACACACTGTTACATTACTGAAGCAGACCTTGTGAAGTTTTCTGTGGATGGTTTCTGCTGCAGGAGGAAGTCAAATGAAGTGGCGTACGTTGTCACATGAGGCATATTGTTAAGGGATCCTAGATGGGCACAAATTTTGCCGGCCGACCGATTGACCAATTTCGTGACGTTGCACACACGTCCGGAGCGATCGACGCAGTCTACACAGTAGTGATGGGCTAAACTGCGATTTTCCGATATCAGTGATTTCTGTGAATGCTACTTTTCAGTATGTGTTATTCTTAACTGTGATTTGTCGCAGTTAAGAGTCGCAGTTAAGGAACCTAAGTCGCGTATCCCTCCGCCACTGCTATTTCTGCTACTTCCGCGATTTCTGCGACTTCTGCGATTTCTGCTACTCCTGCGATTTCTGTGACTTCTGCTACTTCTGCAATTTCTGCGACGTACCACCGTATGAAAAAGTTACATCTGTCCACACAGAAAATTGCATCTCAACAAACCTGACATTGGTAAGTATGTTTTACGTTTATTCTTCCGTTGGCTTTAATTTTGTATTAAAGGACCAACTGTGAAAATATTAATAGTGTAATTAATATGTAAGTAGCCGCACAGTACCGTAATAGTTCGTGTTTAGAAAATGAATTCTAACATATTGTTATGTTCATAGGTACCTGAACTACATTTCAGTCACTCAGTAAAGAGATAATTCAAAATATCATTGTCAACAGATCTGAAGAAATTGCCAGTCTTTAGACCGTTTTCGTCAGACGAGAGGTTAGTTTCTAAGCGTTTTGATGGACTTAATTACTTCAGTGAGATCGTTCTTGCGAATGTGATATAGCAAATATTAGCAAATGTGATATAGCAAATATTAGCAATCTACCCTGTCAATTATAATGCTAGTAATTAGTGACAGCAAAAATTGTTTAATAATCCTTGTGTTTTTGTAGACGCAGTTCTGACTGATTACTGGTTGCTGTACATATCTATCCACATGAAGGCTGTTGAGAGAGACTCGTGAAGATTCAAGACAGCTCTTAGAGGATTTGCAGTTTAAAAGTGAAATAATTATGAAATAAGTGTGCGACTGATTAAAGTGTTTTATTGAAGTTGTTGTGCGATTTTAAAGGAATAATAAATGTTAAATACATTGAGTGACTAATAAAAATCTCATTTTCGACATTTTAAGCCGTCCTATACCCGTAATTTTCCGCCACTTATTTATTGGTAAACCCCCCCCCCCTTTCTCCACAATCTTGGTGTGACACTGACCTGTAACATATCCCGAAGTCTACAATATGCATTTTGAGGCTGTTGTTATGAAAGTGGGGAAGTACAGATCTTCCAGTTAAATCAGGAATAGCTTAAGTGCATTACTTGAAAGTGACACAGGAAAAGCTTACTTATGTAGGTGGTAGTAGTGTCGGCAAAAAGTTCTTGTGTGTGAAGTTGCCATGTGGAACACCAGGTGTAAAACTTTTCTCCCGAGTCTTGAACTGTGTCGGAACAAAAGTGAGGCATTCATATGACTGTTTTCATTTCTCTACACTTATACAGATGTCCGAGTTCTGCTGTGTTAACGTTGCAAAGTCCTGTAGGCATGTGGAGTATTAACCAAAACTGTCACATTGGAAGCAGAATCAAACACATTTGTTACGTTACTTGATATTTTCAGGAGAAAAAGGCAATGTTGCTTCTTATTAATATAATACATTCAGAGTCACAGCAGTATTTGACCAACCATAACTGATGCTGAATGTGCATGTCGTCATATAATATGAAGGGCTTATTTCAATAGTGGTACAAGTCCATTACCAACACTTTTCTGTCTATAATGCTTCTAAAATTAGTGATCCAAACAAACATAAATAAAGGTTCATCTCTAGCAAGAAGCCATATGCTTGAATATTTCTGGTATCTCAACTGCAGATTTTTCAGCGCTCATTTAACTTTACGACTTTATATCTCAAAATTAAGAAAAATGGACTTGTACGACTACTGAAATAAGCCCTTCATATACATACACAGCACATCGATCTCGTGAGGCACAAGGCTCTCATAACGAAGTACGTACGTCGGTCAGCAGATGACACTAGGAAAAGTATGTTAACTGCGCTTTTTAGTTGCTACTTGCGACTCTTAGTTGCGATTTGTCACAGAAATCGCAGTTTGACTCGGTAGCGAATAGCGTAGTATGAACTTTGCTCAACAGATGGCAGTGCTAACTGCGCTTTTTAGTTGCTACTTGCGACTCTTAGTTGCGACTTGTCACGGAAATCGCAGTTAGACTCCATAGCGTACCGCAGAGATGGGCGTAGTACGAACTTTGACCCACAGATGGCACTGTTAACCGCGCTTTTTAGTTGCTACTTGCGACTCTTAGTTGCGACTTGTCACGGAAATCGCAGTTAGACTCCATAGCGTACCGCAGAGATGGACGTAGTACGAACTTTGGCCAACAGATGCCACTGTTAACCGCGCTTTTTAGTTGCTACTTGCGATTCTTAGTTGCGACTTGTCACGGAAATCGCAGTTAGACTCCATAGCGTACCGCAGAGATGGACGTAGTACGAACTTCGGCCAACAGATGCCACTGTTAACCGCGCTTTTTAGTTGCTACTTGCGACTCTTAGTTGCGACTTGTCACTGAAATCGCAGAACGCAGTGCTAAATTCGACCAATAGATGGCTCACGTCTTTGAATGTGAAATACTATTTGCGACTGCTAACTGTGACTGAAATCGCAGTTAGATTCTGTAAAGTTGCTACTGTGATATCTGTGACTTCTCAGTCACTGTGATTTGTAACAGATATGCGATTTCCTGCCCACCACTACTACACAGGTCCCAATCGATTGCACTCAAACAAATCACAACAGCGCTGCGCTGTTCACTGAGTTTTATATCCTACGAGATCCCGCTTGGTTTTGGGGTTTGCCTTTGTAATTTTAGAGGTAACAAGGTCAAAAAAAAAAAAGCCGAGAGAAAGCTGTGGGCAAAGAACTGCCTAATGCAAGGAAAGAAATTCACGCATATTCTGTTACTTAAGCAGCTGGGAACCGATGGTTTTAGTAAATATCTAAGAATGAATGAATCATGGATTTCGGAGCTGCTGAACTCCGTCAAACCATTCTTAACGAAAAAGAATACAGGCATGCGAGAGGCTTTCAGTGGCCAAAAATCGTAATGTAGGTAACAGCAACATACAGAGGTTAAGATGACCTCAAATTCAATAGTGTTGTATTCCCACAGTTATTACCTACAATGATGCCTGAAACTTCCACCGTGGTTTATAGTTCACTGAGGAAATGTGATAAAGCAAATAAATAAAATAAAAGAAATTCATGTAAACGTTATCAATTTATTTATGCATGTAATTTTGAAGACAACTTGTAAAATTAAGAAATTGAATTCGAATTCCTGAAAGAAATACTACACATGATGGTGATCTAATAAATACAACAACAGATACATAATAAATGAAGCATTTAACAACTTCTATAACGAAAAAAAATTCCACACTTTGCTCCTCGTAGCAGAGGGCTTCAATATTTGCTGGGCCTTTTCAGCACTTGCAACGTCGAAACTAAGAGTATTTTCTGAATTAACTTCCATTGAACATTTCGGTTTTTAGATTTCATTTCAGATAAGTATTGGAAATAAAACCATGAAAGAGAAATACAAACATGTAAATTAGTTAAAAAAATGAAAAAAGTCCTTCATTTCTTGCATTTGTATTGCTATAAGCCTCGCACAATATGTTCCACAAACATCTGCAGTCTTTATATTTCTACATAAACTCCATCCTTGAAGTAACGCCCTCCTCGCGCCATACCATGTATGTTAGAACAGCATTTAGTCTCGTGCACAGTGTCAAAAGTCGAACTTCTGTCAGGCAGTTGGCAAGCCTCTTAAGCAAATTCATGAGGTTGTAAGTTGCAGTAGTTTCTTGGAGTTTAAGTATTCATTTCTTGGTCTCCCTCTACGATTTTTAACCTTACATCTTCCTGAATCTGCTTGAGTATTCAACTGTTAGTCTCCCTATACGATTTTTAACCACACACTCGGCTCCATTACTAAATTGGTGATCCCTTGACGTCTCAGAATGTATCCTGTCAACCAATCCCATCTTTTTGTCAGGTTGTGCCACAAATTTCTTTTCTCCCCAATTCTATTCAGTACTACTCGTTAGTTACCTGATCTGCACATCTAATCTACATCATTCTTCTGTAGCACCATGTTTCAAAAGCTTCTATTCTCTTCTTGTCTAAACTGTTTACCGTCCATCTTTCACTTCCATACACAGCTACAATCCATACAAATACTTCCAGAAAAGCCTTCATAACAGTTAAATCTATATTCGATCTTAACAAATTTCTCTTCTTAATGAACGCTTTTCTTGCCATTGCCAGTTTACATTTTATATCCTCTCTGCTTCGGCCATCATCAGTTATTCTGTTGCCCAAATAACAAAACTCGCCTTTACTCTAAGTGTCTCATTTCCCAATCCAATTCACTCTGCATCATCTGATTTAATTCCACTACATTCCATTATCCTTGTTTTGCTTTCGTTGATGTTCATCTTATATCCTCCTTTCAAGGTACTGTCCATTTCATTCAACTGCGCTTCTAAGTCCTTTGTAATTCTGTCAGAGACAGCAGTGTCATTGGCAAACCTCAAAGTTCTTATTTCTTCTCCCTGAACTTTAATTTCTCCTCCAATTTTTTCTTTCCTTTCCTTTCCTTTCCTGTTTGCTCAACGCACAAACTGAATAACATTGTCTCACTCCCTTCTCAATGTTGTAGTCTGTCCTCTTGTAGCAGTAAGATACAGGGAGTGAAAAGCTAGTTACAACTTCCACTTCTTCAGAATTTGAAGGAGAGTATTCCAGTTAACATTGTCAAAAGCTTTCTCTAAATCTACACACGCTATAAACGCAGATTTGCTTTTCCGTAACTCATCTTCTAAGGTAAGTTGTAGAGTACTCAAGTGTTCCCACATTTTGCCGGAATCAAGTGTTCCCACATTTTGCCGGAATCCAAATTGTTCTTCCCCGAGGTTGGCTTCTATTAGTTTTTCCATTTTTCTGTAAGGAATTCGTGTTATTATTTTGCAGTCGTGATGTATTAAAGTAATATTTCAGTAGTATTCGCACCTATCAGCAACTGCTTTCTTTGGAATTGGAATTATTATATTCTTCTGGAAGTCTGAGGGTATTTCGCCTGTCTCATACATCTTGCACACCAGATGGAAGACTTTTGTCATGGCTGGCTCTCCCAAGGCTATCAGCAGTCCTGATAGAATGTTGTAAGTGAAAACAAGGCTCCAGGGGTAGAAGTCTTTCTATCAAATTCTTCTCGCAGTATCATGTCTCCTCTCTCACCTTTCTCTGTGTCGTCTTCCATTTCTATTACATTGGTTGTAAGTTCACCTCTCTTGTATAGACCCTTTATATACTCCTTCCACATTTCAACTTTCCCTTCTTTGCTTGTGACCGGTTGCCATCTGAGCTCTTGATATCATACAGGTGCTTCTCTTTCTCCATTGGCCTCTTTAATTTTCCTGTAGGCATTAGCTATCTTTCCTCTGGTTCCTTACATTTGTCCTCTAGCTGTTCTTGCTTAGTCATTTTGTTCTTCCTGTCAGTCTCATTTTTTAGACGATTGTATTCCCTCTCGCCTGCTTCATTTACTGCATTTTTATATTTTCTCCTTTCATCGATTAATTTCAGTATCTCCTGTGTCACCCAAGGATTTCTAATAGGCCTTGTCGTTTTATCTGTCTTATCCTCAGCTGCCTCCACTGTTTCATCTCTCAAAGCTACTCATTCATTTTCCACTGTATTCCTTTCCCCTGTCCACGTCAATCGTTCCCTAATGTTTCCAACTGCCTACTCTTTTGCAATTTCTTTAGTTCAATCTACAATTCAAAGCCAATAAATGATGGCCAGATTCCACATCTTCCACTCGAAAATGTTTTACAAATTAAAATCTGATTCCAAAATCTCTATCTTATGTAAAGGTTTCAGATTGATTGTGTACATGGAAGAGACCTGGAGACACAACTATACAGTCTTCTTTCACAATTTTTAAACCATCTATTAGTGATCATTAAATTATGCTCTACCAGGTGGTTTCCTTTTTCATTCCTTCCTGCCAGTCCACATTCACTTACTATTTTTCCTTATCTTCCTTTTCCTACTACTGAATTCTAGTCCTGCATCAAAATTAAATTTTCGTCTCCCTTAACTACCTGAATAGTTTCTTTCATCTGATTATACATTTCTTCAAATTCTGCATCATCTGTGGAGCTTGTTGGCATATAAACTTGTAAGACACAAAACCGATACCCACCACAGTCAATCTTGGCTACAATGATGTGTTCACTAAGCTGTTCACAGTAGCCTAACCCTATTCCTATTTTCTTATTCACTATTGAACCTATTCCTGCATTACCCCTATTCAGTCTTACATATATAACCCTGAGTTCGCCAGAGCAGAAATCCTGTTCCTCCTGTTACCGATCTTCACTAATTCCCCCTATATCTAACTTCAACCTATCCATTTTCCTTTTCAATTTTCGAACCTCCCTGCCTGATTAAGGGAACTAACATTCCTCACTCTGTTACATAGAACGCCAGTTTTGGTTTTCCTGATGACAGCATCGTCGTGAGTAGACCAGCCTAGAGATTTGAATAGAGGAGTATTTTACCTCCGGAATATTTTACCCGAGAAGATGCCATCATCATTTAACCATACAATAGAGCTGCATGTCCTCGGGAAAAATTATGGCTGTAGTTTCCCCTCACTTTCAGTCGTTTGCGGTACCAGCAGAGCGAGGCTGTTTTGATTCATGTTACAAGGCCAGATCAGTCAATCATCCAGACTGTTGTTCCTGCAACTGCTGAAAAGGCTGCTGCCCCTCTTCAGGAACCACACGCTTGTCTGGCCTCTCAACAGATACCCCTCCGATATGGTTGCACCTATGGTACGGCTATCTGCATCGCTGAGGCACGCAAGTCACCCCACCAATGGCAAGGTCAATGGTTCATGGAGCGGTATGTGGAACGAAAAGCATTTAAGAAGCTCCCTCTTAGATAAATAACTGTGCCAGTCATGTGAAGTACCTTCTAACTTGTGCGAAAAATTACAATTCACTGCCTGAAATGTAAACTTCTTCCTTTGCTGTTGAAAGTAACTGAAACAACGGAAAAAACACCGGCAAGAATATGTCTATACCAGTACCAGAATATATTTTGTCTGCATGTATATTGTTTCTTTGAAGGTGTTCTTGTTTGGAAGGGATGTCTCTTAAAATAACTAGCTTGTAAATTTTCTTTTATACGTTATAGGCGGCTGACGATGAGACTAAGTAACCTTTTGATTCTTTCTTACGTGTGCGTGTCTTTTATATATATTTTCTTCTGACGACGAGTGGTAGTTTGTTTTTACCAGATAATCAATGTGTTTTCAATATCCACTCGCATTTTCTGTGTTTCATGTTTATTTTGTAAATTTATTGATTATAACAATACCCAGAAGGTCTCAGAGACGTGAAGGTGAATTTAAAAGTCTTACTATCACCAGGACTCGAACCAGAATTGTCACGTATGTAATCTTCGCCCTCTACTGGGACGAATAATATGGGATACCTTTATCTTTGTTCTGTGTCATAAGCCTCCTAAAATATTTAAACGCGCCGCTCAAGCATTATGTGACATTTACCATCAATAACGTGTACGTTTTCGAGAGAATCTCATTGTACTAGTGTTTTGGAGTGACTGACGACGAGCTTTTGTCGGACGGTTGGCACGACAGTGCTGCACAAGGCATAATTTGTACGGCGAAACGAACGCCCAGGTGACGTTGGCGAAACGGAGTGGACAATCGAATCGATCGCTCAACTAACTGATGCGTATGTAGGCCCTCTAAAAGCACAAAAGCTGCCAGGCAGAAACAACATCTAACATGCGAGTTTTTCAGTTCATATCAGGATTAGTGTCAACCACTTCCTTCTTTTCAAGTACATATATTGGCGATGTGACAGTTTCTTGTAGCCAATGGGAAGTAAGTTAAGATAAGGCCGGTATTACACTATCAAATTTCTTCGTCAAAGATTTGATCAAAGATGTGATCCAATATTCCGTCAAATATATTTGACAAAGATCTTTGATGACAATGTAATACCCCGTCTAGCGCTACGTCAAAGTTCAAGACGTCTGACAAAAACAAATTGTTATTTACCGCAGCAGCTGCTTGTACCACAACTGCCGTGTGTGCACATGTGATACAGAAGTGGGGGAAAAAAAGGAAACGTACCTGGGTGAAGCCATGGGTTTCACGATGAGACCAAAAAAGCATTCAACAAAACTTGTTATGTGAGCTAATAGTGGAAGACGTCAAGTCGTACATCAATTACTTGCGAATGGATGAGCATACTTTTCAGTATGTGCTCAGTGAAGTGATTCCTCATGTCTCAAAACACAATACTCACCTAAGAACTGCTATATCTGCAGAAGACAGGCTCACTGTAACACTTCGATTCCTTGCTAGTTACTCTAGCTTACAGTACAGCACTCGAATTCCACAGTGCACATTAAGTAAAATAATACCTGAAACATGTGAAGCCATTTATAAAGCACCAAAGGACCATTGTCTGAAGGTAAATAAATGTTCAATACAGTTTCTGTCCATTAAGATAAATTGTTATTTTATTTTATTCACATAGCAAATTTCAATTGATGTGTGAAACCACAAAATTAATAGAGATGTATGAGGCGGATGAGGCGCTTTACAATGTGAGGCACCCTGATTATAAAAATAGATTATGAAGATTAGAGAGATACAAAAATTATATACATATAAAATCGAGTCTTCTTCCTCTATTCCAGCCTGCTGCAAGGCAACCTGGATATACCCAGAGGCAGACGGTTGTGCTTGGGTTGTCACATGCAGCAAATCCCACCTGTCCATTAAATTCCGCTCCAGACAGTGCATTGTGGCAGTGGTGAATTCCTTGCCACCCACTTTTTCCATTCCATGCAGATCTGCTGTGATGTGGGCGCCAAGGGTACTGTAGCGGTCTTCTTGGACAGGCATGGTTCTGGCAGCATCAGCCATAGCCTTAAGTGTCCTGCTGGCCCCCACCATCACATCTGTTGCCACGTCTGGTGTGACTTCCCTCCTTTAAGTGGGAGGCCACTCTTGACGCAGGGGCTGGGGCTGTGCCTCGCTACATGCGACAGGCTCTTGCATCTCATGCTAAAAAATAAGAGATAAAAGCTATTAGTTACGTACTTCCTTGCACATACATAAATCTTATGTATTTACAGGTACCCACAAGCAGAGGAGAGTGGGAGCAAATAGGATTTCAAGAAGACGTGGAACTGTTATAACACTATAGGAGCAATGGACGGAAAGCACATTCATATTAAATGTCCACAAGCTAGTGGATCTCACTTTTGCAGTTACAAATCCTTCAACAGTATCATTTTATTTGGCACGGTAGATGCTTCCTACAAGTTTTTGTATGTTGATGTAGGAACTAATGGGCGTGTCGGTGATGCTGGAGTGTTTTCAAAAAGCAAACTGACCGATCTATTCTCAACATTCCTGAAGGCAGGAAGCTTGGGAACACAAACATTACAACTCCAATGGTAGTACTGGCAGATGACACATTTCCTCTTGAGTTATAACATTATGGAGCCATACCCCTTAAAAGGAATCACAAAAGAAGAAAAGGTTTTCAATTACAGACTGTCACGAGGAAGAAGATTAGTGGAGAGCAGCTTTGGTATGCTTGCAAATCGTTTCAGGATTTTTCTTACTACCATTAATCTGCCTCCGGAAAAAGTTACCACAATTACACTGGCTGCCTGCACATTGCACAACTTGTTAACTGAGAGAAGAAAACACTTGTACACTCGTCAGGAAACAGTGTCTGCCATAGTAGGAGACTGTGTCTCAAGATAAGTGCGAAGCACTGAGGACCTATAGCGAATGGAACCAATACCTTGCCAAGCTGCTTCTGGACGTCCAGTACACAGGAGAGCAGTTAGAGAATACTTTAAGACATTTTACAATGGCGCTGGAAAAGTGCCCTGGCAAGATAATCACATTTAGTTATGTAAAATCTAAACAAATGTACATACCTCAAACATTTCTTCGAACGTTGGTGTGGAACGTTCACTTTCACTTTCTGTGCTTTCTATGTTGCAAACACTCTCGTCCGCCTCTGTTGCCTGGTCCAGAAATTTCCGCATGTGGAACCAGTACCCTTGTGGAGTATACGCCGCCTGTGCATTGGCTCCACTTTTGCTTTTATACATCTGCAATATTAGTAATAAAAATAATGTAAACTACTTATAGGTTACGTAAACATTATTGTATGCTTCAAGTCGCTGCAGTGAACAAATGAATGCTAATCATTTGTATGACATGTAAACTTTACTTGCATAAATAAAAATAAATGAATATGTCAATACGTACTTTTGCTTTCTCGTACGACTAACTTGTGCGGAGACCATTAATCTTCATGTCCTCAGCCGTACATCCAGGCCGTATGTCACGGCTAATAATCTCCACAATACTTTTGTAACTCTCCAATCTTATTAATCTATTTTTATAATCAGGGTGCCTCACATTGTAAAGCGCCTCATCCGCTTCATAAATTTCTATTAATTTTGTGGTAGACGCCACACACCAACTGTACTTTGCTGCCATGTTCACAAACACTAAAGATGACAGAACGCTGCAGTGACGCTAGCGCTCCGCGTGTTAACATATCGCATAGCAGTGAACAGAAGACAAGCGATTTCTTTGATCAAATCTACGGCGAGGCCCTAGATTTGATCAAATATTGGACAACATTTGTCAAAGTTCCCTATTACACCATCAAATATCTTTGACAAAGATATTGGACAAAGAAATTTGATAGTGTAATACCGGCCTAACCAATGAGAGACGAGGATCGAGGAAACTGTTCGGAGCGCTGGAACTGAATCTGATCGACAGAAGTTCGTCGTGGTTTCCTCGAATATTCAGCAACACGCATTCGACATTAATTACTACTTTGTAGTGGAGGCTGCGATGAAATATAGGGTTGTAATGTAGGCCAAGGTTCTTTTATTGAACTGCTTTTCAGCTTAGCTAAATTTGTAGCTTAGACGCAGCTGTTTAAAGTTTCGTAGTTACAGCAGTTGGATAGAGAGGAGTCCTGCATACGAGTAATTGGCTTTGGCGAGTGACGTAAAAAACATGGAACAAACATCGTAAATATTATGTTCATTGTGACGTCACATAAATGTGGATTTCTTCAACGCGATAAAAACAGCGAGTTAAAAAAAAAGTTACAACGTCGCAAATAAACACTTAGGACTGCGAATATTCTAGTGAAAGAAATAATTTTTAGAGCGAAAAAGGAATCGAGTAGGTCCCATCGTAAAAACACACTGTATCGCTATAACGGACGTCAGATCATAAAATTTGAAGTGGAAAGAAGTGAGATCATTTCATTATGAATTTACAAATACTGTAGATGAACTGTTAGTCACTAAATCGAATCATAACCAAGAACTGTAACTGCCGCTATCTGTTAAAAACGCCAGAAACTATCAAAATGAAAAATACACATTAATTTCCTGAAAATACAGCCCATGTAACAGAAAACAACATGCTACTAAACGAAAGAGCTATAACTATCATTCAAAAAAAGTAAACTAGAAATACACTTACAGGCTGCTTTTCCAAAGTCTGCTACTGTTGATAATCACTCCCATGACTCTCGGAAATAATATTTGCTTCCCGAATAACCGTCGCTCATATTATACTCAAAAACCGCGAAATATTTATAATAAATAATTACTCGTGAATCGAATCATATTCAGAAATAAGCCAAACAAGCATCACAACGAACGAAGTGATAAAGTTAAATCGTTACTCTGTTATCAGCCAGTGACAATAGTAGTCATTCGTAAATAATATTAGCTGCAGTTTTCTATTAAATAATTCTTAATGAACCTCATAGTTAAAATATTTGACAAAGTCTTAAATACAAGTCGGATATTGCGAAGAGCATAATATATCACGACATACGATGCAGATAACCAAACGGCATTCGTTTCCTTCGACACCTCAACGAAATTTTCGCATTACACCTAACACACTACTCCTGCCACACATAGTTGTCTTGGCTTTAACGAGAAAACTGTTGAACTAAACTGACAGCAGAAAAGCTTTCTGTGATGACGTCTCATTCGTTGGCTTCGCCAATTCACAATTAAACTGCTGCATTCCAACCTAAACTACACCTCAGGCTCCAATGCAGATCAGTGCGTCACCACAAACTCTTTGTCCATTGAACGATTCGTTGGGTTCGCCACCTCACAACGAAACTGTTGCATTCCAACCTGATCTAGACCTCGAGTTACGCTACAGATCAGTGTGTCACCACAGAATTTTTTTTTCTCTCAGATTCGGTGGCTTCCTAAACTCACAACCAAACTGTTGCATTCCAACCTAACCTAGACCTCGGTCTACGTTACAGATCAGTGGGTCCCCACCGAAATTTTTTCCGCTGTCAGATTCGTTGGCTTCGCGAATCCCAACCTGACCTAGACCTCTGGCTAAGGTATAGATCAGATGTATCACCAAAGAAATCTTTTCCGCTGTCTGGTTTTTAGTTGGCAAAACCAACAAATCTAATTGTTGCGTTCCAACCTAACTTAGACCTCAGGTTACGCTACAGATCAGTGTGTCACCACAGGTACCTTTTCGACTATATTATGCTTTGCCAACTCACATGCAAATCGTCACTTTCTTTGCTAACCTAGACCTCCAGCTAAACCAGTCCATATTGTGACATTACGCTGGACTATTGACTCAGGAGGTAACTTCTCTCTCGGAAATTGCAGTTCGTCAATTTCTATAAAACCACCGGCCGACCAATTCTGTTCCTTCTCATAACAAAATGCAAATAAACTTCCAGGCAAAACGAACGCCAGTCTGTAACAGTTTTATAGTCTGCTTCTGCCCCATGAGCAGCAAACCAAATAGGAGATCTGAAACAAAAATATAAGAAAGTAATAAAATACTTTTCGTAGGAAGCCTTCATACCTCAAATCTTGGTAGCGGTCTTGCGGTAGCGTTCTCGCTTCCCGCGCACGGGGTCCCGGGTTCGATTCCCGGCGGGGCCAGGGATTTCCTCTGCCTCGTGATGACTGGGTGTTGTGTGTCTTTCATCATCATTTCATCTCCATCGACACGCAAGTCGCCGAAGTGGCGTCAACTCGAAAGACTTGCACCAGGCGAACGGTCTACCCGGAGGGAGGCCCTAGCCACACGGCATTTCCATTTACCTCAAATCATACCTTTCTAACAAACAGACCACCACACACCATCTTTTGGACAGTCCCATATAAACGAATAGCTCATGTGTTTCTCCGAAACCTTCGAAAGTGTCACAAACACTACATTTACAATAACTAAACTAAACTCCTCCCTGACACGCCATGAAGGCTCAAAGGTACTGACCAGCCACCATGTCATCCTCAGCTCATAGGCATCATCACTGGATGCGGATATGGAGGGGCATATAGTCAGCACACGGCTCTCCCGGCCGTATGTCAGTTTCCGAGACCGGAGCCGCTACTTCTCAATAGAGTAGCTCCTTAGTTTGCCTCACAAGGGGTGAGTCCATCCCATTTGCCAACAGCAGTCGGTAGACCGGATGGTCACCCATTCAAGTGCTAACCCAGCCCACACTTACAATAGCAAGCAATTAAATTGTACTGTCTGGCGAAGCTGTTTGGTGAACTGAGGCACCAATGAATGTCATCAATCTCACTATAGCGAAACAAAGCAGATGAATACGTTGCACCCCATTCCTGCTACTTTCCACATCTTCAAAATCAGCAGCAGAACTTGGCCCCACACTTTCCCCATATCTCTCAATGTTACCAATACTTGAAAAGCAATTTCAAATCCCACGCAAAGATTAACAAATTATTTTCTGAATAAACCAACGAGATTACACAGGAATTCAATTTTAAATACGCCCCAAAATGTGACGCCACAGCAGCCAGTACGTCACAGGTTAAAGTCGATCGGCTAGTATCGAACATTCCTCTAGAACTACTTTTGTTTTTCTCAAATTGTAATAACCTGATATGCCCAATAGCCTTGTAAAAGTAGTCCACAAATGAATAAAACAACATCAATTAGGCTACTACTACTAAAGTATCGTCAGGAATTGTAATTAAGTGTGATGAGAGTAAGCGTCATTTTCATGTGGGATATTGCAATGCAACCAACACGAGAAACAACAAAATTTAATAATTTCTGAAAATGCAATGATCGTCACTTTTGCTACACAGTATTTGAAAAAGACCAGCTTATCATGAAACTAGGTGCTGATTTGACAGTTGTACAAGTGGAGTTGGGAGTTTTAGGAGCTGCAGTCTGCAGTAGCAATGCGCTGAAGAGCTAAAGAAACTGGTACACCTACCTAATATTGTGTGGGGCCTCCGCAATCAAGCAGAAGTTCGGCAACACGACGTGGCATGGACTGGCTAATGTCTGAAGTAGTGCTGGAGGGAATTGACACCATGAATCCTGCAGGGCTGTCCACAAATCCGTAAGATCTCTTCTGAACAGCACTTCACAAGCCATCCCAGATACGCTCAATAACGTTCATGGCTGGGGAGTTTGGTGGCCAGTGGAAGTGTTTAAACTCAGAAGAGTGTTCCTGGAGCCACTCTGTAGGAATTCTGGACGTGTAGGGTGTTGCAGTGTCCTGCTGGAACCGCCCAAGTCTGTCGGAATGCACAATAGACGTGAATGGATACAGGTGATCAGACAGGATGCTTACGTACATGTCACCTGTCAGAGTCGTATCTAGACGTATCAGGGTATCACTACAACTGCAGTCCTCTGCTGGCATGCAGGGTCCAAGGAATCGTGATGTTGTATCGAGCAGATGGACATGTATGGGAATGGAGACAATTTGAAAAGAGACTTGTCCGACCAGACATCATGTTTCCAGTCATCAACAGTCCAGTGTTGGTGTTGACGGGCCCAGGCGAGGCATAAAGTTTTGTGTCGTGCAGTTATCGAGGGTACACGACTGGGTCTTCAGCGTGGAAAGCCCATACTGATGATGTTCCATTGAATAGCTTGCATGCTGGTACTTCTTGATGGCCCAGCACTGAAATCTGCAGCAATTTGCAGAAGGACACTGAATGATTCTCTTCAGTTGTTGTTGGTCCCATTCTTGCACGATCTTTTTCTGGCCACAGCAATGTCGGAGATTTGATGTTTTACCAGATTCCTGATATTTATAGGACACTCGTGAAATGGTCATATGGGAAAATCCTCGAACCATCGCTACCTCGGAGATGCAGTGTCCCATCGCTCATGCACCGAATGTAACACCACGTTCAAACTTACTTAAATCTTGACAACCTGCCATTGTAGCAGCACTAACCACTCTAACAACTGCGCCAGACACACGTTGTCTTACGAGGGGAGACCCAAAAATACCCCGAATTTCTTTCTAGAAAGCATATACTTTATTGTTTTCAAATACAACCTTAATCTCCTTCGAAGTACTCTCCATTAGCATTAATACACTTGTCCAAACGTTCATTCCAGTAGTCAAAGCACCTTTTAAATTCGTCCTCTTTGTACATGCTAGCACTTTGATGACATTGCGTTTTACGTCTTCCACATCCGCAAAACGCTTCCCTCTCAAGTCTCTTTTCATCCTCGGGAATAGGAAGAAGTCCGAGGGTCCTAAATCCGGCGAATAGGGCGCGTGGGTCAAGGTAGTCGTCTTCGTTGAGGCCAAAAACTGGCGAACGCTGAGAGCCGTGTGTGCGGGAGAGTTGTCGTGATGCAGGAACCATACGCCAGAATCCCACAAAGCTGGACATTTTCGCGACAAATGTCTGCGAAGCCACTTCATAGCTTCCAAATTGAATTTGTCCCTGAAAACCAGACAGAAAACCAACAATTCTGAGTGTACTATCCCTTTGATGTCAAGAAAACAGATCAACATAGTTTTCACATTCGATTTCACTTGTCGAGCTTTTTTTGGTCGAGGTGAGCCAGAAGGATCCTTTATTGTATGATTATATGATAGCGGAACAAACACTGGTAGCAGTTACTTCTGTAAAATATCTGGGAGTATGCGTACGGAACGATTTGAAGTGGAATGATCATATAAAACTAATTGTTGGTAAGGCGGGTACCAGGTTGAGATTCATTGGGAGAGTGCTTAGAAAATGTAGTCCATCAACAAAGGAGGTGGCTTACAAAACACTCGTTCGACCTATACTTGAGTATTGCTCATCAGTGTGGGATCCGTACCAGGTCGGGTTGACGGAGGAGATAGAGAAGATCCAAAGAAGAGCGGCGCGTTTCGTCACTGGGTTATTTGGTAACTGTGATAGCGTTACGGAGATGTTTAATAAACTCAAGTGGCAGACTCTGCAAGAGAGGCGCTCTGCATCGCGGTGTAGCTTGCTCGCCAGGTTTCGAGAGGGTGCGTTTCTGGATGAGGTATCGAATATATTGCTTCCCCCTACTTATACTTCCCGAGGAGATCACGAATGTAAAATTAGAGAGATTAGAGCGCGCACGGAGGCTTTCAGACAGTCGTTCTTCCCGCGAACCATACGCGACTAGAACAGGAAAGGGAGGTAATGACAGTGGCACGTAAAGTGCCCTCCGCCACACACCGTTGGGTGGCTTGCGGAGTACTAATGTAGATGTAGATGTAGATGTAGATGTGACTTCCATTGTGATGACTGTTGTTTACTTTCTGGCTCGTACCATAGCACCATGATTCATCACCTGTAATGATTTTGTTGAAGGATGCGTTCAAAGATGATCCACATTTTTTCATTTCGAGACAGGCTTGATCGCGACGATCCCTTTGATCTTTGGTACGAAGGCTTCGGCACGAATTTTGCTGCCACTCTTCGCATCCCCAAATCGATGGTCGAGATGCGCTGAATTGAGCTCCAGGACAACCCGGACAAGTTCTCGAGTAGATCAATTGTCCTGCTCCGATCTTCACTGACGAGATGACGGATTTTGTCAATGTTGTCTTCGCTTCGAGCAGTTGAAGGTCGACCGGAACAGGGCTGATCTACAACTACCATTTCTCCCCTTCTAAACTGAGAAAACCATTTGAACACTTGCGTTTTACTAAGAACACGGTCTTTGTAGGCCGTGTGAATCATCGCAACAGTTTCTTCTGCGTTCTTGCTGAGCAAGGAACGAAACTTCACTGCCGCTCATTGTTCGTAAGAACTAGCCATTTCCTCGTGTCATGTCTGCACTGTACGCACACTCAAAGAACTGCCAAAGAAACCACCCTTCTCACTGTTGTGCGACGCCACATGGCGGAATGACTCAGCAGAGCTCCTACTACAAACCTCTGGCGGCGCAACCTGCTACTACAAGTACACAATGTGCAGCATTACGATTCCAGTTACTTTTGGGTCCCCCCTCGTATATAAGCATTCCTGACCCCAGCTCCGTATTCTGCCTGTTTACATATCTCTGTATTTGAATGAATACGCACCTATACCAGGCACCTATACCAGTTGCCTTTTTTTTTTTTTTTTTTTTTTTTTTTTTTTTTTTTTTTTTTTTTTTTTGCTTCAGTGTGTTAGTGCTAGACTAGCAGACAGGATTACAACCAAGCCTCCTATACAAGTGCAAAGGTCCAGGTGACACTGCAAGTCTGGCAAGTCTGTTAGCTTCAGTCTAGATGTCTCAGGCAACTTCAGCACAGTGGAGACTGATATAGTTGGTTCCGTGTTCCACGGGTCATTTGTACAACTGATGTCTATGATGTGGAACAAGTCATTTTACATTGTCATTACCCAATCATATTATGTAAAGAAACTTTCCCACTTTTTGCAAAATTAACTTATCTGTGCCTTGAGAATTTTATCTTCTTCTTCATGTGCCGTCTCCTCTAAGAAGGTTGGCTGTCATCATGGCAATTTCTGATCTTGATTTGGCTGATCTAAGGAGTTCTGACGTTGAACAGTTGTACCAATTTTTTAAATTGTCAATCCAGGATGTCCGTCGTCTACCCCTCGTTCTCTTCCCACAAATTTTCCCTTCTAGTATTATTTGCAATATTTTGTAATTTACTCCCCTAATAACATGGCCTAAATATTGTAGCTTCCTTACTTTAATAATTTTAATTAATTCTTTTTCCTTTCCCATTCTTCTTAGGACATCTTGATTAGTAATCCTCGACACCCAACTAATTCTAAGTATTCTTCTATATGCCCACATTTCAAAAGCTTCTAAACTGTTCATGTCCTTCTTTTTCAATGTCCACGCTTCCATTCCGTATAATAATTTTGAGAATACATAGCATCTTAGCAACCTCATTTTTGTGTTTAAACAAATGTCTCTCGAACAGAATGCATTTTTCATCTTATTAAAGATACTTCTGGCCTGTCCTATTCTCGATTTAATTTCTTCTGAGCTTTCAATCTCCTCATTTACAATTGTTCCGAGATATTTAAATTTACGTACTTGATCGACTCTTTCCCTATTGATTGTAAGATTTTCTTGTTGGTGTGTTTTAGATATCACCATGAACTTAGTCTTGCTTACGTTAAGAGTCAAGCCAAATTCTTCACTTTTTTCTGCGACTTTGTCAAGAAGTAATTGTAGATCTTTGAGGTTTCCAGCTAGTAGTGCAGTGTCATCAGCAAACCTAACATTGTTAATGTTTAGCCCATTCACTTTAATGCCAGCTATTTCATCTGATAGAGCTGCCTGGATTATGTCTTCTGAATACATATTAAACAATAAGGGTGAGAGAATGCAACCTTGTCCCACACCCCTCTTTATTTCTATATCATTCGATAACTCATTTTCTACCTTCACGGTTGCAGTTTGATTGTAGTAGAGGTTATATATAATGCGGATGTCTTTCTTATCAAGTGTTTTCTTTTCTAACAATTCTATGAGATGATCGTGATGAACTTTGTCAAATGCTTTATTATAATCCAGGAAGCACACATATAGTGGCTGGTTAACCTCCATACATCGTTGCGCTAATATGTTAAAAGCAAACAATGCTTCTCTTGTACCGAGGGAACTTCTAAAACCGAATTGTGTTTCACTTATACCTTCTTCTACTTTTTTGTATATTCGTTGGTATATAACTTTTAGAAATATCTCTAAGGTGTGACTCATTAAGCTTATTGTACGGTGATCATTACAAGTTTTGGCATTAGCCTTTTTGGGTAATGCAACAAAGGTAGATGTCAACCAATCCCTAGGAATAATTCCCGAATTATAAATATCATTAAACAATTGTACAAATATATCTATATGGTCTATTCCTATGAGTTTCAGGATGTCATTTGGTATCTTATCCGGTCCAGGGGCTTTTCCTGTCTTTGATTTGTTGATAACATGTACTATTTCTTCTTTCGATATGCTTGGTCCTCGTTCTCCGATCATGTTATCATAAAATTTTTGATCTTTTCTTGTATCTTCAAATAGTTCTTTGACATATTCTGTCCACCTGTCCAGTTTACCTTTAACATCAGGAATTATTTTGTCATTTTTATCTAACAATAAACTTGTACTTTTCTTTTTATTAAGTCCAGCTAAATCTTTAACTTTTTTGTGTAAGTTGAAACTATCATGTCTTGTTTCATAACTCTCAATTTCAGAGCATTGTTCCTTGTCCCATTCTTCTTTTGCTCGCCGTGTTTCTTTTCGTATTTCTGCATGTAATCTTTTATACTCACTTTCATCTCTATTTTTAAGTATTCTTCTTTGTTCCATCAATTGTAATATCTTCTCTGTCATCCACTTCTTTTTCATGTTGTCGTGTTTGGTCGCCATTGTGTTTTTACATGCATTATTTAATGTGTCTTTTATAAGTTCCCATTTGCCATCAATGTCTTCTGTTTGATTATTCTTTATCCTAACTAATTCCTTATTAATCTCTTCAGAAGTCTTTTGTTTAGTCAAGGGGTCTCTTAGAATAGTTGTATTTATATAGTCCTTCTTTTGTTTCTTTTGTATGGCTTTCAGTTTCACATGGAACTTTGCTACTAAAAGGTTATGATCAGAAAATATATCAGCTCCTGGATATGTTTTCACACCATGAATAGAATTTTTGTACCTCTTGTTTATAAGTATGAAATCAATTTGATTTCTGCAAACTTCTTCATTACAGTCTCTTGGTGATTTCCAAGTATAAAGTCTTCGTTTAGGGAGTTTAAAAAATGTGTTTGTAATAGACAGATTGTTTTCCTGGCAAAATTGTGACAGAAAATCTCCTCTTTCATTTCTTGTTCCTAAACCAAAAGGTCCAATAAGATCACCTTCACTTCCTTCACCTATTTTGGCATTAAAATCTCCCATGATGATAATAATGTCTCTGCTTTTTGAGGTTCCTATTGCTTGTGTTAATTCTTCATAAAATTTTCCTATTTCTTCTTGGTCTTTGTCGGCTGTTGGAGCATAGATTTGGATTAAATTAATATTTGTTTGTTTCGTTTGTAAATGTAGACTGATTACTCTATCTGAGATTGGTAAAATGTTTTTGACAGATTTACTAGCATACTCATCTAAAATTATTCCTACCCCATTCCTGTGCTGGCTATCAGAATTTCCCGAGTAATATACTTTCATGTTGTCAATGGTCATTTCTCCTGAGTCAGGCCATCTTGTTTCACTTACACCCAAAATGTTAATTTTTAGGCGTTTCATTTCTTGTATAACATTATTTACTTTGCCTGGTTGGTATAATGATCTTACATTCCAAGTTGCTATTGTTGCATTATTTTTGTATTTACTTGTGGCATTGTTCAAGGCTCTCCCCCCCGGAGATCCGAGTGGGGGAGTTGAAACTCCGGATAATTTGACATTGAACCCTGCCATGATGAGTTTTCCTGGGGATATCCATTGGATCTTTAATGCTGTGGTTTCCCGTTGCCTTCAGCATCCTATGCCGTTGACCACCCTTGGTGATTCTTCCGTCTTTAGGAGTGATTTCTCACTCCAAGGACAAGAGGGTGCCCTTGCTCTACCAGCTCATCCGCCCTCTAGAAGGTCGTTGGCTTAGTAGAGGGTTCTCCTTATCCCGGGAGAAACTCGGTCGCCAGAGCCTCGTTAGCGTAGCAGGGGATACCACGTGCCGGAGAGGTTGACATTTGTGTGGGAGAGGCTATTGGTGACGCATCCCACACCTTACCCCCCGAGAATTTTATATCACAGTATAAATGACCAAACATTTTGTTGAGACCATTCTGCACCTCTTTCCGTGCTAAGGCCAAAACTTTAATGTGCAGCAATGAATGTCATTTTGGCTTCTGGTATCGTATTTGTGTGTCTCGTTGTTTCTTTTGAACTGCCATAGATTACTAACAACAAACTTCATGAGGGAATAAATAGACTGAGAGGCAGTAGTTAAAATGCCTAACTCCTTAAACAGATGTCTACAAGATGATCATGGGTGAGCACCACACATTCTTACAGCACATTTTTTAAGCAATGAACAGTTTCTTTCTCAAAGATGAGTTATCTCAGAACATTATTGAATGGATAGATGTATAATATGTCAGATTACTGATTTCTCTCTCCCCAAGATTTGCAAAGATTCAAAGTGCAAATGTGGGTGGTCTAAGTTCTTGTAGGAGTTGCAGTTTTTTTTTCAGTTTAAATCCTCATCAATATGGACACCTAAAAATTTTGAAGTTTCCACTGAAACTATTGTTTCCTCACCATGTGAGGACAAACGTATTCAAGAAACTCAAGAAATTTCCAAACAATCTGTGACAGTACAATCAAGCTCGTAAGGTGGAAGCTTAGTGTGGGAAGTGTGTGTGTGTTGTGTGTGTGTCCTGACCTGCCACAAATTTCTCTCCTGTGCCAACCTCTTCATTCTTCATCTCGGAGCTGCACTTGTAACTACATCCTAAATTATTTGCTTGATGTATTCCAGTCTCTGTCTTCCTCTTCAGATTTCACCCCCTACAACTCCCTCTGGTAGCACAGAAGTTATTCCCCAATGGTCTTGAACAGATAGGGTGGACAGTAGGATATCTGTTTTCTTGTCACAGTTTTCCATATATTCCTTTCACTGCCGATTCTCCAGGGAATGTTCTCACTCCTACTCCTCCTAAATTTCAACATTCTTCTGTAGCATTTGTAGACTATAAAACATTGTATCAAGTGCAGCAGTATATAAATTCCTGTATACCCCCTGAACCAAAAATGTATCTGTAGAACCTGTTAAGACTGTCGCAGGAGAGTTAAGATGAAATTCCTATATGGGTAATGTCACTGATTGGGTTGAATGCCATTTAGACCCACACAAATGCTATTTTCCAAGTTTTGTGCTGCCACTGTGTGATGCAGAAGTAGCTAATGTGAATAAAGCTTAGTGTGCGTGTGTTTGTGTGTGTGTGTGTGTGTGTGTGTGTGTGTGTGTGTGTATGTGTGTGTGTGAGAGAGAGAGAGAGAGAGAGAGAGAAAGAGAGAAATGTCAGAATAGTTTAAAACTCTTTGTTAAGTGACTACCAGGTTACTATATTTTCTATGTGAAGTTCAAGGTCCAGCGATATCATCTGTGATTTAAGCTCTTTAGGAACGTTCTTGGAAAAGAAGGTATAATAATAAGGGGTCACTAATTTCTCATATCCTTACAGGACAACTGACAAATGTAAATCCAGCAGGGTATAATTATTTCTTCATCAGGCTGTATAGATCCCATCACGAAAGTAGTCTTCAGGGATGTGGAATGAGCCAAGCTATACAGTTCATTAACAAAAGACAAGGATATTGTGACAACCTAATCCGTATGCTGCTTGAACTGACCTTTGGTTTATGAGTTTCAAGGGTTTAAAAATAAAAAAAAACTTTTGTTTTTGATCAATCGATGATTGTTTTAAAATCCTGTAGCTCAAAAACTATACAAGCTATAGAGGTCAAACTTGCACCATTGTTTTCCTCTAAAAATTACCTTCAACTTTATATGTAACATGACTATGCTACCTAAATCTGAAAATTTTAAACTATTCCAAAAAAACATTTCTTAAAATTTCCAAAATACGTACCCTCGGATTTTTTTTATAAAAATTACATGTGTTGTCCAGTCTAACTGACTACTTGCATGCAAAATTTCAAGATTGGATCTCAATGGGTTCTTGTATAAAATAATATTTTACTACCGCAATACACACTAGTGAGTTGAAAAGCAGACTATTTCTAGGCTATGAATACTAAGGTAGGCCTATGTAATTCTAACAAACTTAAATTATTATGTTAGCCTTTTTATGCAACATTACCCTCTTTTTGTTTGTTAATTCATTAAATGATATGGTGTTGTTTTAATTTAATGTTCATGATTCTTTTAACTATGCATCAGAAGAAAGTGAACACATTTTAATTGGTAATATACATGCTACAAGTTAAAATTTTGAATAAAGCCACTCACCTTCATCCATAGTTGTAAATGGCAGAGATTATCTTTTTCTTGGTTTTCCAGTGTTATTTGTAATCATTTACAACAAGTTCCTTATATTAGAAATTGGCATATAAGTAATTTCAGTTGGGGAAAAAGATTAGCTTCTTTATATTTGCATGGATAGAACTGTATTTGTAATACTAATTGGTATTTACAAAGTTAATACACATGGTATTTATACAACTTAGTGTTTAGTGAGGGTAGGTGTAACATAATTTAAACGTGCTTCTTTTATGATCTTTTAAGATATTTTTCCTAAGCAAGAGAAGACAACTTCATTTCTTTAGCACTTAAAGTGTAGGTTGTTCCCGTAGCTGTTGTTGGATTTGCTATTTGTAAAAGAGTATTTCCTAGGACATCTAATATATCTCTTGGTTGTGGATAGTAAAAAGACAGGGTTGGACCGTTTGGGTGAAAAAAATTTATTCAGTACATGCCCTGTATTTTTCTTCAATGGATCCTAGCCACCAAGAGTCATCGTAAGCTACTGTCACAAAACCAGCAGCAATATTTTCCATATATGACGGTGTTATTTGGTTCAGTGTTGTCACATATTAAAGAGACTCGTCCAGGCTAAAATGATAGGGCTTGACAGTAATTTGACTCTCTGTGCAGGGTTTATACGAGTCAAAAGTGACTGAAACTTTTGTGTTTCCACAGTCACTAAACCGAGGAAGTAAGTATTCTTTGGTCAATTCATAGTCCTCTGTTAAGCAATATTCAAAGTCAATTTTTTTTATGTTTTCCATGGCAAAGACATAAAGTGATTTGGGTGTTAATATTTGTTGGTCATACGGTCTTTGTAAGCTGGCTTTAGCAGCTAGCCGCTTAACAGTTCCACCGAGGCCATCGCATGCACTCTTGCCGTGGGATGTTGCAAAGAACTCCCACTCTGCCTCAACTTCAAAATCAGTTTTGTGCAAACACAAATTAAAGAAGTTTTTCTTATTTTTATATTGTGCAGCACTGCCGTCAGAAAATTAAGTAATCTTTTTAAGTGCAAAAGACAAGGTTTGCTTCATGATTTCTAGCAGTTTTTTCTGGAATACGTAGAAAGCGACTGGATTATGATTCAGGCAATCTGATATGAAGACATACTGCAGATGTTTTAGTTTTCCCTCCCATTTATAATATATGATGAAAGAATGCAGTGAAGCTTGGGTGGTAGTCCAGTGGAATGATTGTATTTCATCTTGTACTACAAAAGAGTAGTTTTCTGCAAAATCACAGTTGACTACTATATGGCCTTCAGTTAAATTGTCCTTGATTTCGCTGTAGTATTCTTTCTGCTGACTAGCTATAAATGAATGAGTTTTTACCTTCATTAGAGTGTCCAGAAACTCATCCATAAAGTCATCAGTACTTTTTACTACAGTTTCCATCAAACACCTATCTACAGTTACCCACTTTTTGTAGTTAACTTCAATCATATTGTCAGTGAACTTTGCATTCAATAGATCTTTAAGTCTAGAGACACCAGGACATTCTTTACAAATATCCATAAAACATTGTTACGATGGTGGATTGCACATCATCTTGGCTAGGCAGGAATGATAAAATTTCAAAGCAGTTACATCTCCATCCAAAACAAAATTTTGCATCTTAGCACCATTCATCATTAGTTTAATGTTTTGGTGTAAGGTACACACACAAACAGTATGTGTGCCACTTCTTCCAGCCACGATACAGTTCCTTGGTCTTAATTTGCAAAACTTGGAAAACCCAATTTTGTTTGCAGGGATCTTTTCCTTAAGAAATTGGTATATTTCTTGCAAATTTACCAACACTAGCCTCTTTTGAACCTGGATCTTTCCATCTTTATTTCTTATAGTCACACAATCTTTTTTCCCTGGCACCATTCTACTAACATAGTCAGAATTGTAGAAGTCTTTTACACAGTCAACAATACACTCATTTAGAGTTCTTCCAGGTTTAGGATTAGTAAAAGAAAAAGGAATTTTGTCAAATCCTAACAGTTTTACTGCACCAGCCATGTAGTTTGTCACTCCAAATTCTTCTTCTATTTTCTGACAGCTCCAACTCATTTGTAAGATAGACAAAATCATCATGTTTTCACTTCTTTTTGTTGTTTGAGCAAACTTTTCTTTTAACTGTTGAGTAATCTCTGATTCATCTTCGGAATGTTCGGTAATAACTTCTTCAGGGCTCGATTCTGGTAGTAAGTTCTTTTCTAAGCTAGACTTTATTTTATCAAGTGTTTTCTTTGTATAGGTAGGCACAGAAAAATTTTTCTTCTTTAGTGGTGACTCACCAATGAGTTCCAAAGACTTGTTGAAATAGTCTACGGAAGATTGAGGATCAATAAAAGAATCGTTTACATTTTCGCTACTCCAAGGTAAAACTACTTCTTCTGTTTTGTGTTTGTCACTAATCTTTTTCCTACATACATCACATATTTTCATGCCACTAATGATTCCTAAGTCTAGAGAGCACATCCAGTCTCTTACAGTTCTTAGTGATTGTACACAGACTTTCTTATGTTGTTCTACTTTAAAAGGATTACAACATTTAGCAACAATAATCGCCCAATTCTTCTGAGATGCCGTTTCTGTAACGTAACAAATTTTACTATCAAAAAGTACGTGTGTGTGTGTGTGTGTGTGTGTGTGTGTGTGTGTGTGTGTGTGTATATATATATATATATATATCTAAAAAGAAAGATGATGAAACTTACCAAACAAAAGCGCTGGCAGGTCGATAGACACACAAACAAACACAAACATACACACAAAATTCTAGCTTTCGCAACCTATGGTTGCCTCGTCAGGAAAGAGGGAAGGAGAAGGAAAGACAAAAGGATATGGGTTTTAAGGGAGAGGGTAAGGAGTCATTCCAATCCCGGGAGCGGAAAGACTTACCTTAGGGGGAAAAAAGGACAGGTATACACTCGCACACACACACATATCCATCCACACATACACAGACACAAGCAGACATTTGTAAAGGCAAAGAGTTTGGGCAGAGATGTCAGTCGGGGCGGATGTACAGAGGAAGAGATGAAGTTGAAAGTGAGCGGCGGCAAATTGAAATTAGAAATTAGCGGAGATTGAGGCCTGGCGGATAGCGAGAAGAAAGGATATGCTGAAGGGCAAGTTCCCATCTCCGGAGTTCTGACAGGTTGGTGTTAGTGGGAAGTATCCAGATAACACGGACGGTGTAACACTGTGCCAAGATGTGCTGGCCGTGCACCAAGGCATGTTTAGCCACAGGGTGATCCTCATTACCAACAAACACTGTCTGCCTGTGTCCATTCATGCGAATGGACAGTTTGTTGCTGGTCATTCCCACATAGAACGCTTCACAGTGTAGGCAGGTCAGTTGGTAAATCACGTGGGTGCTTTCACACGTGGCTCTGCCTTTGATCGTGTACACCTTCCGGGTTACAGGACTGGAATAGGTGGTGGTGGGAGGGTGCATGGGACAGGTTTTACACCGGGGGCGGTTACAGGGGTAGGAGCCAGAGGGTAGGGAAGGTGGTTTGGGGATTTCATAGGGATGAACTAAGAGGTTGCGAAGGTTAGGTGGACGGCGGAAAGACACTCTTGGTGGAGTGGGGAGGATTTCATGAAGGATGGATCTCATTTCAGGGCAGGATTTGAGGAAGTCGTATCCCTGCTGGAGAGCCACATTCAGAATCTGATCCAGTCCCGGAAAGTATCCTGTCACAAGTGGGGCACTTTTGTGGTTCTTCTGTGGGAGGTTCTGGGTTTGAGAGGATGAGGAAGTGGCTCTGGTTATTTGCTTCTGTACCAGGTCGGGAGGGTAGTTGCGGGATGCGAAAGCTGTTGTCAGGTTGTTGGTGTAATGCTTCAGTGATTCCGGACTGGAGCAGATTCGTTTGCCACGAAGACTTAGGCTGTAGGGAAGGGACCGTTTGATGTGGAATGGGTGGCAGCTGTCGTAATGGAGGTACTGTTGCTTGTTGGTGGGTTTGATGTGGACGGACGTGTGAAGCTGGCCATTGGAAGAGGTGGAGCTCAACATCAAGGAAAGTGGCATGGGATTTGGAGTATGACCAGGTGAATCTGATGGAACCAAAGGAGTTGAGGTTGGAGAGGAAATTCTGGAGTTCTTCTTCACTGTGAGTCCAGATCATGAAGATGTCATCAATAAATCTGTACCAAACTTTGGGTTGGCAGGCCTGGGTAACCAAGAAGGCTTCCTCTAAGCGATCCATGAATAGGTTGGCGTACGAAGGGGCCATCCTGGTACCCATGGCTGTTCCCTTTAATTGTTGGTATGTCTGGCCTTCAAAAGTGAAGAAGTTGTGAGTCAGGATGAAGCTGGCTAAGGTAATGAGGAAAGAGGTTTTAGGTAGGGTGGCGGGTGGTCGACGTGAAAGGAAGTGCTCCATCGCAGCGAGGCCCTGGACGTGCGGAATATTTGTGTACAAGGAAGTGGCATCAATGGTTACAAGGATGGTTTCTGGGGGTAACGGATTGGGTAAGGATTCCAGGCATTCGAGAAAGTGGTTGGTGTCTTTGATGAAGGATGGGAGACTGCACGTAATGGGTTGAAGGCGTTGATCTACGTAGGCAGAGATACGTTCTGTGGGGGCTTGGTAACTAGCTACAATGGGACGGCCAGGATGATTGGGTTTGTGAATTTTAGGAAGAAGGTAGAAGGTAGGGGTGCGGGGTGTCGGTGGGGTCAGGAGGTTGATGGAGTCAGGTGAAAGGTTTTGTAGGGGGCCTAAGGTTCTGAGGATTCCCTGAAGCTCCGCCAGGACATCAGGAATGGGATTACCTTGGCAAACTTTGTATGTGGTATTGTATGAAAGCTGACGCAGTCCCTCAGCCACATACTCCCGACGATCAAGTACCACGGTCGTGGAACCCTTGTCCGCCGGAAGAATGATGATGGACCGGTCAGCCTTCAGATCACGGATAGCCTGGGCTTCAGCAGTGGTGATGTTGGGAGTAGGATTAAGGTTTTTTAAGAAGGATTGAGAGGCAAGGCTGGAAGTCAGAAATTCCTGGAAGGTTTGGAGAGGGTGATTTTGAGGAAGAGGAGGTGGGTCCCACTGTGACGGAGGACGGAACTGTTCCAGGCAGGGTTCAATTTTGATAGTGTCTTGGGGAGTTGGATCATTAGGGGTAGGATTAGGATCATTTTTCTTCGTGGCAAAGTGATACTTCCAGCAGAGAGTACGAGTGTAGGACAGTAAATCTTTGACGGGGGCTGTTTGGTTGAATCTGGGAGTGGGGCTGACGGTGAGGCCTTTGGATAGGACAGAGGTTTCAGATTGGGAGAGAGGTTTGGAGGAAAGGTTAACTACTGAATTAGGGTGTTATGGTGCCAGATTGTGTTGCTTGGAATTTTGAGGTTTTGGAGGGAGTGGAGCTGGAAGTGGGAGACTGAGTAGATGGGAGAGACTGGGTTTGTGTGCAATGAGAGGTGGTGGAGGTTTGCTGGAAAGGTTGTGAAGGGTGAGTGAGTTGCCTTTCCGGAGGTGAGAAACCAGGAGATTGGATAGTTTTTTGAGGTGAAGAGTGGCATGCTGCTCTAATTTGCGGTTGGCCTGTAGGAGGATGCTCTGAATAGCCGGTGTGGATGTGGGAGAGGAAAGATTGAGGACTTTTATTAAGGATAGGAGTTGACAGGTGTGTTCATTGGCTGAGTTGATGTGTAGGTGAAGGATTAGGTGGGTGAGGGCAATGGATTGTTCAGTTTGGAACTGGTATAGGGACTGATGGAAAGAAGGGTTGCAGCCAGAGATGGGAACTTTAAGTGTGAGGCCTTTGGGGATTATGCCAAATGTCAGACAAGCCTGAGAAAATAAAATATGCGAGCGTAATCTGGCTAGGGTGAAGGCATGTTTGCGGAGGGAATGTAAATAAAACTTAATGGGGTCGTTGTGGGGGTGTTGTGAGGGTGACATGGTATTAGAAGGTGGAAAGTGTAACATGAGGTTGAAATGAAAATGAAAGATAAAAATATATGGGGAGAGATACGGGTGAACTAGAAAATAACTGGAGATCTGGTATGAAAAAATGCGAAAAAGTGTTGGTTAAGTTGATCCTGTGGTGAACTTGGGTTGCAGTACATTCAGTTACTGTTATTTGCTGTCCTTTTACAAATTATAGCTAAAGATTTCTATTTGTGAATAATGGAAACGAGGAAGGAAGGTCGGATTTAACATCCTGTCAACATCGGGGTCATTAGATATGGAGCACGAGGTCAGATCATGTCAAAGACAGGGAAGGAAATTGGCCGCACTCTCCGATAGGAACTGTCCCGGCATTTCCGTAGAGTGATGTAGGGAAATCGCAGAAAACCTAAATGTGTATGACACAGGATTGAACCGTCAACTTCCCAAATTCGAGTCCAGTGTGCTCACCGTGCACCACCTCGCTCGGTCAAATAGTGGAATAAGATTTGTGTGTGTTGTGTACATAGTTCCGCATAGTTAGCGCGTACACAACTTTCCCACTAGAGCGCGCCCCGCTAAGCACAACAGTGCAGGCGCAGCGTTCGTCCGTCTCCGCACTACGAGATGGCGCTGTCTTAAGAGATGGACCAAATTCTGCTTCCGCCGATCCGCGTATTAATATGTAACGCAGCCAATGAGATTGCTGCTAACGTAGAACCTTTTGTCCTTGCGGATCACACTCGCGCAGTGATACCTGAACGCTCGAGGTATTATAACGAGTGTACAGACCTCCGATTAGTCAGTCTGCATCAGTCTGTACCAGTCTGCATTTGTCTGTACCAGTCAATAGTTAAGTTTCAGTTTGCACCTAATAAGATTATTCATTTATCTTCACGGCTGTGTACAGGAATGTGGCAGACACTTTGGTCTTGGTACGTTAATCTTATTGTCACATGTCTCTGATACTTGACAAAGGAACTTCAGAGTGTCAATTGTAAATAGCATCCAGAACCAAGTTAAGTAGTTTTTAGGCTTGTTATTATTTTAATAAATGTGTGTGAAAATTAATCAAGTTCTGTTTAAAGTTGTTCACCGTCAATCTGCTACTCTAAGCATGCAAGTGGCATTTCTATCGTCTGACCAAACGTCAGAAGATAAACACGCCACGATAGGACCATGAGACATATTGTTGACACTCGCCTACTTCGTTAGAGTGACAAGTCATATAATCTGATGGTGTGTGTACCGAAGGTCTTACAGTACACCCACCACAGTGTGACTGAGGAATTTTAAATAAAACAATAATTGCTATTGGATTATGCTGCTTAGTTTGCCAAAAAATGGTATTCTGTTTTTGGTAACAACGCTTCAACTATAAATGCTAATTACTCTGAAACTAGTTGTGAGCAAAACTCACCACCAGTTTCCCGATATTAGCTGCATCTATAAATACTTTATCTGAAAGCCAGTAATGAGATAGATGTTTACACATGAACAATGATAACAATGTTTTATGTTACTGGTATTTGTAGTCAGCACAGCTTTTAGTAAACTAATTACACTAATGGCTTCTAGGTAACCAGACGAATGTAATGGATAATAAAATTAGCCTGAGCTAATATTGGAGACTTTTGATATTGTGCACACCTGCCATACAAATGATAAGCCAATGATGTTTACACACACACACACACACACACACACACACACACACACACAAAGGAAAGGAAAGGGGGTGGGGCGGGGGATGAGGGAGCTAGTGGCGGGGGAGAAAAATGTAACAGCGTGAAAGAATCCACCTGGTTTGTTTAAAAATGTTACAACGGCACGATATTGAGGGAGTTCTGCAAACAAAACAATCGCCAGTTTCGCCACTGATAGAAGATGCGCGAGACCAGTTCGGGCATCGAGCCTATCCGAGTGCCAGTACGCAGGGTACTGAGTGCCAGCTGGGGCCCGGCTCCCCTCAGGAGAGGATGCAGCCAGTGTACGACATCCTTCCCAGCCAAGTCAGTGCACGCATCCAGGCCAGAGTGGGGGCGACATCGTACTGGTTAAGTGGGCTCGTACTGCCAAGATTTTGTAAATTTGACTCCATTCTGTAATCATTCCTACATCACATACCCTCTCAACTTGTGAAGTTTCATTTCTTTTCCTCCTCCCCTTCTGGGTATTTCTTTCTTTCCTTCCCCCCCCCCTCCCCCCGCCCCCCCCCCCCTCTCTCGGACATGAACTATGAACTCATTACTTTAAAGAAGATTTTCTGATGAGACAGATGTACAGAGACATAAATTAAGCACAGCCGATCACATCTTATAACTCAAGGGGTACGTTGCTCTGAATGGAACGTGATATCGCCAAGTTTAAAAATGTTAATTAGTAGTAACCTGATAAATACCTGTATAATTGACACTTAAAATAATAGGGTATCTGGTGCTAATCTATTATTGTTTCACTAGTTCATAAAAACTGACAAAAGTTTCTAACTTCAGATTACCACAAAGAGAACATTTATTTTGATGAAACTTGCACATAATACAAATAAAAAGTGAATAAATAAGCAAGAAAATTTTTTTTGGATAAACAGATAACAAATATTTCATAACTATTTTAAATTAATTACTGTACACAATAATACATGCTAGTCCAGCCAGTGATATTTAAGAATGGCTACCTCATCAGTCTTGCCACTTTATCTCGTAAAGAAAAAGTTGTTTCAAATCCACTGTCATTACGACGAGAAACCGAGCGTCATTGCAGATCGTTAAAGCCAGAATTCAAACACTATTGCAGATGGTTAAACAATGGAAACTTCAGGCTGGAATATCAACAATTTTAAGAAAAGGATTGGCAGTCAGGCACAACTAAAAGACTGTTACACATTACCGCTTTCTGTCAGAGCCTCCTTCGGCAAAGAAAATACGAGTACGTTCGCACGAGCGAACACGGCCAGAAGCTAGAATGTATAACAGTCTATTCGTTGTACTTGTCTGCTAATCAGTGTAAAGATGACCCACTGAGTTGCACACTATCCTTTTCCTAATATTACTGTAAATAATTTATGTTCTTTCTACACACTTCCATAATTACTTGTAATTACCCTGTTTCAAAACAGTTTCCACCAATGTTAATGTGACGTTACACCCAAAATAAATATTTTCGACCTGACAGCCTGCAGCAGTCCACTACGACACACAGTCTAGTAACAAAAGTTGAGAAGTATTAAATTTTGGCCCAGTTACAATATTCCAGCTGAGATGCAATCAGTATTTAAAATTAGTTCCCTATAAATATCATATCAGTTTTATATATTCTCTAGAAAGAGAACAGATATACTGCTTTAATCCTAGACATCGTTATCTTTAACTATCACTGCAACTCTCCAGTCATCCACTGGTTCCTCTGCACTGCGAAGCAACACATTCTCCTCCTCTTCAAGTTCTGCACCACTCTCGTTATCGGACACGTAGAAAGCCGGTTACAAAGGTCGAATGACGCCGTGGATTTTAAGACCGGGCATCTGCTTGGCCAGCCCTTCTACGGCCTTCGGGTCACCTTGACACTCTTTGACTCCCAGCTCCCTGTGATAAGAATGAAAACACTGCTTTTACTGTGACAACGTGGCCATCCAATGGAGTTACCTCTATATTGTGCATGTTTGAACAACAGAAAATTTAATTATATACATGGAGGCTCATATTTATCTCAGAGAAAACAATGAGAAAAGAATCTAAAAGGAAGTGACATACTGGGATACGAGGTAGGAAAGGGTGCAGGGGGCGGGGGGGTAGGTAACAAGAGGAGAGTGGCAGTACGCACAGGGAAGGAGCAGTTCCAGAGCGAGAGGGGCTGAACGAGGCAAGGGGGTAAATGGCTGCAGGAAATACAAGTGTAACATTAGTTTGGCGAACAACTTCATAGCGTTTTTGTTTTGCTTATCGGTAATCCAGTCGCTACGGGTTTATTTAGCGATTATCAGTTTTTCTTTGTAGTTTGCTGTTGCTACTTGCATTCACATATTGCCATTTTGTCATTTTGAGATAGTGAGTAGAGTAGAAAACTGAGGGCCGAGTGGCGAAATCTGAACTTTTCGGACAGCAGTGGAGGTGGCCAGAAACATCGGGATAATGCCAATGGACAGAGCGTAACAAGAAAATTGTTTTTTCATTTTAAGAAGTATTGTTTCGACATTAGTGACTGCCTGAAATCGGGAAGACCTTCGGGGCTTGACGAAGATAGTTTAAATGCATTAATCCACACTCGTCCGTGTCAGTGTGCTTGAGAACTGGCAAATGTGATGAACTGTGATCGTTCCACCATTGTGCAACATTTGCACGCAATGGGGAAGGTTCAAAAATTGGGCAAATGGGTACCGCACACTCTAAACCGAAATCATAAAAATGAACAGGTGGCCGTACTTGCACCTATTCTCGCTCGTCGTGAACCGACTCGTGAACACCTCCGACCGATCCTTACGGGTGACGAGAAATGGTGTCTTTATGCTAACATTAGGAAAAGAAAGGAATGGTTAAGGCCCAAACAAATTAGCAACTGTCCGTACAAAGACTTGCACGTATTCACAAAAGATAATGTAATGCATCTGATGGAACAGTGATGGTGGGGCGTGCCTCGAATTGCTTCCCTTGGGTGTAACCGTCACTGCTGATATTTATTGTTACGAGCTGAGACATCTCACAGACACAGTCTGAGAACAACGACCAGGAAGACTGCGTGAAGCGATGCTACTCCACGATAATGCTAGACTGCATTTTGCATCACTGACAAAAAACACTACATAGGAGTTGGGTAGGGAAGTCATTCCACACCCACCTTATTCACCTGATCTTGTACCCTAAAATTTTCATCCTTCTGCTTTTCATCAAACAACCTTCAAGGAAATTCAATTCGACATGAAAATGTGCTCCGAAAGTGGCTCGACGAGTTCTTCGTCTCGAAAGAACGATTTCTAGTCGTAGAATCAAAAATTTACACCAGCATTGGCAGACTGTTGTAAACAGTGAAGGAGAATATATTACTGATGACTAAAGTCTCTGTTATGAGTATCTATTGTGTTTATTAAACTTATGGAAAAACACTATGAACTTATATACCAATCATTATGCACTAAAAAATAAGATTCAAGGGCTGGAAATGAGATTCCTATGAATGGTGAAAGGATACGCAAAAATAGACAAAATAAAAATGCATATTACAAAAACAGTTCAAAGTTGAATAAAAAAATGATAAGATATATGAATTTAGAATTAAATGGAAGGACCATCTGGAAAGAGTACCCGAGTGATGACGACCGTTACAAGCTGTGCAGTACGAACCACACACAAAAGTGGAAAAAGACGTAAGAAAGTGGAGAGCATTGAGATTCTGCATCCAACTTGTTTTAAGCTGACAGGTATGGTGTAACAGTGTCTATTATAATAGGAGCCCAGAAGAAGGTCAATGTATCTCACGGCACTGGATTTCTAAGTAGAGCTTTCAATTTGCACAGACCGTGTTGTGGCGACAAAAATGTATGATATGTGCTTTATTGGAGGAAAACTGGGAGCCGTGCTACAGGTCCCAAGAAAGGGCTCTCTGTATGACACCTTGAAGTTGACGTTCAGCTAAGGCCACGGACTCATAGCCGTACCACAAGCAAAAGTCGTCATATAAGGAGTCTATAATTTTCAGTGCAATTTTTTGAAAGATTTCTTGTAGCCTTTGGCTGTCATTCTTTTTATTTCCTGTACGATTGTACAATTTTGGCTTTAGGCCATTTTCAGGTATTATTAAAAAAGTAACAGATCAGATTGGTAAGATTTTACAGAAACATGACATCAGACCGGTCTTTACACCAACAAAGAAAATAAGTCAAGTGCTGCAATCTGCGAAGGATAAACACCCTCCTGTGTTGACATGTGGTGTATACAAAATTCTGTGTATGTGTGGTAAAGTTTATATTGGAACTACCAAGAGGAGTGTAAATACATGGCTAAAAGAGCACAAAAGTCTCTGCTATAGCTGATTTCTCTATTTTTCCTATCGGCAGAGCATGCTCTTCAGTCAGGAAACCACGAAGTGAAGTTTTCTGAAACAGAAATTTTATTTACAACGTCAAATTATTATCCACAGTTATGTAGAGAAGCCATTGAAATTTATAAGCATCAGGATGATTTTAACAGAAAAGAGGAGGCAATGAAACTTAGTGATATATGGACAGTAGCTCTGCAGAATCGCTAGACAACTTTATCTTTGACAAGATGACAATCGATAGTTAAGTTTTATCTTTGACAAGGATTATCTCTGCTAATCACGTGTTACTTCGACCACGCCCCCTTTCCTACAGTATATATGTCACTCTCGGACGTCCGACCAGTCAGTCGGCAAGACTCGGCAGAGGACTGCCTCTGAAGATGTCCAGCACAGTCCTGGACAAAACGTCAGGAACAGAAGAGTTTCTCAGACCACGACCTCACATCCCAAAAGGTTTACCAGCAGCCGTTTTCAAGTATTTAATGGATGATTTTTTAGTAGCAGATTATGTCATATGAGTCATTGCTTCTATGACATTACGTTATGTTCATAAAATAAATCTGAAGTGTTCACGCTATTTTAGGAGCGTGTTACTTTCAAGTAGTTGCAAAAGGAAACAAGACTATACAATAAGCTACCTACAAACATTAAAACAATAAAAGACATTTCAAGATTTAAAACTGCTGTCCATAATATCTATTGCAAAAATGTTATTATAGTATAAATGAATATCTTGAAACATAAAAATTTATTGCCAAATACCTAAAAAGAAAAAAGATAATTATTTGCGTTAAATATAATGTATGGAAGCTGAACCTTCAGTTGTAATAATATGAAGGCTAAAACAATTTAAATACTGTTATATGATTTAAAAACATGTATTGTAAATCACAATGATCTGTCCAATATTGTACAGTATACCTTGTACAACAAATGATCAAAAGGACCAATAAAAATGTTATGTAATGTAACTGCTCAAAAGTAACATGCTCCTAAAATAGCATGAACACATTGGATTTATTTTATGAGCATAACATGATGTCACAGGAACAACGATGTGAATGACATAATCTGCTACTAAAAAATCATGCATAAAAATACTTGAAAATGGCCTAAGGCCGAAATTGTACAATCGTACAGGAAATAAATAGAATGGCAGCTGAAGGCCTCAAGACATCTTAAAAGAAAAAAAAATAAGGAGTATGTGTAGCCACTGGACTCGCAGATTCCCGAAGCTTGAAATCAGAGCCATGGGATCGAGTTACAGTGACACCAGGTGGTATCATATGCTTCATGTGAGTGGAAAAAGATGCAGATAAAATGAAGGTGGTAGCAGCTGAGAAGGGAGTGAAACAGGGTTGCAGCTATCATAATATTATTCAGTGAAAATGTTGGGAAGCTGTGACAGATATGGACAAAAAATTTGGAAAGGGTTTTGAAGTTCAGCGATAAGAAATATTTTTTCTTGGAGGTACGTTTTGTCTTTGCAACTAAATGAAAGGCAGTTTGTTTTTTGCCATATGCGTTTCACTTCTTTCATTTATGAAGCATCTTTAGTGGCCTGAAATACATATTTGTTTTTATATCTATGATAAAAATGCATTAGGTAGTAGTCCAAATATGTTACTATGTTATGTTTTCTTATGTTTTTCTCTTGTTTTTCCGATTAGAAACAACATTTATAGCACTAGTTTCATGAGGTTAAATTATCATTTGGTGTTACTTATGATTTCCATTGATGCTAGTTCATATGTGTGGTCCTGGAGATGTGTTCGCTTGTTCCCCATAATCCAGATGGCGGATTTCTGTTATTTTTTCACCCACCTTTATTGCAACAACTCACTTGCACTTTCACTATGTGTTCACCATGTGGTGTTTACCACGGGTAATGCCAATTGTCGCTGTGTGCTTATCTTTCGTCTTTTGTTTATGTTGTGTGTGTGGCTTGATATTTTTCATTTGTTTTGTGTGTGTGTGTGTGTGTGTGTGTGTGTGTGTGTGTGTGTGAGAGAGAGAGAGAGAGAGAGAGAGAGAGAGAGAGAGAGAGAGATGTTCCACATCTCTGTTATTGTTTTAATGACTGATCTGTGAGTAACTGCTTTTATTGATTTTCTCATTAAGTACTTCCTTATTCATTGCAAGGACTCTTTGTATATGAAAGTTTTCCTGTAATGTCTGGAGTTTTTTTGTTGTAGTTGTTCACCTTAATAATTTTCATGTCCTGTTCCATGTTGGATAGTTCATGCCCTTGTTTTATCAGGTATCCAGCAGAGGTAGAATTGCTATTCTTATATTTCCAACTTCTTACAAGTTCTTTATACCTTGTTTTGAGGGGGACTGATGACCTTAGCTGTTTAGTCCCCCTTAAACATCCCAACAACCACCACCGCCACCTTGTTTTGAAATTCCCACCTGTCATCACCAGATATACTGGTTCATGTTCTTGGCATTCTAACTAGTATATTCCTGTGTTCAAAAAGATTTCGGGCTTGCAGCCAGTCGTCATAAACTTCACTGCACGATATTTCGACTGTACAACTGCCAACCATCTTCAGGTGAGCCGAACGAGGACTGACAAAGACGTTCTCAACTCCAGCTTATATAGTGCACTGATAGTAATGCTGCGCATGCGTTGCAGTCGCAGAGACAGATAGGGCCACACCTCCCAGTGGCAGCGCCCTCGCTGGTGGAATTGCAATACTCAGCTGCCGTGGGTATTGTCACTGGCCGCAGCTATCGAACTCTTCTGGGGTCTTCGTCTCGAGCAAATTTCGGAGACGATGGGATTCCATGCATTATTCAATTGGTAACCACTGTCACGGTTCATTAGATTTCCCGCAATGCGTATTTCCACTGATTCTTTGATAATGGAGTCCAAAAAGTTTTTGGAGTGGCCAAAATCGAAGTTTTGTAGTACTCCATTGAATGTCCATTAGAAATACAATGTTCCGCAACTGCAGACTTACTGGCTTGCAGTAGGTGAGTGCATCGTTGTTGTTCTGTACAACACTCTTCCACTGTACGCATTGTCTGTCCTATTTAGGCCATACCACATTAACATGGTATTATGTAAATTCCCGCCTTCCGCAGTGACAAATCATCCTTCATCCATCCCAGCAAATCCGAAATCGTAGAAGGCGGACAAAAAACCACTTTCACATGAAAATGATTAAGAATCCTTGCTATCTTGAAGGAGATATTTCCGACAAAGGGAAGAAAAGCTAGGGACTTGGCTGGGACGTTCTCCTCTTTATCCACTTCCCGGTTCCTGGCTCTAGTTGAGAAGGCCCTGTTAATTTGCCGGGTCAAGCACCCATTGTCTCTGAACACCATCCTCTAATGTGCCAGTTCCATAGGCAAATTCTCTGCATCTGACACCGTGTGTGCCCTGTGTACAAGGGTTTTAAGTACACTCACAGTCTGGGATGGGTGATGGCAACTTGATGAATGCAAATACAAATCAGTGTGAGTGGGCTTCCGATAGACAGAATGTCCCACAGTGCCGTCGCTCTTCTGTTTAACCAAAACATCCAGGAATGGAAGGCAGCCATCTTTCTCTAGTTCCATAGTAAATCGAATATTCTCATGGATGGAGTTAAGATGATGAAAAAACTCCATTAACTTTTCTTCTCTGTGGGGCCACACTTTGAAAGTGTCATCGACATAGCTCCAAAAAACAGTTGGTTTACAGACCGCTGATTCAAGTGCTCTCTCCTCAAAATCCTCCATAAGGAGGTTAGCCACCAGAGGAGACAGAGGGCTGCCCATGGTGACACCGTCAGACTGTTCATAATATTCCTGGTTAAACATAAAATAAGTTGAGGAAAGAGTACTGCTTTGTTTCAACATAATGTCTGATTCAAACTGTTGACCAATTAGAATCAAGGAATCTGCAAGAGGTACTTTTGTGAAAAGGGAAATTACATCAAAACTCACTAGAAGATCCGAACTACTTAAGGGGGGTAGGACGTCAAACGAGCTGACTTTGAGCAGGAGAGGCACCACAGGACATTTTAATTTCCACTGTCTATACTTTTACAAGTAAATTCATAAAACTTTGTCAGCACGACCAGGAAGGATTCAGGATTCACACTCGTAGCAGCGGAAGTTCAAAAACATGACAAAATAATTTTTTTTACATGTGAAATTTCATCATTTTTCCACTTACTATTGGCTGCATTTGTTGCTATAGGTACACTTTTCTTCATAAGTAAGAGAGACTGTTCGATGAATTTTGCACAGCATACAAACCGTACTTACAGCTGTCTGAAACTCTAGAATCTATTTAATTTTTGAAAAAATGAATGAGCTGTTATGTTTTATACTTTATGTTTAGAAAAAAAATTAAATTTTGTAGTTAATTATCTCAATTTTTACCACAGCTTTTAATAGATTTGGAAAATTCTAGAGTTTCATACACCTGTAAGTATGGTTTGTATGCTGTGCAAAGTTCATCAAAGAATCTCTCTTACTTGTGAAGAAAAATGTACCTACAGCAACAAATGCAGCCAACAGTAAGCGAAAAAATGATGAAATTTCATACCTAAAAAAAAATCATTTTGTTATATTTTTGCACTTCCACTGCTATGATTGTGAATACTGAATCCTTCCTGGTCATGCTGACAAAGTTTTATGACTTTATTTGTAAAAGTATAGACAGCAGAAAATAAAATGTCCTGTGGTGCCTCTCCTGCTCCAAGTCGGCCCGTCTGACGTCCTACCCCACCTTAAGTGGAGAGCCCCCAGTCTATTAATAAAATCAGCAGAGTTCCGTATATAGTGTGAACATTTGCCAACAAATGGTCTCAACAAAGAAGCTAGATGTTTGGCTAAATCATATGTGGGTGCGTCAATATTACTGACTATAGGCCGTAAAGGCAGACCTTCTTTATGCACTTTAGGAAGAGCATACAGTCTCGGTGGTACACTCCTTGGTATATATCTGGTTTGTCTGTTGTTGTTTGTAAATGTGACAGGAATGGGTATCTCATTCCATAAGCAATGTGTAATCCCTGTTTCTCTAGTGTATTTGTTATTCTGTGTGTATATTAAATTGCGCCATTTCTTTCTGTTAGTTATGTCTGTTAGTTTGTGTTTCTGTGTGTGTTGTAGTGTCTATGGCATTTTTAGGTGTTTGTGTTCTCTGCTTGTTTTCATTTTTCTTTAGTTATATTTTGATTTTGGGGTTGAGTCTTTTGCACTATATGGATTTTACAAACATTGTTTGGCAATTAGTTGTATGGTTGTAATTCTTTTTCATGGTTTTCTTGGCTGAGTGGTATATGTCATAGGGCTGATAATTTTTTATTTTACTGATAGTTGGTTGAAGCATGTGTAATTGTATCTGTGGCTCTTCGCTTTCTGAATATGTCAAATGTGTGCCTACTGCTGTCTCTCTTTATTGTTATATCCACGAAATGTATTTGATTTTGTGTTTCTTTTTCCATGGTGAATTGAATTTATTTATTTATTTTCATGCTGTTTATGTCTGTATGAAGTTTATCTATTTACTCTGTTGGTTGATTCACCCTACAGGTTATGACATCCACAGATTTGTTGCTGTTGTTGTGGTCTTCAGTCCAGACACTGGTTTGATGCAGCTCTCCATGCTACTCTATCCTGTGCAAGCTTCTTCATCTCCCAGTACCTACTGCAACCTACATCCTTCTGAATCTGCTAAGTGTGTTCATCTCTTGGTCTCCCTCTACGATTTTTACCCTCCACGCTGCCCTCCAATGCTAAATTTGTGATCCCTTGATGCCTCAGAACATGTCCTACTAACCGATCCCTTCTTCTGGTCAAGTTGTGCCACAAACTCCTCTTCTCCTTAATTCTGTTCAATACTTCATCATTAGTTATGTGATCTACCGATCTAATCTTCAGCATTCTTCTGTAGCACCACATTTCGAAAGCTTCTATTCTCTTCTTGTACAAACTATTTATAAACGACTTCCTGACACTTAAACCAATACTTGATGTTAACGAATTTCTCTTCTTCAGAAATGCTTTCCTTGCCATTGCCAGTCTGCTGATGGTCGAAGTAGAGAAGATATAAAATGTAGTTATTTTGCCCCTCAAATAGCAAAACTCATTTACTACTTTAAGTGTCTCACTTCCTAATCTAATTCCTTCAACATAACCCGACTTAATTCAACTACATTCCATTATCCTCGTTTTGCTTTTGTTGATGTTCATCTTATATCCTCCTTTCAAGGCACTGTCCATTCCGTTCAACTGCTCTTCCAAGTCCTTTGAGGTTTGCCGATGTCATTGTAATTCTATCAGAGACAGCAAAGTTTTTATTTCTTCTCCGTGAATTTTAATACCTACTCCGAATTTTTCTTTTGTTTCCTTCACTGCTTGCTCAATATACAGATTAAACAACATCGGGGAGAGGCTACAACCCTGTCTCACTCCCTTCCCAACTACTGCTTCCCTTTCATGTCCCTCGACTCTTATAACTGCCATCTGGTTTCTGTACAAATTGTAAATAGCCTTTCGTTCCCTGTATTTTACCCCTGCCACCTGTACCAGTAAACAATTATGTGTCATTTCCTTATGATGTTTTTATCAAAGAATGTGTTTTCTATGTGGCTGATAAATATGTTTGCCAATGTTTCTGATACTGACGATCACACTGGAAGGCCATCTTTTTGTAAGTAAAATTCCTTTTCAAACTGGAAGTAATTTTTGGATGTGATTGCTTGAAGGGTTTTGGTCTTTTCATTTCTGCCGGTAGTTTGTTAAATGTCAGTAGATTTTCTTCAATTAGTTTTATTGTGTCTGCACTGGGTATCAAGTTGTACATATTCTCTTTGTTGAAAATTATGAGAGGTGCTGTTTGTGATATGTGTAAGTCTTTTATTTGTGTTATGCACTCATTTGTGTGTTTCACTGTTCTGCTGCTCTTCATTTCATATTGCTGTGTTACAATTTTTTCATGTGTTTTGGCACATGGTAGGTAGTGCATTCATCAAGTTGATAATGGCCCTCACTGGAATAAGGGGTTTGTGAACCTCAGGTCAGCCTCTGAGTGTTGGAGATTTTGGGTTCTATTGTGTGATGTGTTGTTTTTGTTTACCTGTGAGTATGTGTTTGATGTCTTTGAAATTGTTTGTTATGTGTGTCAGGAAATGTGCTGCTGGATTGGATTTCAGTTTTCTGATATTGTTCAAGGAGATGATGTTGTGGCGTAACAAGCTTGCTATGCCACACTGGGAAGGGAGCCGAAAGAAAGGCACGCGTACACACACGCCGACCGGCGTCAAGTCTGGAACAGGATAACTATTGAATGGTAGCAAGAAAAGTACGTAGCTGCTTTATACTTAACTTTTATTCTTTGATGAATACAGCGTTCTTCTTGAGACATTTATACGATAACTCTCAAACTAGGTAAGGCTAATGGCGCCTTGCTAGGTCGTAGCCATGGACTCAGCAGAAGGCTATTCTAACTGTCTCTCGGCAAATGAGAGGAAGGCTTTGTCCGTATTGTCGCTAGCAATGTCGTCCGTACAACTGGGGCGAGTGCTATATCGTATCTCGAGACCTGCCTTGTGGTGGCGCTAGGTCTGCGATCACACAGTGGCGACACGCGGGTCAGACTTGTACTAAATGGACCGCGGCCGATTTAAGCTACCATCTAGCAAGTGTGGTGTCTGGCGGTGACACCACAGATGAAATCTTTGATTTTTTTTCTATATATTGCTCTTCATTGATCAGTACTGTGCTGCTCCCTTTATGAGCTCTTCTGACGATGCTTTAATTTAATTTCATTTTATTATCTACCTGTCAATCATTTATACGAATATGATGTTATTAAGGTGTAGCTTTCCTGTTAATTTCTTAGTTGTGTTGTTTTCTGTTTGAAGTTTGTTGGCGACATTTTAATTCTGACAGAGAAAAGGTTTGCTGCTGACATTATAATCCTGTCAGAGGGACCATATGACTCGGAAAAGCAGTTTAACAGGATGGCTACTGTCTTGGAAAGAGATTATAAGATGAACATCAACAAAAGTAAAATGAGGGTAATGGCATGTAGTCAAATTAAATCAGGCAGTACTGAGAGAATCAGATTCAGAAATGAGATACTAAACGCGTGAATGAGTTTTGCTATTTGAGCAGCAAAATAAATGATGCTGGTTAAAGTAGAGAAGACGTGAAGCAGCAAGTGAAAATATGAAGAAAATCACTTCTGAAAAAGAGCTTAGGAAGTCTTTTCTGGCTTGAGTAAAGCCTCATATAAATGTGAAACATGTAAAATAAACAGTTCAGATAAGAAAAGAATAGAAGTTTTTGAAATAAGATGGTGCAAAAGAATGCTGTAGATTAGATGGGTAAATCGAATACCCAAGGAGAAAGTAGACAGAAACTGGGGAAGAAAAATATTTATGGCACAACTTGATTAAAAGAAAGGATTTGTCAGTAGGTCCCAACCTGGGACACAAACAAATTGTCAGTTTGTTATTGGAGGGAAGTACGGTGGGTAAAAACTGTACAGGGATACGATGGCTCAAATATGTGGCTGGAAGACAGCCGTTTCCAACTGGAATGTGTCTTCAGGATGTCATACTGATAAGCAGTGGCATTAAAGCACTGTCCCATTCTGTACCACTTCTTGGTATGCTCTATATTTAGGAACCCATTGCCAAACACACAGTGTGAATTGCAGGGCAATCTAACAGGTGTAGATCTTTTGTTACCTGAGATTGACGAGCTTTTCTGGAAACTTTTCAAACGGCACTCCAGCGACAACGGAATAATCGAATGTCAGGCAGCGCACACCTGACAATTCGAGGATGCTGCTCACACCCGGTTGCAGCCTCGCAAAAGCCATATTTTCCATTCGAAGCGTGTGAAGTCGCGGCAGCCCGACGAGGTAGGGGAACAGGGCCCCGCCGAGTGTTCTGCAATCTGTCACGTCCAATCTGAAACAAACCACGAGTGTGCTGTCGTTTATTTGGGGACAAGCTGGTGGAGAAAATTGTAATGGATTTTACTTCCAGTTGTTGCCAGCAAAACAGAGAATCTTTGATGGAAATCAAAAAATTATGAATATCTTCAAGTAAAAGCAATTAAACTCCAATACAATGTATCGGTTTAGTGCATAAGTTCGTAGCATTTTTCCATAAGTTTAATAAACACAAAAGACACACATAACAGTCTTTAGTCGTCAATAATATGATCTCCATCACTATTTACAACGTCTGGGGTAACATTTCAGTTCTGCAGCAGTAGAAATCATTTGGTTTTGAGGCAAAGAACCTGTTGAGCCATGTTTGAAGCACATTTTCATCCAGAAATGAATTTTCTTTAAGGTTGTTTGATAGAGAGTAGAAAAGGTGAAAACTGAGGGTGCAAGATCAGATGGGTGTGGTGTGACTTCCCAATCCAATTCCTGTCAGTCTAGCAGAATGCAGGCATGCATTATTGTGGAGCAGCATCACTTGACCCCATCTTCCTTGTCACTGTTCTCAGATTACATCTGCAAGATGTGTCAGTTTTTGACAGTTATCGTCAGCAGTGACTGTTACACCTCGGGGAAGTACACCCCTCCGTTGCCGTTCCACCAGATGCATAAAATTATTTTTTGTGGATGTGCACAGGTCTTTACGCAGGGAGTTGCTGCTTAATTTGGGCTCAGCCTCATTTCTTTTCCTTATGTTATCATAAAGGAACCTTTTCTCACCACTAGTCACGATACAGGATAGGAATGGTCAGTGTTGTTCACGAGCCAGTGGACGATAAATAAGCAGAGACGCACATATGGCTACCCACTGATTTTTGTGATTTTGGCTTGGACCATGTGGTATCCATGCAGCCAATTTTTGAACCTTCCCCCCTGCATGCAAATATCATATGATGGTGAAATGATCATAGTTCATCACATTTGGCAGTCCTCAAGAACACCAACCTGGATCATTGTGGATTCAAGCATCTGAATGATCATCATCAAACCCTGAAGGTCTTCCTGAATGTGGAGAGTACTAATAAGAAAATGATACTCTCTAAGGACAGGCATAGGGCAAAATGTCTTCTTGTACTTTAACATATGTATCTCCAACAATATGACAGCTAAAATACTAAAACTTGAGGCTATTATGTACAACATAATGCTTGATATTCTGTGCAGTTTTTGGTTGACAATGCATGATGACAAACATCTTATAAGGATTTTATTTTTCAATTACCATTGTTTAGCCGGCCGCAGTGGCCATGCGGTTCTAGGTGCTTCAGTCCGGAACCGCGTGACTGCTATGGTCGCAGGCTCGAATCCTGCCTCGGGCATGGATGTGTGTGATGTGCTTAGGTTAGTTAGGTTTAAGTAGTTCTAAGTTCTAGGGGACTGATGACCTCGGATGTTAAGTCCCATAGTGCTCAGAGCTATTTGAACCATTTTGAACCATTATTTCTATAACCTTTTCTCATAAACTACTCGAGCAATAAAAGTGGAATTTCACAGTTTACATCTACATAAGTGGCTAATAAAATGTGTGGAACCGATTTTTGTTTAAGGTCGTAGTTGCTTTGAAATTAATTTTTCAGTTTTGTGTTACCAGGGACTGCTCTATATTTCTCAAATTTTAAAGGAGAACTTTTCTCAGAGAAAATATAATGGAAAACTGCTGAGCAGGATTATTCAGTAATCTTAAGAACTACAGCAAATATCAGAATGTTAGCTTTTACAGTTCCTGAGAAAAAGGTACATTATAGCTAAGAAAAGTCAGTTTATGGCAATTGACATTTAAACTTTTTATTTAAATTTTTGACAATATTGGTGTACATCTAGTGACTAATGATGTCCATGTCCTGAATCTTTTTTTTCTTCCTCATCTTCCTGGAGTAGCTGGCACGTCTCATGCACACATGACAGCCGAATGCAGCATCTCGCTGTGTGTATGCGTGTGTGTGTGTGTGTGTGTGTGTGTGTGTGTGTGGGAGGGGGGGGAGGGGGGGGGGCGGTTGGGTGGGCCTGTCTGCAACTTACGTGTCGTGTCTTCTTTAAGGCGAATCGCAATCTGTCTTTTTCTACATTGTTGATACTTCAAATTTTGCATTTTTCTTTCTGCTGCCTAAGCTTTCTCCAGTAATGCTTCATCAATGCTTGTGTGCGTCTCGAGTGTGAATGCACCTGGATGGAAGGCCGGTCTCTGCATGCGCTTAACCTTACCTGCATTTCTACTATCGAATGCTAGACAGACGTCACATGCAGGGAATTTCACAACAATTGAGGATACAAATAGTGTTTTTGGACAACGCATCCAAACAAGGTGATTCTAGTTCTCATTTACATTCTGTGTTTTCCCGTGTACACATTTTTTCAGCAGTTCAGGATTGGCTAGATACCTGAAAGTTAGTTTTATAGCATCTAAAACAGCAAGTGGCAAACGATGTTTGTTAGTGTATGGCTTTCCACTGGCTTCTGCCTGAAGATATTTGCATCACTATATGTCACAAAGGGAATGTTGAGGATCACCATCTGTGGAAAGTCTATGAAAGAATTTGCCCACATGACTTGCACATTGTTTCCACACTACGAAGTTACCCCCGATGGGTTTTTTGTAAGTGTGAACTTCCTTCTAATTTCTTGCCTTTCATTTCTTTCTTCAATTAGAGTAGTCTACCCCCCATTCACTTTTGAATATGCCACGCACAGTCCAGGTTTTCAAATTTAGTTTTTGTGAGCCATAACAATTGCTCTCTCAAACAGTCTTAAAAGCACTGGAAGGTCCATTACCTAGAAACTTCACATAACTAACACCATATTTTTCAACTGACCTCTGGAATATTAGTTTTGTCCCCGCTGCTTCCATTCCACCACTTAGCCCCAAGTTTCTTGCTGCATACTTTCTTATGCTCCTGCTGCCACCTTTCTTCTTCACTGCCATCATTGTTCTTTCTTGTGTCACACTGAGAGCAATACTTGCTCATTACTTGGAAGACTAAGATTTTCCCTGTATCTACACTAATGACATGTTACACCACGATGTAGTGTATTGCCCCTTTTCATCCAGGTTTCATCACAAGAGACTCACAATGTCTTTTTCCCCTTCATTGTTAATGTCTACAGCTTCCTCAATAGCTGCTTTCATATCCTTGCACTCAACTCCAAGAGTACTGAAAAGTGTTCTGTTGTAATCACTGATCCTAGATACTAGTGCAGGCAAGTTCAAAAATGGTTTAAATGGCTCTGAGCACTATAGGACTTAACAGCTGAGGTCATCAGTCGCCTAGAACTTAGAACTACTTAAGCCTAACTAACCTAAGGACATCACACACATCCATGCCCGAGGCAGGATTCGAACCTGCGACCGTAGCAGTTGCGCGGTTCCCGACTGAAGCGCCTAGAACTGCTCGGCCACACCGGCCGGCAGGCAAGTTCATCAAGCCACAAAACAGATTTGTGCCTTCTCTGCCTACACCTAAGCATCTCATGCCACAACTCAATCTTGTATTCACCTCATACATCTTCCCGTGGAGAGCAGAAGTCTTGAACTGAACAGCGTACTTACAAACTTTACACTTTATTATTATCAATTACTTAAAATGATAATATGGTCACTGTCACCGTACAGTGCCCACAGTTACCATATGCACGTGAAACAATCATATAGGCAGGTATTTCTAAATCCACTGGGAAACTCATCTTTGGCACAGCATCATCATCCTCGATGAACTCGGTGACTCTGTCGAAAATTGTACTACACCCTTTGGAATAGCGTCTGCAGCACTGTTATTTAAATTTCCTGTACCTTTTACAGGTGAAATTTGACGTTTCCTCACTTTATTGAATATGCATCCACTAATAGAATGTTGTCTACTCCCGGGGCCTTGTTTCGACTCAGGTCTTTCAGTGCTCTGTCAAACACTTCGTGCAGTATCGTATCTCCCATTTCATCTTCATCTACATCCTCTTCCATTTCCATAATATTGTCCTCACGAACATCGCCCCTGTATAGACCCTCTATATACTCCTTCCACCTTCCTGCTTTCCCTTCTTTGCTTAGAACTGGGTTTCCATCTGAGCTCTTGATATTCATACAAGTCGTTCTCTTTTCTCCAAAGGTATCTTTAATTTTCCTGTAGGCAGTATCTATCTTACCCTTCGTGAGACAAGCCTCTACATCCTTACATTTGTCCTCTAGCCATCCCTGCTTAGCCATTTTGCACTTCCTGTCGATCTCATTTTTGAGACGTTTGTATTCCTTTTTGCCTGCTTCACTTACTGCATTTTTATATTTTCTCCTGTCATCAATTAAATTCAATATTTCTTCTGTTATCCAAGGATTTCTACTAGCCCTCGGCTTTTTACCTACTTGATCCCCTGCTGCCTTCTCTATGTCATCTCTCAAAGCTACCCATTCTTCTTCTACTGTATTTCTTTCCCCCATTCCTGTCAATTGTTCTCTTATGCTCTCCCTGAAACTCTGTACAACCTCTGGTTCTTTCAGTTTATCCAGGTCCCATCTCCTTAAATTCCCATCTTTTTTGCAGTTTCTTCAGTTTTAATCTACAGTTCATAGCCAATAGATTGTGGTCAGAGTCCACATCTGCCCCTGGAAATGTCTTTGAGATTTAGGAACCAGGTTTTAAATTGTGTCTTACCTTTATATAATCTATCTGAAACCTTTTAGTATCTCCAGGGTTCTTCCATGTATACAACCTTCTTTCATGATTCTTGAACCAAGTGTTAGCTATGATTAAGTTATGCTCTGTGAAAAATTCTACCAGGTGGCTTCCTCTTTCATTTCTTAGCCCCAATCCATATTCACCTACTACGTGGAGGAGTACAAGGACAAATTATCGATTTTTCCTTTTTTGTAAGTGAAGTACTCACAGTGAAATGTATTCCTTGGTACTATTTGTGTATAGACATTCTGACAAACATTAATTATAAAGGGCAATCAAAAAGTTCCCATTCGAAGGCCGTACAGTCTGGGATTGCAATCGCGCAAAATGGCTGTGAGCACTGAGGCAATCCTCCCACCTACACACCAAGTCGAAGGCACCTGCTCGGAAGAACACCGTGTCCTACTACGCAGAGAAGTCCGTAACTGCCTGCCGCACACCTTCGTCCGGCAGGAATTGTCGACCCTTCGGGGACTTTTTTAAGGGACCGCCGGCAGGATAATCGAACAGGGAGAAATTGGGACTGAAGGGCAGGTGCTCGAGTGTCTCCCACTTATCTCTAATGGGTGAAGCCAACCTCCTAGATCAGCTGGCGTCTCGTGTCAAACTGTCACAGGCACGGAAGTTGGTGTACGATTCCTGAACTGTGGTTTTCAACAGATGTGCTGCCCGAAACACATTCTCTGTTCTCTGACTGGTGTTTGTCCTTCAGTAGCTGAGAAAAGAACAGCAGCACATTGGTCCAGTTTGGACACATTTGGTACTAATATTGCCACGGCACACTTTTTCCGCACACGTGTCAGGAAGACACGAATGCCTCAGTAAGCTGTCCCTACACATCAGAGCTCATATATCACCGTCGGACATGTGCTGTGTCGCATATACACTACAACAGTGCCCTCGAACAGAAACTTTTTGATAACTTCTTCTGCAGTGACAGTGGTAGCGGAGGTACCTTCCACTGCAAACTATAAGGTGTCTTGCAGATTGCAGATGTAGAAATGACTTTACAGAGATCTGATTTGCTCGAATAGTTTGATTATTGTAAGAAATGTGAAAGTAAGACGAGCTTCTCACTTTGTATCTTCACTCGTCTGGGAAATTACACTGCTTTCCATTAAAACTGCAACATCAGGAATCTGGCCATTAAAACTGCAACATCAGGAAAGAAAACAAATACCACTTTTCTTATTGTGGGTCTGCAGTATAGTAAGAACATACACTATTATATTTTAGGTGATTTGAGGGAATACATTTAGTAGGGAGGCGTCACCTCAGGTAGCATCAGCGGCTCGACTCTGACCTGGCCGTACATCGAGCTGGCTCAATGAGGAGAAAATGCCGAGTGCCATAACTTAAACTTTGCACAGTGCAAGAGGAGTCAAAATAAGCTAACACATGTCTAAGCTTATTCGGGAAAACAACAGTCAAAGTTTTTTAGCTACTTTACGTGTGTGTCTTTTAGAGCACAGTAATATCAGGTGAAATGGTGTCACAATGGCTAGTGATGCAGCCTCTCAGTTTTGTGCCCCACGTTCAAAACCCAATTACTGCTTTTATTTATTTATTTATTTCTTTTATTTATTTTACATTTATCTACCCATGTCCATAGAAGATTACTACATGATGTTTCTTATCAAGTTAAGTATACAAGGGCATTATACTAATTGTAAAATTATGACTGTGTTTCACAATAAGTGTCATGCATTTATTATATAGTATATGTGTGTACAATATTTTCAGGCGTTACAATCCTTTTAAATGCCCACATTCTTATATTTCGTTCTTATATCAGTCCTTATATTAATTCTTATATTTTATTCTTACATATGCTCTGTGCCAGAGGTCATCAGTCACAGTGGTGGCACGATATTCTCTCAGCAGCCTGTGGTCAAATTTATGAAACAGACTAGAGGTGCGGAGAACTCACTGGCCACGGCAACAGCTGACCGCCCTCTGGATTGAGGTGATTCGGTTTGCGCATTATGTTGTCAGAAGATGTTCCAGAGACCTCAAAAGTCATGTCACAGGTCAGAAAAGTAAGAAATTAACAGACGTAATCTTGTTATGTACTTGAGGCCACCTCGTACTATTGCGCCAGGTGTCAGGCTTGAACGAGTACCACAAATGTTATCTTGCAATGCTTCTTCCTCCTCTCGACCTCCACATGTTGATGCGTGTATCTTCAAGTGTGCTCAGAATGGGGACTTTTATGGAAAAATGATGCGGTTTCACTCCTGTGACCACTGTCCTTGTCAGACACACTGCTACCGACACATCTCTCACCGCGTCAACGTCAAGGGAAGCCGCGACGACAATTACCGTGTCGTGACATTCCAGAGACCTCAAAAGTCATGTCACAGATCAGAAAAGTAAGAAATTAACAGACGTGATCTTGTGCCCCCTACACTGTCCCACTATCTACGTCGTGTACTCATCCTGCTGCAAATGACCCGTAAACCGACTCGGCAGACGTGATGTGGCTCTACGACCCTGCGAGGCTGAGGAAGCAATAAATCTGTCCTCTCGGACATTATCATTGCAGACATAGTGTAATGGTACTTTGACTTCCGCGCCTCCGCCAATACAAAGATATAATTTACGATCGCGCACGCAGAAGAGAGCTGCGCCAGCGACCGATTTTTATAAATAATTTTGTTCGTCTTTTTAGTTTTGCGTAGGTTTTTGTTTTTAAGAACTAATTGAGGACTCTCTCTCTTGTCTTGATACGAAAGACGTGTATTTTTCAGCGATGTGTTGAATGTGCTTTTGGGTGGAAATTAAAATTAAAATTACATGACAAAGCGAGGTTGTTTCAATAGTGATTCGAGGGAGTTATCATCAAATTTGTAAACTGATCATGACAGTGGCAACTTGAAGAAGTTTTCAACAGACGGAGAAAAGTGAAAGACGGGTCGTCCTACAAGAGAAATTAGGAGGACAGCCATGAAGACTACATTGTAATTAATACTGCGTGTCTAACAAGATTATAAGGTAAATTTCAATTAGTTTCTGATGCTATTTCCGTACAGTCGCTTTTTGTAGTGTTGCCGACCCGGTCTGCCATGCACGGTCAAATTACAGCGCGATCTCAATCAATAATACAAAGTCCGCCCTATCCGTAACTGAAACCACCAAAATTCCAAACCCAATCAGATTTTCTATTTTCTATTTTTCACGGCAGAACCCCGAGGAGAAGGGTACACTACAATTGGCGTCTTGGTGACAGGACTTGCTATCTTCACATTTGATACAAGTGCAGTTATTATAAATTTTGGACATTTTGTCTAATTTTAACCACTTAATAGCATCAGAAAATGAATTTGGACTAAGTCCCGTTCATTTCAATTGTAATGTTACATGCATGAAATTTACAACAATATTGGTTTCCCTGTTATTAATTTGTGTTAATTTTCATTTTCATGCTGAGGAAATTAATTTGGTAAAATTTTCAGTTTATCCAGGTCCCATCTCCTTAAATTCCCATCTTTTTTGCAGTTTCTTCAGTTTTAATCTACAGTTCATAGCCAATAGATTGTGGTCAGAGTCCACATCTGCCCCTGGAAATGTCTTTGAGATTTAGGAACCAGGTTTTAAATTGTGTCTTACCTTTATATAATCTATCTGAAACCTTTTAGTATCTCCAGGGTTCTTCCATGTATACAACCTTCTTTCATGATTCTTGAACCAAGTGTTAGCTATGATTAAGTTATGCTCTGTGAAAAATTCTACCAGGTGGCTTCCTCTTTCATTTCTTAGCCCCAATCCATATTCACCTACTACGTGGAGGAGTACAAGGACAAATTATCGATTTTTCCTTTTTTGTAAGTGAAGTACTCACAGTGAAATGTATTCCTTGGTACTATTTGTGTATAGACATTCTGACAAACATTAATTATAAAGGGCAATCAAAAAGTTCCCATTCGAAGGCCGTACAGTCTGGGATTGCAATCGCGCAAAATGGCTGTGAGCACTGAGGCAATCCTCCCACCTACACACCAAGTCGAAGGCACCTGCTCGGAAGAACACCGTGTCCTACTACGCAGAGAAGTCCGTAACTGCCTGCCGCACACCTTCGTCCGGCAGGAATTGTCGACCCTTCGGGGACTTTTTTAAGGGACCGCCGGCAGGATAATCGAACAGGGAGAAATTGGGACTGAAGGGCAGGTGCTCGAGTGTCTCCCACTTATCTCTAATGGGTGAAGCCAACCTCCTAGATCAGCTGGCGTCTCGTGTCAAACTGTCACAGGCACGGAAGTTGGTGTACGATTCCTGAACTGTGGTTTTCAACAGATGTGCTGCCCGAAACACATTCTCTGTTCTCTGACTGGTGTTTGTCCTTCAGCAGCTGAGAAAAGAACAGCAGCACATTGGTCCAGTTTGGACACATTTGGTACTAATATTGCCACGGCACACTTTTTCCGCACACGTGTCAGGAAGACACGAATGCCTCAGTAAGCTGTCCCTACACATCAGAGCTCATATATCACCGTCGGACATGTGCTGTGTCGCATATACACTACAACAGTGCCCTCGAACAGAAACTTTTTGATAACTTCTTCTGCAGTGACAGTGGTAGCGGAGGTACCTTCCACTGCAAACTATAAGGTGTCTTGCAGATTGCAGATGTAGAAATGACTTTACAGAGATCTGATTTGCTCGAATAGTTTGATTATTGTAAGAAATGTGAAAGTAAGACGAGCTTCTCACTTTGTATCTTCACTCGTCTGGGAAATTACACTGCTTTCCATTAAAACTGCAACATCAGGAATCTGGCCATTAAAACTGCAACATCAGGAAAGAAAACAAATACCACTTTTCTTATTGTGGGTCTGCAGTATAGTAAGAACATACACTATTATATTTTAGGTGATTTGAGGGAATACATTTAGTAGGGAGGCGTCACCTCAGGTAGCATCAGCGGCTCGACTCTGACCTGGCCGTACATCGAGCTGGCTCAATGAGGAGAAAATGCCGAGTGCCATAACTTAAACTTTGCACAGTGCAAGAGGAGTCAAAATAAGCTAACACATGTCTAAGCTTATTCGGGAAAACAACAGTCAAAGTTTTTTAGCTACTTTACGTGTGTGTCTTTTAGAGCACAGTAATATCAGGTGAAATGGTGTCACAATGGCTAGTGATGCAGCCTCTCAGTTTTGTGCCCCACGTTCAAAACCCAATTACTGCTTTTATTTATTTATTTATTTCTTTTATTTATTTTACATTTATCTACCCATGTCCATAGAAGATTACTACATGATGTTTCTTATCAAGTTAAGTATACAAGGGCATTATACTAATTGTAAAATTATGACTGTGTTTCACAATAAGTGTCATGCATTTATTATATAGTATATGTGTGTACAATATTTTCAGGCGTTACAATCCTTTTAAATGCCCACATTCTTATATTTCGTTCTTATATCAGTCCTTATATTAATTCTTATATTTTATTCTTACATATGCTCTGTGCCAGAGGTCATCAGTCACAGTGGTGGCACGATATTCTCTCAGCAGCCTGTGGTCAAATTTATGAAACAGACTAGAGGTGCGGAGAACTCACTGGCCACGGCAACAGCTGACCGCCCTCTGGATTGAGGTGATTCGGTTTGCGCATTATGTTGTCAGAAGATGTTCCAGAGACCTCAAAAGTCATGTCACAGGTCAGAAAAGTAAGAAATTAACAGACGTAATCTTGTTATGTACTTGAGGCCACCTCGTACTATTGCGCCAGGTGTCAGGCTTGAACGAGTACCACAAATGTTATCTTGCAATGCTTCTTCCTCCTCTCGACCTCCACATGTTGATGCGTGTATCTTCAAGTGTGCTCAGAATGGGGACTTTTATGGAAAAATGATGCGGTTTCACTCCTGTGACCACTGTCCTTGTCAGACACACTGCTACCGACACATCTCTCACCGCGTCAACGTCAAGGGAAGCCGCGACGACAATTGCCGTGTCGTGACATTCCAGAGACCTCAAAAGTCATGTCACAGATCAGAAAAGAAAGAAATTAACAGACGTGATCTTGTGCCCCCTACACTGTCCCACTATCTACGTCGTGTACTCATCCTGCTGCAAATGACCCGTAAACCGACTCGGCAGACGTGATGTGGCTCTACGACCCTGCGAGGCTGAGGAAGCGATAAATCTGTCCTCTCGGACATTATCATTGCAGACATAGTGTAATGGTACTTTGACTTCCGTGCCTCCGCCAATACAAAGATATAATTTACGATCGCGCACGCAGAAGAGAGCTGCGCCAGCGACCGATTTTTATAAATAATTTTGTTCGTCTTTTTAGTTTTGCGTAGGTTTTTGTTTTTAAGAACTAATTGAGGACTCTCTCTCTTGTCTTGATACGAAAGACGTGTATTTTTCAGCGATGTGTTGAATGTGCTTTTGGGTGGAAATTAAAATTAAAATTACATGACAAAGCGAGGTTGTTTCAATAGTGATTCGAGGGAGTTATCATCAAATTTGTAAACTGATCATGACAGTGGCAACTTGAAGAAGTTTTCAACAGACGGAGAAAAGTGAAAGACGGGTCGTCCTACAAGAGAAATTAGGAGGACAGCCATGAAGACTACATTGTAATTAATACTGCGTGTCTAACAAGATTATAAGGTAAATTTCAATTAGTTTCTGATGCTATTTCCGTACAGTCGCTTTTTGTAGTGTTGCCGACCCGGTCTGCCATGCACGGTCAAATTACAGCGCGATCTCAATCAATAATACAAAGTCCGCCCTATCCGTAACTGAAACCACCAAAATTCCAAACCCAATCAGATTTTCTATTTTCTATTTTTCACGGCAGAACCCCGAGGAGAAGGGTACACTACAATTGGCGTCTTGGTGACAGGACTTGCTATCTTCACATTTGATACAAGTGCAGTTATTATAAATTTTGGACATTTTGTCTAATTTTAACCACTTAATAGCATCAGAGAAAATGAATTTGGACTAAGTCCCGTTCATTTCAATTGTAATGTTACATGCATGAAATTTACAACAATATTGGTTTCCCTGTTATTAATTTGTGTTAATTTTCATTTTCATGCTGAGGAAATTAATTTGGTAAAAAAAAAAAAAAAAAAAAAAAAAAAAAAAAAAAAAGGAAAAGGATAACGTTCCATAAAATAATTTGCACGGACGCGAAAGAAAAATTTTGGATTGAAAACTGTATATTTGACGCTACATTTGCAACATAAGACTGAAGAAAAAAAAAAAAATTGGTGAGTACAGAAATTTACATTTTTTCCAGTTTCAAGCAGCCATCTGTACTCCCTTTATTCCGATCCATTTATTTCGAAATTATTTTTTCAAATTGTAGTTAAAATTGATTTACTACTATTATTGCAAATGATAAGTGAAGAGCATATTCACAGTCATTTATTTGTGAGAGGGAAATTTCAGTACCAGTTTAATAATTTAATTTCTAATTATAAATCATATAGAAATATCCATTTCCATAAGAGAAATTTCAGATTTCAACATATCATATTTAAATTTTTTTTTTTTTTTTTTTTTTTTTTTTGCCACTGGAAAATTTTATTTGCAATTAATTACGAAAATCGCAAGATGGACGCTAGACGCGTAGAAATTGTTTCCGCGGACGAGCTTTGTGAAAGTGACACATTGCAAAACATGTCCGACAGTCAAATGACAATTGAACATAATTGTGAGGATGTTCAAGACATAATTTTACCGGTTCGATTAAGACAACAACCCCTATATTTAAACAGATATACAGGCGAATGGAGAGTGAGTACTACGCGACAAAACATGACATTCACAATGTCAACTTCAGAACCAGACATCAATCAGTCACGAAAAAATGATGAAACTAAGACACAGGACTCTGACATGCTCAACCAGATTCTGAAGTTACTTGGTGACCAAAACAGAAAATTGACACTTTAGACAAAAGATTTGATGCTTTAGACGACAATTTAAAATGTGACATTGGGAAATTTGACACTAAATTCGATGAACTGACACGGGACATAAAACAAAATTCTGAAAAACAATCAAGACAAATTGCCGACTTGACAGAAACCAGCAGTAGTCTTGAAAGGAAATTTACTGACTTATCAGACAAGGTTACGAGACAATAAAAGGTATTTGTGGAATTCAGTGACGAGACAAGAACAGACTTACAATGATGTAATGAGAAATTGTTAACAGTAGTTTTTGAACAACAGAAAACCAGTACCCAAGTTGACGAATTACGACAGTCACACAATTCCGTAAAAACAAACCAAGAACACTTAGACCTGACGATTACAGACCTTTCAGACAGATTAAATGATGTAACATTGGAGCAGAAATCCTTACAGGAAAATTTAGAAGAACTTGAAGACAGAGCAGATGTAGCATCTTTGAAGAATGGCACAACTCTAGCAGAGAAACTTGTACATGAATGCAAATTATGTGATGATTATTTAGATGAGAAGTGTGAGACAATGACACAGATCATTTTAGATAAGACAAAGGAACAAGTAAAGGAAGAAACAGATAATATTCAGAAAGAGGTACGTAAACTTAAAGAAAATGTAATACCAAGTTCGTCAGTGATACCAAAACCCATAACAGGCAACCAAAACATAAATGAGAATCATAATAATGCTAGACCCAGCACACAGCCGAAAATAGAATTACCAATGAGTGATACAAATCCCAATGAACCATTTTCAATGCTACCACAAGATCAAAATTACTATCAGACATCACCACATACTATGCACAGGTTGACACAAAATGCAGGACCCATAATACCATCGGGAGTAGCTGATGAAACATTAGTACGACATGGATACTTTCAGACATTTTCATGTGATGAGAAAGACAAAGTGCATCCGATTGTTTTCATCCGCTCTTTTGATGGTATTTTCCTGAGACATTGGTTAGAAGCCAATAAAATTCGATATGTTACAAATTTGTTACGTGGAAGAGCAGCTAAGTGGGGAGCAGCAATGAAAAGACGATGTTAAACATTTAAACAGTTTGAACAAGCATTTCTTGAGGAATTCTGGTCGATCACAGAACAGCAAAGTTTAAAACGAGAAGTATACAATCCAGAAATTTACAACCCGAAGAAAGAGACTTTACGTCAATACTTCGAACGCTACCTAGACAAAACATTATATTGGACAAAACCAGCAGATTTACCAGATGTAATTAGAACACTTAAAAGCCACTTACCATTTCCTTACCGTGGTAAATTAATAGGAGTGTCCGAGGACAACATAAAGAATTTTTTTAGTTATGTTGATGAGATAGATGTTGTTTGCAGAGATGAGATCAGGAATTTCAATCAATTGTATCCGATCCATCCAAGCAATTCGCGTACGCACAACAGAAATGACAGAGGCTATTGGAATCCGCCTCTGACACCACAACAAAACACTCAAAGAAACAATTCGCACTACACTAGGACAAATCCATTCAATATTAGGAGAAACAACTCGCAGCATTGGCAAGGAAACAGTAATTATTACTATAATGGTTATCCGAACAGTAATTACAATCAGAACAATAACAGTTATATTCAAAACAACAACAACAGAAGAAGGAACCAAAATCATAGAGATCAAAGAAGAGAGGATAACAGGTACCATCCAGGATATTTTCAGAGAAACAACATCCAAACATGTATTGCAGGAATAACAGTAATGACAATACCAGTTACAGTCATGGGCGAAATAATGTATGGGGAAATCACAATGGACCACCGCCACGACACATGCAATACAGCAACCCTCAATTCCTACCTAACGAAACTCTCAATGCGACGCGAGGTAATGTCAACAACCAAACAGCTGATACTTGGGTGACGCGTGACAGAAATGTAAATATTATTGAGTTGGGCAATGAACCCAACCTGCAACAACAACCAAATTTCCCGGAAAACGAACGACGACCGAGCTAAGCGCTCAAGTTACGGTCGATAGGGAGCAGAGCGCAACGGAACCGACGATTTGTTTTCTCCGATATGAGGACAGTAAGAAAATAGAAAAAGAGTTATATCAGGATGTAGATTTTAATAGTACCAGTAAGACGAAGAAGATTATTCAGGCTATAACACGAGTTATGATTGGTAGTTATGAAGTGGAAGTAATGTTAGATACAGGAGCAGCAGCAAGTGTTATTTCAATGTCCTTATATAATGAACTCAAACAAATAATAAACATACAAACATTGCCAGTACAGAGTTGTCACATTATAAGTGCCACCGGTAACAAATCAAAGAATGTGAAATTTCAAGTGCTAATTAACTTCACATTTTCAAATATACCACTCAATTACAGTTTTCTGGAAGTAGACAAATTAGTTATGCATTGCATATTAGGAATTGACTTTTTGAATGAATATCAAGCAATCATAGATTTAGGAAAAGGGAAATGTCATTTAACCGTAAACCAACAACAACTGACAATAGAGTTAACACAGGGTAAAAACTTAAACAGTAAACAAGGTAAATTTGAACAGTTACATTTTATGTATCCAACAGCAACAAACATATGTGATTTAACTTTTAATGAAGCTGTATCTCAGGGAATTAAACCTAATGATTTATATGAGAAATGCACAGAATCTGAATATCTTACGAAGGAACAACAACTTGAATTACTTGAAGTTTTGCAGCAACTTGCTGAGGTATTTGTGGAGAAACCTGGAATTATTAGAGGCTATACTTATGAGATGGATGTTAAACCACACAAAACATACTGTAGAACATATTATAATATTCCTTGGTCAAAGAAACCCACAGTTTTGAAAAAGATTGAAAAAATGCAAGCTTGGGGTATCATTGAAAGGTCACATTCACCATATTGCAGTCCGATACTAGCAGTTAATAAAGAGGATGGTAGTGTAAGGTTAGTGCTGGACACACGAGAAATTAACAAAGTTATAATCCCAATCAACACACGACCTATAAATTTGGAAGAACAACTTTTAAAATTTCATAATTAACCAATATCGACCTCCGCTCATCATTTTGGCAGGTGAACCTCCACAAAAGCAGTCGTAAATGAGGGACGTAGTTATCAATTTTGTGTTCTACCCTTTGGTCTACGAGTGAGTGCTGGAGTATTTATTGAAGCCTTAGATGCTGTTCTTGGACCACAATAGTTATCGCAAATCACAGTTTATGTTGACGACATTGTCATTGCCACCACTACTTGGGAAGAACATGTAAATCTTTTGAAGCAACTTCTGACTAAATTTTCTGATGCAGGAGTCACTATCAATTTATCAAAGACGAAATTAGGGAGGAGAGAAATCAAATTCCTTGGTCACATCATATCAACTGAAGGCATTTATCCAGACTCAAGAAAAATTGATGCAATAAAGAATTTTCCATCCCCACAGAATCGTAAACAACTCAAAGCCTTTCTTGGTCCATCTTCATTCTTCAGGAAATTTGTACCCTACCACCTTCTTAACAGTCCACATCTTCTATCTTTACTCAAAAGAAATAACATTTGGAAATGGACAGAGTTCTGTCAGACAGATTTTGAAGCGATTAAGAATGCTTTAGTTAATGCACCGTTGTTATGTCATCCTGACATGATGTCAGACTTTTGCCTAGTAACAGATGCAAGTTCCTATGGGCTCGGAGCATTTTTATTCCAAATTCATGTAGAAGATGAACAAACAGTCATCAAACCTATAAGTTTTGCTAGCCCCACGCTCACTGAATGCGAAAAGTCATATTCAGTGACTGAGCGCGAAACACTTGCCATAGTATGGGCATTTCGCAAGTTTCGCTACTTTCTATGGGGAAAACGTACTAAGCTTTATACTGATCATCAAGCTCTTTCTTTCCTGCTATCATGCAAGTTATTACATTCACGTCTTGCACGCTGGTGTGCATCACTACAAGAATATGATTTTGATATTATATATATAAAAGGAGAATCCAACATTATAGACGATGCTCTATCTTGTTTGCCACAAGGCCTAAAAGAATTTTCAGATGTGACAGAACAAACATCAGATTTCAAAATTTTACTCATGTATGACGGCACATTTGCACCTTACTACAAAAACATGTGCAGGAAGTTAGCCATATTGCAGGACAATGATACCAGGTGGATCCAGATAAAGAATAAATTACGTGCAGGAACAGACCCACATCTTGAAAAATATTACACATTACACAAAGAAGTATTATTTCACCGACGAAACCCTGAATCACAGCATTGGTGTGTTTGCTTCCCTGAAGCTCATGTTGATGATTTTATTTTATTTACACACAGAACTTGGGGACACTATGGTGTAACGAAATGTACAGATAAGATTATACAATATTGCTATTTTCCAAATTTAAGGCGAAGAGTATTGAGTAATATTAGGAAATGCATCATATGTCAGAAAGCCAAATATTCTAATCGCACAAGCATGAATGAATTGCACCCAAATCATACCTAAGAGGCCATTACAGCTAATTTCTTTAGATATTGCAGGACCCTATCCACATGCACGTGGAGGAATAAAATACATTCTTGCTGTGTTAGATGTTTTCACAAAGTATTTAAAATTATATGCTTTATGTTCAGTTTCTACCACTGCTATTACCAGACGTCTATTAACAGATTATTTTGTAAGAATAGGAAAACCTGAAGTTATGATCACGGATAAAGCAGCATATTTTACCAGTTTAAAATGGAAGACTTTTATTGAAGAACAGAATGTTAAACATATTTTAATTTCAAGATTTCACGCAGCAGGAAACCCAGTAGAAAGAACATTTTGAGAATTTGGACAGTTTATGAGAACACGGACACCAGAGAAGCACACAAAATGGGTAGAATACCTAGCACCATTTGAACAAATAGTGAACAATTTAACTCACATTTCTACTGGATACACACCAACTGAATTAATTATGGATAAAACAGAAAGAAATTAATGGACAGACCCTCTACCTAAATTTACAGCAACAACAAATCATGTTAGTGTAGAAGAAAAGGTAAGACAAGCTTACACAACATTATGTGACAAAGCTAAGGAAAGAAAGCAGAAATATGACAGAGGTGTCAGGATAGCACAAACATTTCAAGTTGATCAGTTAGTTTTACTAAGAACACATCCTAAACCCACAAAACTGAAACATTTAAACAGGAAATGGCAGATCTTATACTCTGGACCACACCGAATTGCAAATATTCCACACCCTGGCTGTTATTCATTAGAATATCCATTAACACATAAACCCAGAGGTCTACATCCACACAGACATTTGAAAAAATACATACAGTAAAATGTTAGCTAATGAGAAGAAGATAATTAATATGATATACAGTTATGATGAGCCTACATTTAAGTTATACAGATACTTACAATCTAATGAATGCAGGTAAGTCTAGAAAGCAATGTGAACCATCCAATAGCTAATAAGATATTTGGTTATAAGAGGAGTTGCTATTGAGGCATATACACATTAGAGGAGGCATATACACATTAGAGGAGGCAGAGAACTGAACAGAACTATTTTCTTTAGGACGCATGTGATAATAGTAATATATAAAAACAAAGATGAGGTGACTTACCGAACAAAAGCGCTGGCAGGTCGATAGACACACAAACAAACACAAACATACACACAAAATTCAAGCTTTCGCAACAAACTGTTGCCTCATCAGGAAAGAGGGAAGGAGAGGGGAAGACGAAAGGAAGTGGGTTTTAAGGGAGAGGGTAAGGAGTCATTCCAATCCCGGGAGCGGAAAGACTTACCTTAGGGGGAAAAAAGGACAGGTATACACTCGCACACACGCACATATCCATCCACACATACAGACACAGTGTCTGTATGTGTGGATGGATATGTGCGTGTGTGCGAGTGTATACCTGTCCTTTTTTCCCCCTAAGGTAAGTCTTTCCGCTCCCGGGATTGGAATGACTCCTTACCCTCTCCCTTAAAACCCACTTCCTTTCGTCTTCCCCTCTCCTTCCCTCTTTCCTGATGAGGCAACAGTTTGTTGCGAAAGCTTGAATTTTGTGTGTATGTTTGTGTTTGTTTGTGTGTCTATCGACCTGCCAGCGCTTTTGTTCGGTAAGTCACCTCATCTTTGTTTTTATATATAATTTTTCCCACGTGGAATGTTTCCTTCCATTATATTGATATCATTAATGTGATAATAGTAATGTTGATATGAGTGATGTGAGTGACTGAATGAGATGAGTGAATGTAATTTTAGTTTAGTAAGAGGATAAATAGTAATATGGAGAGAGGTAAATGGAATATAAGATGAGAAAAGGGTATTATTATTATTATTATTATTGTTGAAGTAAAAAAAGGAAATGATGATGAATAAGAGGAATATATATATATAATGCTGAGGAATAAATATATGTTATTTTGTGAAGAATGAATAATGGATAGGTGAGAATGTTATGAGTAATTGAGAATATGTTGAGCGGGGAGAAACTAGATTTGAACGCTATATCACATGTACTCATGGAATACAGAATGAAAGTAGTGGAAAGAATACTATTTATTGAAAGATTGGTATGCCTGAGATAATAACTTATGTGATGTCTTATATATTCTTATAACTAAAGGTGAAAGTATAGATTTATGTGGAAAGAATTATTTACAGCAGCCACTGTTGGAAATATACCAGTAGATTTAAATCTATAACACTTTAACACTAATCTAATGGGAACTTGTAATGAAATTTTTGGAGTTATGTAGGCTTGACACTTCAGATTGGAAGAATTATTTAAGAGAACATATTTAGCAGTCATCTAATGACATAATTAAAGCTCATCTACTGAACTGAACTAATGCACCATTAAATAGAAAGGAGAATAAGGAGAAAACAAAACGTCAGTCCTGTGTTGCGGCTCATACTCTCATCCCTCCCTTAGAAAAATTTATACATGTTGATGAAATATTTGACATTATATAATTCGTGATTATCTGACAGTATGGAGAGACATACACACATATTTATTTATGAATAGAATTTTACAGGTACCACAAGGTAAATACAGAATGGATATACAGCATGGAACGCAGCAGCAATTATCTAAGAAGATTTATTTATTTATTAAGTAAAACATTTATTTATATTGGTTGATACTCATGAAAGGAAGGAGATGAACTACACAAACTTTATAGGAACATGAGTGAGTGACTTGAACTATATATATATATATATATATATATATATATATATATATATATATATATATATATATATATATAGACACACACACACACACACACACACACACACACACACACCCGTGTGAGGTTAATAGATCCTCCATCGGGCGCCTCCCCAGGTGGCGGATAGGGGAAAGCCTCCCAGATATGGGTGGCACCGAGGAAATCAAATTCGGGGCGGACCAAAACTATCACATCCTCGAGGATAAGTACCCGGAGTAAAAACCGGCGAAACGAAGAAAACTAACACAAAAGCCCAGACACGTCTGTGTGGTAACCACCGGTACTCTGGCCAGCGTCTGTCACCAATGGTGCGGCTGATACGAGCTCCAGGAACTGAAAATCCCTGGTTCTACCAAACTGGCGCAAGCTAGACGAATTACAAGCATAATGGCAAGTACACCTAAAAACAACATTACCCCAGGTGGACGATCCACCCGTCGCAAGACGGCAACCAGGCACTCGGATTCTGGGGGACCTGGAGATGTACTAAAGGGCGAGTCGGAGCGCTCTGGCAAACTACCCAAGAAAACACACACATACTTTGGCACCTTCAACATACAGACACTAATACAAACGGGAAAATTACACAATCTAACAACGGAACTCACCAGTCAAAAGATCTCGATCCTAGCGCTACAAGAAACAAGATACACGGATTCAGACACAATAGACTACGGAAACTACAGATTCTTCAAGAGTGGAACCAACAGGAAAATCGGCAAAGGAGGAGCACTCCTCGGCATGGCCTTCGCAGTAAACAAAAACATCCTAGACTCAGTAAAAGAAGTCAACGCGATCAACAACAGGCTCATGACCATGCGAATCAAACACGCCAACAAGAACTACACCCTCATCAACGTACATGCCCCCACGAACGCAGACAACAAGGACAAACCAGAAGAAACCGACAAATTCTGGGACAAACTCGAAACCACCCTGGCAAAAATACCCCAAGACAACGTGAAAATTCTACTAGGCGATTTCAACGCACAAATCGGCAGAGAAAAACGCTACAGAAAAACAGTAGGAAATTTCCCTGCACACAAATTCACCAACAAAAACGGCACCAGACCGATCGAACTCTGCCAGCAAAACAACCTCAAAATCATGTCAACCTCCCTGATGAAAAAGCCCAAGAAACAAAAGACGTGGCGATCACCAGTCCACTCACTAGGCGAATTCCAGATAGATCACGTGGCAATCTCCTATGAATACCAGAAAGAAATCCACGACGTCCAAGTGAGAAAAGGCGCCAACATAGATTCGGACCACTACCTAACAAGAATCAAAATCAAACTCACACCAAGAAGACAACACAAAAAGAAATTGACCTCACCGAAATTTGATACAAGAAAGATCAGAGAATCGAACATCACAGAACAGTGGGAAAAACAAGAGGCGAAAGATTGGACCAGCTTTAAACAAAAAATTGTGAACACAGCCAAAGAACTGATCCCGCTGACTAGAAAACCCAGGCACCCTTGGTGGAACACTACCTGCGAAATCGCCCTACAAAATCGAAGAACAGCTTTCACAAACTACAACAGCAACAAAACACAAGAAACACGGGACAACTTCTATGAAATTCGAAAACAAACATCGAAAACAATAAGACAAGAGAAACGCAAATACATCAACGATCAGCTAAACTCCATCGAAGAAGACTTCAGAAATTTCAACACACGGGATTTCTACAGGACGTTCGCCAACCAAGTCAAAGGATACTCACCACAGAACCTCTGCTTCAGAAAAGAAGACGGAAAACTGGCACTTACCAACAAAGAAAACTGTGAAGAGCTCGCGAAGTACTTTTCAAAATTACTAAATTGCCCGGAACCTAACTCTACCTTCGAACCCCGAGAACCGGCCAACGCACCGGATGACTCACCATCACCAACAAAAGAAGAAATCCTCCACTGCATAAAGAAACTGAAAAACAACAAGGCAGCCGGTGAAGACGGAATAACGGCAGAACTGCTGAAGAACCTAGGACCAAACTCGCTAAACGAAATCACACAAATCATACAGAACACCTAGACAACCGAAATCATATCTGACGACTGGAAGACCGCACTCATCCACCCGCTACACAAGAAAGGTGACAGGACAGACACAAACAATTATAGAGGAATTTCCCTGCTACCGGTCATCTACAAAATTCTATCAACCTGCCTTCTCACCAGAACGCAAGGACAACTGGAACCCGCCATCTCGGAATACCAAGCGGGTTTCAGACCCAACAGAGCCTGCCCCGAACAAATCTTCAACCTGAAATCAATCATAAAATCCCACATGACAAGCCCCAAAAAAATCATCTGCACTTTCGTCGACTTCAAAAAGGCTTACGACTCGATCGACAGAAAGTCCCTCATCCAAATCCTCAGAGAAAAAGGGCTAGACCAAAAGACCCGAAGACTAATCGAACAGACACTAACCAATACAAAATCCAAAGTCAAATTCATGGGCGAAATCTCGGACCCCTTTGAAATCCACACTGGCCTATGACAAGGAGATGGACTATCCCCGCTATTGTTCAACATCGTCCTGGACAAAGTAATGAGCGAATGGGAAGCTGAAGTCAGGAGACAAAACACCTGGAGACCAGTCACATTAGGAAGGAAAAGACTGGAAATCCCTTACCTAGCATTCGCAGACGACCTAGCGATACTGACCTATGACCCAACATCAGCAAAAACACAGATCGAAATCCTGAAAGAATGCGCCGAGAAAGTCGGCCTACAAATCTCTTTTGAAAAAACGCAAGTCCTAACAAGAGAAGGCGACGACATCACAACCAAGTACGGCAAAATTAAAGGGGTCACACACTTCAGATACCTAGGCGAAATCATCGAACCGACCGGAACAGAGAAACTGGCTTACGAAGACAGACAACAGAAGACACGGAAATCACTAGGCATGGTACGAAACGTCTACAATAAACAATGCATTTCCAGAAACACCAAGATCAGACACTATAACACAGTGATCAAACCCGCCGTACTGTATGCCAGCGAAACACTAGCACTCAACAGGAAAATCAAGATTGAAGAAATCAAAAAAGAAGAACGCAAAATCATGAGGAAAATTTTAGGAGGAAGACCCACACCAGATGGCTACAGACTACAGAAGAACTCAACAGTAGAAGCATATTCGAACATCGAGAACGATATGAGAAAAAGGCGCCTTAAATTCTACGGACATTTAGATAGACTCCCTGAAACAAGACTCACCAAGAAAATTCTAGAACACATCAAGACACTTAAAGTCTCGACACCCTGGATGGAAGGAGTCCGAAAAGACCTACAAGCAATTGGCACCACAAACACCACAGACAGAAGCACCTTCCGAAAACACATAGACAATTGGGAAGTAAAGTCAGAAGCGCTAAAACAGCGGACCAAACAAGAATGGTCTGAGGAGAGAAAAGAGGCCCTCTCCAAGAGAATGAACGAGTACTGGAAGGACAAGAAGAACAAGCCTTCAAAGTCATAAGCTTAACGATTTCCTTTTAGGGAAAATTCGCCAACAATATATATATATGTCTATCGACCTGCCAGCGCTTTTGTTCGGTAAGTCACCTCATCTTTGTTTTTATATATAAATATATATATATATCAATATAATGGAAGGAAACATTCCACGTGGGAAAAATTATATATAAAAACAAAGATGAGGTGACTTACCGAACAAAAACGCTGGCAGGTCGATAGACACACAAACAAACACAAACATACACACAAAATTCAAGCTTTCGCAACAAATTGTTGCCTCGTCAGGAAAGAGGGAAGGAGAGGGGAAGACGAAAGGAAGTGGGTTTTAAAGGAGAGGGTAAGGAGTCATTCCAATCCCGGGAGCGGAAAGACTTACCTTAGGGGGAAAAAAGGACAGGTATACACTCGCACACACGCACATATCCATCCACACATACAGACACAAGCAGACATATTAACGCTGCTTGTGTCTGTATGTGTGGATGGATATGTGCGTGTGTGCGAGTGTATACCTGTCCTTTTTTCCCCCTAAGGTAAGTCTTTCCGCTCCCGGGATTGGAATGACTCCTTACCCTCTCCTTTAAAACCCACATCCTTTCGTCTTCCCCTCTCCTTCCCTCTTTCCTGACGAGGCAACAATTTGTTGCGAAAGCTTGAATTTTGTGTGTATGTTTGTGTTTGTTTGTGTGTCTATCGACCTGCCAGCGTTTTTGTTCGGTAAGTCACCTCATCTTTGTTTTTATATATAATATATATATATATATACACTTACCACACTGATGTACATACTTTTAGGATCCTAAGATATTTAGAGGGGCACCGCTCTTAGAAATGGTAATAGAGGAATACCACTCTTAGAAACAGCAATAGTGGGGATACCACACTTAGAAACAGTATTAGGTATAGGAACTTTTACATTATATTAAGTTAACATGTATTTTATTTATCATATTTTATTTTGTGTAGTCCACTGTAGGAGATGACTTTACTAGTATTTATGAAGTAGTTAGCAATCATCCCATGAACCTATCCTCCTACAGAGGGCTGTCTTGAAGCTTGAAATACGTGTAAATTTTATTCCAGGAGGCAAGATGAATTTTAAGTTGAATATTCTAGCGAGTTGCCACAATTATCTTCAAATGTTGCAAGTGTAACGAAAGGGGAAAAAAAAGGAAAGAAAAGAAAAAAAGAATGAGCTAACAAATAAAATAAATAAAATTTATATTTCAATCTGAATGTAATGTAATTCACATGTCAGCACAATGATATTGAATGTAACGTAAAAATTTACTATATTTTTCATTTAATTCTGTATATGTGCTATATGACAACAATGTAACTAACTCATGTAATGATTAATTGTAAATATTTGTATATTTATGTACTTACTATATCAAGAAATGTATTTTAAGTAGATGTTAATGAGCTGCAAAGGACTTGTGCATGTAGCACATGATTCATATAAATGGAACTGAAAATGCAAAGAAGAAACCAACGTGATGGAACACTGGTCAAGCAATATTTACGTAGTGTCAATATACCTTGAAGTGTATGGTGTAGTGGAAGCCGGCAGGTCTTCAGGTTGGTGTAAAAGACAAGCTCATCACCTGTCTTAGGCAGTGAGGTGTTTCCTATGCCCTCATTGACCATTTATACCCCGGTAGACGCCACCAAAATTTGACTGCTGGAGATCACAATTTCGTGTTGACACATTGAACAAACTTTGGATTTTCTTCAAGTCACACGCAAGAGATCCAGGCAGTAATCACACACTCAGAATCTGATACTACGTTTAAAGACATTGGAGCAATATAATAGAAACATTTATTGTTCGAATTAATTCCATTGTAAACACGAATCATGTGAACTGAATTCAAACGCTGTGCTAAGCAACGATAATACGCTGCAATTCAAAGACATTAATGTTACGACTCCTAAAGAAGATACACACCAAAAAGACTGTATACAAAGACTGATATGCAAAGAGCATTGTGCTCAGAAATATTTTTTGTAATATGTAAATTTCTTATTTTCTCATATATATGTAAATTTTCTATACTGCCACACTCGCTTGCGGAGCGTGTCAGTAGAGGAGGCATTGTAATGGTACTTTGACTTCCGCGCCTCCGCTAATACAAAGATATAATTTACGATCGCACACGCAGAAGAGCGCTGCGCCAGCGACCAATTTTTATAAATAATTTTGTTCGTCTTTTTAGTTTTGCGTAGGTTTTTGTTTTTAAGAACTAATTGAGGACTCTCTCTCTTGTCTTGATACGAAAGACGTGTATTTTTTGGCGATGTGTTAAATGTGCTTTTGGGTGGAAATTAAAATTACATTACAAAGTGAGGTTGTTTCAAAAGTGATTCGAGGGGGTTATCATCAAATTTGTAAACTGATCATGACAGTGGCAACTTGAAGAAGTTTTCAACAGACGGAGAAAAGTGAAAGACAGGTCGTCCTACAAGTGAAATTAGGAGGACAGCCATGATGACTACATTGTAATTAATACTGGGTGTCTAACAAGATTATAAGGTAAATTTCAATTAGTTTCTGATGCTATTTCCGTACAGTCGCTTTTTGTAGTGTTACCGACCCGGTCTGCCATGCACGGTCAAATTACAGCACGATCTCAATCAATAATACGAAGTCCGCCTTATCCGTAACTGAAACCACCAAGATTCCAAACCCAATCAGATTTTTTATTTTATATTTTTCACGGCAGAACCCCGAGGAGAAGGGCACTCTACAATAGCTTCAGCAAGTAGATTTGTCGCTTAAACGTGTGCCTGAAACATCAGTGCTAGAATTCCAAGAAATACTCTATCCTGGCAAGCGTTCCCATATCCGTTCGCTCACTGAAAACGCAGCACAAATCCCTGCACAGTTCATAGGCAGGCTCCCCGTGTTACGTCTCGGGTGCAGGCGATCAGCTGGTAGCAGTGTGTGAAGATAGACTGGACAAAAAATAATATGATTAAACTAATTGAAGAATTTCGTGAAAGACATTCGTTGTAGGATTCTACATTCTCTGATTACAAAAACCACATTGCCAAACGTGATGCAGTTCGCCAACTCGCACCTCCATTTGGTATTTTGGATAAAGAATTGGACAGCAGAATTCACAATCTGAGGTCACAATTGCTCCGTCAATTTAGCAGATGTCCCTTCTTGAAGATCAGGCAGAAAAGAGCTGAACGTATTGAAGTGGCATGCCTATGACTCACTGCTATTCCTGCAGGATGTAAACAAACCAACACTTTCGGGTCTATTTCACTCATTTTAGATATTGAAATGCTATGCATGTACATTAAAGAGCTGTACGAATATTCAGTAGCTAAAAGTGTAATCTAACAGAAAGATATTCAGCAGGGGTTACAACTTCTCAAAAATTTGTAACCCTCAGTATGTCGTACTGAGCTTTCATATTTAGTAACATCTGGAAGTCCGTCTCAGACATACGAAAAAAATTTTTAGGTCACTCATCACTTAACTGTAACCTCCATAACTAAACCGTTTACAGAGAAGTTATGTACCAACCACCTATATTCCTTTCTCCGATTATTCTCCCTTTTTACAATTATACTCACAGTGTGGGTGCAAAGAAATAGAAGTTTTGCGTTGGATACCACGTTCTGTAAACCTGATTGGCTACATGTTGCCAGTGGAAATGGTCACACCGGTTACTGCTGCTGGGTGAATGTCCCGAGAACAATCCCAAGTGTCAATAAACAACCTTGATGAAACTACGTGGGTGTGTAGAGCGGAAAAATAGTGTGATTCATATTTTTTTGTCTGTGCCCAGTTTCACTTTTAAGGGGTGATACATGCCCCGAAAGGTAATTTGGCTTATTATGTTTAGAACGAAGGAAAACTGGGAAAGCATCGCCACTCAAAAAATGTTAATAGCATGTACATGAGTTTTCAGAGCATCTTTCTATTTTAATGTAGCGTTTCCAAAAGTAGCAAAAACAGTAAAACCTTAGAATAATAAGCAACAGGTAACTAAAGGCATAAAAATTTCCAGTGAGAGAAAGAGATTTCTGCACTACTGTTGTAAGAAATATAGAGTAAGCCAAGAATTCGCAGATTATTCAAAAGCCTACAAAAGAATCTATGGTATAGTAGTCAAAGAGGCAAAAATTATGTGGAATGACAATTTGATAAGAAACTCATCTAACAAAATGAGATCCCCGTGGAGAGTTACAAAGAAAGAAAGTTGTAGTTCAGCGCCAAAGAAAAAGAATGTATCACTAACACTAGAAGGCTCAAAAGTCACAGACACATATTCAGTTGTGGAAAAATTCAATGAATACTTCACTTCACTAGCTGCAGACCTGATTCAAGTAAACTGTCAAGGACCGGTCCCAAGTTTCTCCGGCAAGTCAGTGATCTCGGCTGCTCCTACGTATGTTTATGAAATGAACCCCAATGAAATTATAAGCAAAATTAAATCATTAAGCAATAAAACGCCAAGTGGTCATGATAAAGTACCTGATTTCATATTAAAAGCATGTGCTCACAACATAGCAAACCCCTTGGCAAAAATTTTCAACCTCTCTTTAAAAACTAGTGTATTTCCAGGTATTTTTAAAATAGCAAAAGTTTCACCACTGCTAAAAAAGGTTCTTCTGATAAAATATCGAACTACCGACTCGTGTCACAGTTAAGTTCCTTCTCAAAAATTCTAGAAAAACTCTTCTATGACAGACTTTTAAGTTTTATAAATAAATATGCACCTCTTAAAATACAACAACATGGTTTTAGAAAGTCTAAATCTACACAGACAGCAATTTTCGAATTCTTGGATTGCATTTTAAAATCCCTTGATCAACATAAATTAGCTGCAGGTATTTTTCTAGATCTATCAAAAGCCTTTGACATCCTGGACCATAACATTCTGCTTGAAAAATTAGAAAGATGAGGAGTAAGAGGTATAGCACATAGCTGGTTGTGTCCATACCTAAAAAACTACAGGTAGAAAGTATCACTTCAGTATGAATTCAACAAAATGAATAAAACAAGAAAGAACTCCTTTCTATCTAGTGAATTACCAATAAAATATGGTGTACCACAGGGCTCAATCTTAGGGCACTACTCTTCTCGATTTATGTGGATGACTTAGTCGAATATATGAGTTCCACAAAAACTATCCTGTTTGCCGATGACACCAGCATATTGCTCACTGGATCCAGTCCAGAAACTTTGCGGTCCACAGCAGAAAGTTCTATGAAAAGACTTTCTGAGTTGTTCACAAAAAAACAAACTCGTTATAAATACTGAAAAAACTGTGTGTGTCGATTTTCATTTAATTCCTCGAAGTAATCAAATGTCTATTCAAGCCTAATTAAAAAATGATCCCCTAGAAAATGTAAGTGTCAAAAAATTCTTGGGTCTTAGGGTTCAGCAAGACTTAAAGTGGGACACACATATAAATAACTTGTGTAGAAATCTATCATCTGTATGCTATGGCCTAAGAATTTTAAAGGCTACAACAAGCAAAACAACAGTACTGCAGGGATACTATGCACAGTTCCGCTCACTAATCAGATATGGGATCATTTTCTGGGGATACTCAACTCACAGTGTAAAGGTTTTTAGAATGCAAAAAAGAGCTTTAAGAATAATTTGTGGCCTTAAAAAGATGGAGTCCTGTAAACCCCATTTTACAGAGCTTGGTGTTCTAAATGTTCCAAGTTTATTCATTTATGAAACTGCCTGTTTTCAGGTGGTAGTCCATAGTGAAAAAGATAAACTGCTGCAGAACAAAAATGTACACAACCATAGAACCAGAGGGAAATCATATATACATCAAAAATATCACAGAACAACCACCTATCAGAGGAGCATAATTAACATTGGTGTAATACTACACAATAAGATACCAGAGGAAATAAAAAATGCTACTCATCCAATATTTAAAGCTAAACTATAGGCATTTCTAATAAAGCACTGTTTCTATTCTGCCAGAGAATTTCTAAATATATAACAAAATTAATTGTAATAAGTACTTATTTTTAATTTGCCTACTATTTTGCTAATACTATGTATTATTGTAACTTATCTTTGACCTGTCCAATATTAATTGCACAATTTGTGATGTAAGATAAAACTGGACCAATAATAAATCAAATCAAATCAAATTAATTTCGAGAAATGAAAATTTTTGTATAACGTAAATTAAAGAAGCTTTCAAGCTTCCCTATGCAATAAAGCTGGTTTCTGAAATACAATTTTTTGAAAAGAAGCTGTACACAATGTGTGCTGTCAGAGTATTTTCAACGTAGATTAAGATATGTAAAAGTGTAGTTTCAGCTCTCTGAGACTGCAGACGTGTGTGCAAGTTGTGTTTGTGTGAGTGTTTGTGTGCGTGTGTGTATGTGTATGTGTGTCTACTGCTGACAAAGGCCTTCATGGCCAAAAGCTATGATGGTGTGAATCTCTTTACTGTGCCAATCGCGACTCTTCATCTCCGCAACTTTCCTTCTCTGGTATTGTTACATTCCATCCTGGATTTTACTTTTTAAGATATATAAACTTTCATTACAATTCAAATTATTCATTTCACTTATTTTTTTTTTATTTCTTCAGTTGTTATTTTACATTCTTGTTCCTTTCCTTTCTTCGTTTAGCATTTCACATGTGTGTATTTTGTTAATTGAAAATAATAAGTAACTACTTATTATTGTAGAAAATAATGACGATGATAATTTGTAAAGAAATTCTTGAAACATGTTTTCTTACAGCATGCACATAAAATGAATGAAATTTCTTCTTGTAATATACGCAACAGAGAAGACAATATAAAACAAAATTCAGCAGGATTCCAAATTGTCACAGATGGTACTCAAAATATTCTGTTGTGGATCAGGCATATTTCAATATATCTATAAGTCTTGGTGAAGAGAATTGGTTGTTTAGTGCTAGTGACTGCAGCTCGATTTCATTACTTCACAAGTGAAGATTGACACCACTTCCAAAATCAAAAGCTGTATACGTCCCACGGCTGTACCTGTGCCATCGAGCCTATTGGGATCGCCTTACGAACAAGTTCCTTCTCCTCATGTACAATGCTCTAAATGGTTTTATCACATTGACCAGCTGCCTTTTCATAGTTGTAAGAGAAAACAATGGTGAGTTTGGTCCGAGAACTTGAGACTTTCTTTTTGAAGCCACAAATGTCCTTGTCATACCATCAAAATGTCACCAAACAAACACCCGACCAAGTCGAAAGATATTTGAAAGCTGTTTTCTTTCCCAGTGAGGGAGAATATCTGTATTGTTGTTAGATTATTGCAGTGGTCAGTGTGAAAGAACCATATAGAGCATCGTACCTGAAGACAAAGAACTCGTTCACCCTCACCTAGTGATACCAAAGGGATCGACAGCACAGGTACAGCTGTGGGAAGTATACAGTTGGCGATGTTGGAAGTTTTTGTGAGAAGACTTTCTGATTTACATCTGCTGAATGATTATGATGTCAGTCTCCACCTGAGAAACAACACAATAGAACTGCAGTAGGCAGCATTTTGCAAAATTTCAAATTATTACAGAAGCTGATTACACAGTTTTCAAGAATATTAATTACACATGACCTTTCATACGAAAAACATTTTTTATATATTGTCTTGAAGATATTCCTTCTAAACCTAAACTGCCAAATTGTCTTTCAGGGTGTGTTTTATCCCTTAATAGTGAAATTAGGTACCAACAAAAAAATATATACTGTACTATTTGGCCCCTCAACACACCCGCCAAGTTTCATCGAGATCGTTTATTGACATTTGGGATTGTTGAAACTTCCTGGCAGATTAAAACTATGTGCCAGACCGAGACTCGAACTCAGGACCTTAGCCTTTCGCGGGCAAGTGCTCTACCGACTGAGCTACCCAAGCACGACTCACACCCCGTCCTCACAGCTTTACTTCTGGCAGTACCTCGTCTTCCACCTTCCAAACTTTACAGAAGTTCTCCTGCAAACCTTACAGAGCTAGCACTCCTGAAAGAAAGGATATTGTGGAGACATGGCTTAGCCACAGCCTGGGGAATGTTTCCAGTGTGAGATTTTCACTCTTCAGTGGAGTGTGCGCTGATATGAAACTTCCTGGCAGATTAAAACTGTGTGCCAGACTGAGACTCGAACTCGGGACCTTTGCCTTTCGTGGGCAAGTGCTCTACCACCTGAGCTACCCAAGCACGACTCACGCCCCGTCCTCAAAGCTTTACTTCTGCCAGTACCTCGTCTCCTATCTTGATTTTGGAATGTTCTTTTGTAAGTCTGCCTGTTACAGCAGAGAACACTATCAGCACAACACTATTTCGCTACGCCTAGTCACGCTGCCTTGCAGCGCCATGCAAATACTCGTCTGCTCCGACTATTTAAGCCATTACAAAACCATACAAAGTCATTTACATGCTATGGAGCGGACAGTACCAGCAGATCAGATGCAATGCCACCATTCGGCAGTACTGGCAGTTCCATCTCAGCACTCCACGCTGGCAACTCAGCCCAGTTTGTCCCGATCTTCACCGGCAGCACATCAGCTGTTGCATGCCAGCAGCAACAACAACGTCCCCACACTTCACGCCGCCTCCTACTGCAACTCTAGGATTCATCGTGTAGGAACATAACACACGATGTCCACAGCAGAGACATTTCTGTTATACACACATCAAAAAAGAGTTTTGCATCACTTCGGTTCCAAGACAGAAAATTGGAATAGAGATCAACATAAAAAGGGTGGAAATGATGTTTATTGCTCGTGAAAACCACACATTGCACGTTGTACCACCATACTGCGAGACCTTCAGACGTAGTGGTCCGGACTGCTGTACATTCGGCATGTTGTTGGGCCCATCTGTACCACTCTGCATGGTGTCACGGTTGCAAAGATGGACCTCACCACGGGCATCAGGAGTGAAGTTGCACATCATGCAGACTACTGCGTGCAGTTGAGTCACAAAATGACGTCCTGTGGCTGCACGAAAAGCATTATTCAACACGGTGGCAGTGCTATCAGGGTTCCTGTGAGGCTTAATCTGTAGATAGCGGTCATCCACTGGACGGCCTGAGCAAGGCATGTCATCGACAGATCCTGTCTCTCTGTATCTTGTCCACATCTGAACAACATCTCTTTGGTTCAATCCGTGATGCCTGGACACTTCCCTTGTTGAAAGCCCTTCCTGGCACAAAGTAACACTGGGGATGTGATCAAACTGCGACGATTGAAATACAGACAACACAAGCCGTGTACCTTTTACTTCCTGGTAGATGACTGGAACTGATTGGCTAGCGGACCCCCTCACATCTAATATGTGCTGCTCATGCAGGATTGTTTACACCTTTGGGCAGGTTTAGTGACATCTCTCAACAGTCAAAGGGACTGTGTCTGTGATACAATATCCACAGTCAATGTCTATCTTCAAGAGTTCTGGGAACCAGGGCGATGCAAAACTTTCTTTGACATGTGCATATAGTCGTGTGGATATTTGTCCGAGGACATTATAATTGAGTTTTGGTTTTGTTAACAAACAGTACTTTTGATCATTCTTGGTGCAAGTATACATCGGTTCCATATTTGCAGTAGAGTTGTCGGATCTCGACTGATGTAAGCAGTAACATCATTCATTGATAAACAACAGTCTCTACAGGCCACAACCGTGCTGCTCTCATATCCTGACATGTGCCGACAGACATTTCTCCATCTTACACAAGGTATAATGCAACCTTTTCACGAACAACATCTAATGTGATTTCTGAATGTGAAATCCACTGTGTAATCTTTCCTCACATACAGAAGGTAGTGGATTTACTTCTACTTACTCTGTGGGGTTACACTGAAATGCCAGTTGTTTGCGTATCCAAACATTCAGTACCCTTCAAGCAAATTTGATGTTCCTCATGTTCCAGTTGTGTACTGTTGCAATTTTAATGTCCCCCAATGTGTTTTCATTTAATGGCTGCACTTATGATTTTTAACACATTTTCAATCATCACATTTATGAATTACTCATACAGTTCTCAACTCATTCACCAGTTACAGTTTCATCAGCTAGCCAGTTATTTTGTTTGAACTACACTACAAAGTCAGTAGCAGTGCTTACATTTCAAGCTGTTCCAGGCGGTAGATCTCAGAGATGGCAGCAGCCAAGAGCACCTTTGCATCACAGACAGAGAGTTCCGCAAAGCAGGGAGCCCACGGCTGATGGCAATTATTGTCTCATTGTCCAAGCCAGGTCCACACCATATGTCCAGCTTTCTCAATCTTTTCAGCCCTCGACCCCTTTAAAACACAATTAAATACATAGTTAAAGTTGTGTCAGATTATCTTGTCTTTATTAGAGAAAAAAATGAGAGAGACAAAATTTAAATGACCTGCTTGCAAACTGCTCACCAGTTTTGACGACTTTGATATTCTAACTGAGTGCCATGCGAAGATAAAATAGTTTTTAGGAAATATCCAAGTCACAGGTCACAATACACTAGCCAATTTGGGGCAGGTAGAATTTCAGAATACTTAAAAATAAGGGAATTGTAAGTAAAATAGCTTCAAAGATATCAAAGACTGAATTTCAATTTGTTTCACATATACCTGACTCATCACCAACTGTGAACACTCAAATATTAATAGGATCAATAAACAGGGAGGCAAAAAAACTGAAGATAATGCCAGAGCAGCATAAGCAACATCAAACCGAGCAAAATTTTCGGAATAATCAGAGGTCAGAAGGGCACTTATGATAAGCTATGGCCACAATATTAAGGAGAGTCAGCAATGAGCATACAAAACCTCCTCCAGGAAGGGAATCAGTCTGTGTGTGTCTACCAGTGTGCTTTTGTCAGAATAAGGTGCTACTCCACTTGTTACAATAACAGTTAATTCAGTGTCTTTCCACATTAGCTAGCCCTTAGATTTCACTGTTAACAACATCAAATCTTGTGGTACTACATGTCTACTATTTTAGTGTAGTTCCATTTCTCCAACGTAAATTACCATCTTAATAAATTAATGACAGTATGCTATAATTAGCACAGTCGTGCATCACCCAGTAGACACCACAGAAAATTTGCAACAAACATAACTACCCACAGGCAGTAATTTAAAGTTTGCCTACATTTGACTGGTCAGCAGGAATCATAATCTTCAGGAACTTTTTTTTTAATTTTTTTATTTTAAGCAACTAGTTTTGTAAAACCAAATTGAGGAACAAATCTTTAAGGTCATGGGACTGGTCAGTACATGAAATTACAGCATAAAAGTATTGACAGATAAAATAAAATGTTTATGAACCCAAAAAAGACAAGCCATAAGTTTATGTAAACAAAATCAACAATATAACACAGGAATCGGCTTATTTTTTCAAGGAACTGCTTGACAGAACATGACAAGTGGCTCATGAGGAAGCTCTTCAGTTTCTATTTGAAAGAGTGTGGATTACTGCTAAGACATTTGAATTCTTGTGGTAGCTTATTGAAAATGGATGCACCCCTTTCTGCACAAGAGCCAACGAAGTGCGACCCAAATGGAGATTGGACTTTTGTCTAGTATTAACTGAGTGAAAGCTGCTAATTCTTGGGAATAAGCTGATATTGTTAACAATAAATGACAGTAAAGAATACATATATTTATAGGCCAATTTCAGAATGTCCAGACTAATGAACAAGGGTCGACAATAGATTCAGTTATTGCCCGAACTGCCTGTTTCTCAGCCACAAATACCCTTAGAGAATGGGAAGAGTTCCCCCATAATATAATACAAAATGTCATAAGAAAATAAAAATAAGCAAAGTAAATGACTTTTTGTATCAAACTATCACCTATTTCAGATACCATTTAAATAGCACAAATGGCACCATTAAGTCTTTAGACAAGATCCTGAATAGTTTACTATCTACCTAAACACCTAGAAATTTGATCTGTTCAATTTAAATAATCACATGCCCATTCAGTGAAATTAAAATGTCAGGTTTTGTTGAATTGTCTGTTAGATACTGTAAAGACCGAGTCTTACTGTAATTTAGCATTAGTTTCTTTTCTACAAGCTGTGAACTTATGTCATGAACTGCATTATCTGAAACAGAGCCAATGTTGCACACATCTTTTACTACCAAGCTGGTGTCATCAGTGAACAGAAATATTTTAGAATCACCTGTAATACTTGGAGGCATATCATTTATATAAATAAGGGACAGAGTGGCCCCAGCACTGATCGCTGGTGCAGCCCCCCCCCTCCCCTCCCACCCCCCCCCCCCCTCAGACCCCACATTGTACACATTCTCAACACTGTGGATCATGATGTTTTGCTGTATTGTTAAAATGAGAGGTGAACCAATTGTGAGCTACCCCCTGTATTCCATAATGGTCAACTTCTGCAGCAATATTCTTTGAACAACACAATCAAATGCCTTAGTTAAATAAAAAAGGATGCCTACCATTTGAAACCTTTTGTTTAACCCATCCGTTCCGTAGAAATGTTGGAACACGTGAGGCAATAATGACGTTACGACTTATCTTAGAAGATAGATTAAGGAAAGGCAAACCTACGTTTCTACCATTTGTAGACTTAGAGAAAGCTTTTGACAATGTTGACTGGAATACTCCCTTTCAAATTCTGAAGGTGGCAGGGTTAAAATACAGAGAGCGAAAGGCTATTTACAATTTGCACAGGAACCAGATGGCAGTTATAAGAGTTGAGGGACATGAAAGGGAAGCAGTGGTTGGGAAGGGAGTGAGACAGGGTTGTAGCCTCTTCCCGACTTTATTCAATCTGTATATTGAGCAAGCAGTGAAGGAAACAAAAGAAAAATTCGGAGTAGATATTAAAATCCACGGAGAAGAAATAAAACTTTGAGGTTCGCCGATGACATTGTAATTCTGTCAGAGACAGCAAAGGACTTGGAAGAGCAGTTGAACGGAATGGATGGTGTCTTGAAAGGTGGCTATAAGATGAACATCAACAAAAGCAAAACGAGGATAATGGAATGTAGTCGAATTATGTCGGGTGATGCTGAGGGTATTTGATTAGGAAATGAGACACTTAAAGTAGTAAAGGAATTTTGCTATTTGAGGAGCAAAATAACTGATGATGGTCGAAGTAGAGAGGATATAAAATGTAGACTGGCAATGGCAAGGAAAGTATTTCTGAAGAAGAGAAATTTGTTAACATCGAGTATAGATTTAAGTGTCAGGAAGTCGTTTCTGAAAGTATTTGTATGGAGTGTAGCCATGTATGGAAGTGAAACATGGACTATAAATAGTTTAGACAAGAAAAGAATAGAAGCTTTCGAAATATGGTGCTACAGAAGAATCCTGAAGATTAGATGGATAGATCACATAACTAATGAGGAGGTATTGAACAGAATTCTGGAGAAGAGGAGCTTGTGGCACAACTTGACAAGAAGAAGGGATCGGTTGGAAGGGCATGTTCTGAGGCATCAAGGGATCACTAATTTAGTATTGGAGGGTAGCATGGAGGGTAAAAATCATAGAGGGAGACCAAGAGATGAATACACTAAGCAGATTCAGAAGGATGTAGGCTACAGTAAGTACTGGGAGATGAAGAAGCTTGCACAGGATAGTGTAGCATGGAGAGCTGCATCAAACCAGTCTCAGGACTGAAGACCACAGCAACAACAACACCTATCAGCTGACTTCAATCTAAAAAAGATGCAGCTCTAACACCAATTACTACAGGAATTTTTCCACGAGTGATCCCACTACCACCCACTACACTGTTACCTATAAGCTTTGGCAGCCTCCCCTCTCCATACCTATTGAGGTGCAGACCATGCCTAGTGACATCCGATCTACTGATGGGTCACATTGCAGTGCTGCCAGTCGAGCCTGTGTCCTCCTCCATCAGTGCCTTCTCCAGCCCCACGTTAACACACCTAACGGCAACACTACGACGAGGCCAGTCGTGACGCTGAAACGGTTGCACGAAGTGCACGTTAGTGCCACCAGTTTGAGTAGCTATCTCTACCAGGTCACCACCTGCATCACACTCCCTCACCCTATCGATACTATTCCCAGCGCCACTCACAATCACGATGTGATCCTCTTTTGTAAAATTCCTACATAACTCCTCTACATTAACGGTCACCTGAGCCAATCCTGCACTAGGCTTCACAATGCCGGTGACCTGTTACTCTCCCCCCGACACTTCCTGCAACTGCGGGTTCATACCTCTGCCGTGTGAATTATCTAACAGGAAGAAGAAGGTTCTGCTGCTAGAATTTGCAACTGACTCAGGTTCTCTAACTGCTGAGGACTTCTGCATGTTTCCTACACCTACAGTTACAAGAGGCTGCAAGAGACACTCCACTAAACACAGACAGTTGGTAAAATCCATCTGTTATACGACAACTGTCCGAATATCTACTCCTCCTAGCTGCCTTCTTACCAACTGCCATTTCCCATTCCTAGTGCCCTTTGTCCTCAACCTATCTAGTCCTTCCTTTGTGTTTTGGAACTATGCTCTTTAGCATAACAGGTAGCTATCTGGGGGCAAGTCAGTTTAAAATCACACACATTTCCGTGCACTCATACCAATCTGCTGTAGGTCCGCAATAGTCGAGTTATGGCCTACAGTTACTCTGAAAATTTTGGTCAAATGGACCCGTATCCCGCTCAGGACAGTTTTTTTATTTTTTTTCCCTTCTCTTATATTTGATCAAAGCTAGTCCTCAATCATTTATGTCATACACCTGAGACTGTGCAAATAACGATTTCTTAAAATGTATACAGCTGCGGTACCTGTCACAGTGAAATGTCATCCACTATCAGAGATACATTTCACGAGGAAAGCCTCACCGACTGTGGCCGAACGGTACGAAACCCGTGTCTAAACAGTCAACTCCCGTCCGCAGGGCTTATAATTTCTGTTCTCGCAGTACTTTTTCCTCTCCAACTCGAAAATGAAAGTTACTGCAAAATTCACGTGTCCAAGAGAACAGACACCTTTTTTGATCCTGCAACCAGTACGAATCGAGACACAAAGGAATTGCTGACATTTAGCTGCTAGTGGGCATCGAGTTACATCAGTGGGGAAAATTAAAAGTTTGTGCTGGACCGGGATCCGAACCTGCACCTCCTGCTTGCTAGACAGATGCTGGCTCACCTCCCTTTAGACTCAAATTCTCCAATTATCCACACACTACTGAGATAGTGTCCCTGCTCATTACACCCGTAAATTGAGAACTAGGTCTGACAGGAGGTGTGATACAGTAGTCCGTGAAGCTGCAATGACTACCGTGTCCAGATGCCTCGGTGGTCAGAGCATTTGCCGAGTGAGCAGGAGACCCGGGTCAAATCCTGGTCTGGCACAAATTTTCAAATTTTCCCACTGATGTAAATAAAAGCCCTCTAGCAGCTAAATGTCATTAATTCATTTGTGTCCTCTTGCAGTCTTCAAGGGTTGCAGGAGGAAAAGCTTACGGGCACTTCTACAGTTGTAAAGGGGACTTAGAGTTTCGTCATCAAAACTTGAGTTACTGTCTGTGGAAATGTACCATTTTGATATAAGTTTAGTTTTAATATCAGATCACTTCCAAACCTTCCACTCCACCGCACACACACAAACCGAGGAGAGGGCAGTGCCATCACTCTCTACTGGGATTATGATACTGCTTACCATTTCCCTCCAAACACAACAATGACTGTGAGAAACTGGTACGTTTTGCAACTGGAACGGTTGACTGCGTTTCTTCACAGATTTCTCCACACACTACTTTTCAGGAGGACATTTTTGTCACACAGAAGAGGACCCGACGGTGAGTGCCCGTATCTCCACTGTGTGCGTACCGTGAAGCAGGTTACTTCAAAGTGGTCTGAGCTTCACACTTATTTCACACTGAAACAGCAAATTTCTAGACTTAGTAGACAAAGTTTGGATGAAGAATCTAAGTCTCCTCCACAACCCTCAGAAGTCTGTAATAAGAATTAAGAAACCGTCATGTATACTTTTCCTTTTTCTTTCCTAATGAAATATGAATACAAACAGTCAAAACGGTACTTGTGGTGATTACTTGTGGCATGTATCCTAAATACAACAATATGTTTGAAATATTGGGGCTGTCGACTGACTGTGTGCAGTGCTATAAGTGTAAAAAATATTGCAACAAGTTTGAGTCAGACAAACATAAGTGTAGAGACATTAACTGATTGGAATATTGTGTTAATTCCTGCAAATATTGTGCACTAATTTTTGGTCAAAAAATTGTTGTTTGTTTATAATTAGGAGTAAATGAGGCCACTCACCAAATATCAGGAGTGTTGAGTTTTCAACAGATCACACAAAAAGAGGAGGAAAATCTTGCTACTTCTGGGAAAACATCCTTCTGTGAGTTAGAGAACACTCACTCACACTGTGCGTCCAGCCTGCAGAGAGGAGAATGTGTGTGTGTGTGTGTGTGTGTGTGTGTACACTATAGCTCATGAAAGGATCTCTCCTCCAAACGGTTACAAAGTTTTACTACCTGTACTGACATAAAGGTTATTACTGTTTGCTGTTGTACTGACATAAAGGCTATTACTGTTTGTTCAGCCTCTCCAGCCTCCTGCAGGGCTTGATCTTTGTCACGCATAACACTAGTTACGTCACTTTGTTGTGACTTCCATTGTCTTGCGCTAGCACCTAATCCGTGGATCTGACCCACTAATGTGTTAGGAAAGTCTAATGTTAAATGTCTAAAATCTGTCAGTTATTTACATTATATGAATATCTTTTCATTTACATTGACTGTAATGTTTGCATGAGTACATCCGAAAGCTTTATTATGTTTCTGTACTTTATGAGACAAGATGTTTAATACCAGAAAGATGACTTGAGCTGTGATTACTATTCATCCACAAACATCTATGTGGTGACCTACATTTTTAAATGCGTGCTATACTTTTCATATGATTTCGATATAATTACTTCACTTTAATGTAATGCTACTACTCATACCTGTATCTACTATCTACACCTATGTGCTATTCTACACTTTTGACTTTTTGCAATGGTTCTGATAGCTTACCAACTTTCGTCTTTCATTGACCTCTTGTACAACTGGCTTGTACTTTTACAGAAATTTTTTTTATTGTTTTTATGTTCAGAGTGAATGTTTTGTTTAACACATTGCGGTAACTTTCAACACTCAAAGCATGAAGCAGCATTAGTGGTATCTTTGCCTCAATTTCACTTTGTAACAAACATCTATGGTCAGATTTTTTTTTTACAATTAGCAGATGATCGGTTATAATAGGACACACCAACTGTTGTGCAAAAATACCTGACTTTATACATTTTTGCCAGTGTTTTTTCCATGACTGTATTACTATCACAAAATAAAGAACAAAGATAGTTTGTGCATGTTCAGATGGGGCAGTATTTTCATGGATAGACACAGTGATGTGATATGTTGTTGTTGTGGTCTTCAGTCCTGAGACTGGTTTGGTGCTGCTCTCCATCCTTCTCTATCCTGTGCAAGCTTCTTCATCTCCCAGTACCTACTGCAACCTACATCCTTCTGAATCTGCTTAGAGTATTCATCTCTTGGTCACCCTCTACGATTTTTACCCTCCACACTTCCCTCCAATACTAAATTTGTGATCCACTGATGCCTCAGAATGTGTCCTACCAATCGATCCCTTGTTCTAGTCAAGTTGTGCCACAAATTCCCCTTCTCCCCAATTCTATTCAGTACCTCCTCATTAGTTATGTGATCTACCCATCTAATCTTCAGCATTCTTCTGTAGCACCACATTTCGAAAGCTTGTATTCTCTTCTTGTCTAAACTATTTATTGTCCATGTTTCACTTCCATACATACCTATACTTCACAAAAATACTTTCAGAAACGACTTTCTGACATTCAAATTTGTACTAGATGTTAAAAAATTTCTCTTAGTCAGAAACATTTTCCTTGTCATAGCCAATTTACATTTCACAAGTATATCCTCTTTACTCAAACCCTCCTCAGTTATTTTGCTCCCCAAATAACAAAACTCATTTACTATTTTAAATATCTCATTTCCTAATCTAATACCCTCAGCATCACCTGATTTAATTTGACTACATTCCATTAACCTCATTTTGCTTTTAGTGTTGTTCATCTTATATTCTCCTTTCAAGACAATGTCCATTCCATTCAGTTGCTCTTCTAGGTCCTTTGCTGTCTCTGAGGGAATTACAATGCCATCAGCAAACCTCAAAGCTTTTATTTATTCTCCATGGATTATAATTCCTACTCCAAATTTTTCTTTCGTTTCCTTTACTGATTGCTCAAAATACAGATTGAATATCATGGGGGATGGGCCAGAACCCTGTCTCACTCCCTTCTCAACCACTCCCCTTGACTCTTATAACTGCAATCTGGTTTCTGTACAAATTGTAAATAGCCTTTTGCTCCCTGCCACCTTCAGAACCTGAAAGACAGTATTACAGTCAACAGTGTCAAAAGCTTTCTGTAAGTCTCCAAATGCCAGAAATGTAGGTTTGCCTTTCCTTAATCTATATTCTAAGATAAGCCGTAGGGTGAGTATTGTGTCACGTGTTCCAACATATCCACGGAATCCTAATTGATCTTCCCAAAGGTTGGCTTCTACCAGTTTTTCCATTCGTCTGTAAAGAACTTGTGTTAGTATTTTGCAACCGTGACTTATTAAACTGATAGTTCAGTAATTTTCACATCTATCAACACCTCCTTTCATTAGGATTGGAATTATTATATTCTTCTTGAAGTCTGAGGGTATTTCACTTGTCTCATACATCTTGCTCACCAGGTGGTAGAGTTTTGTCAGGACTTGCTCTCCTAAGGCCGTCAGTAGTTCCAATGGAATGTTGTCTACTCCTGGGCCCTTGTTTTGACTCAGGTCTTTCAGTCCTCTGTCAAATTCTTCATGCAGTATCACATCTCCCATTTCATCTTCCTCTACATCCTGCTCCATTTCCATAATATTGCCCTGAAGTCCATTGTCCTTGTATAGACTCTCTATATATTCCTTCCACCTTTCTGCTTTCCCTTCTTTGCATAGGATGGGTTTTTCATCTGAGCTCTTGATGTGCATACAGGTGGTTCGCTTTTCTCCAAAGGTCTCTCTAATTTTCCTGTAGGCAGTATCTATCTTACCCCTACTCATATGTGCTTCTATGTCTTTACATCTGTCCTCTAGCCATCCTTGCTTCGCCATTTTGCACTTCCTGTCATTCTCATTTTTGAGATGTTTGTATTCCTTTTTGCCTGCTTCATTTACTGCATTTCTGTATTTTTTCCTTTCATCAATTAAATTCAATCTCTCTTCTGTTACCCAAGGATTTCTACAAGCCCTCTTCTTTTTACCTACTTGATCCTCTGCTGCCTTCACTATTTCATCTCTCAGAGCTACCCATTCTTCTTCTACATTCCTTTCCCCTGTTCTTGTCAATTCTTCCCTAATGCTCCCCCTGAAACTCTCTACAACCTCTGGTTCTTTCAGTTTATCCAGGTTCCATCTCCTTAAATTTCTACCTTTTTGCAGTTTCTTCAGTTTCAATCTATAGTTCATAACCAATATATTGTGGTCACAGTTCACATCTGTCCCTGGAAATGTCTTACAATTTAAAACCTGGGTCCTAATTCTCTGTCTTACTGTTATGTAATCTATATGAAACATTCAGTGTCTCCAGGCCTCTTCCATGAATACAACCTTCTTTCATGATTCTTAAACCAAGTTTTAGCTATGATTAAGTTATGCCCTGTGCGAAATTCTACCAGGCGTCTTCCCCTTTCATCCCACACCCCCAGTCCGTATTCACCTATTACAGTTCCTTCTCTTCCTTTTCCTACAATCGTATTCCAGTCCCCCATGACTACTAAATTTTTGTCTCCCTTAACTATCTGAATAATTTCTTTTATCACATTTCTTCAATCTCTTCATCATCTGTGGAGCTACTTGACATATAAACTTGTACTAGTGTGATAGATGTGGGCTTCGTGTCTATCTTGGCTACAAATAGGCATTCAATATGCTGTTCATAGTACCTTACCTGTGTTCCCATTTTTTTATTCATCATGAAACCGACTCCTGCATTCGTCCTATATGATTCTGTATATATAACACTGTATTCCCCTGACCAGAAGTCTTGTTCTTCCTGTCACTGAACTTAACTAATTCCCACTACATCTAACTTTAACCTATCCATTTCCCTTTTTAAGTTTTCTAGCCTACCTGCCCTATTAAGGGATCTTACATTCCACACTCCAATCAGCAGAACACCAGTTTTGTTTCTCCTTGTGACGACATCCTCCTTAGTAGCCCACACCCCAAGATCTGAACGGGGAACTATTTTACCTCCAGAATATTTTACCCAAGAGGATACCACCATCATTTAAGCATACAGTAAAGCTGCGTGCCCTCGGGAAAAATTACGGCTGTAGTTTCCCCTTGCTTTCAGCCATTTGCAGCACCAGCACAGCAAGGCCGTTTTGGTTAGTGTTACAAGGCCAGATCAGTCAATCAGCTCGACTGTTGCAACTGCAACTACTGAAAAGACTGCTGCCCCTCTTCAGGAACCACACATTTGTCTGGCCTCTCAACAGATACCCCTCCGCTGTGGTTGCAACTACTGTACGACACTCTATTTTGCTGAGGCACGTGAGCTTCCCCACCAATGACAAGGTCCATGGTTCTTGGGGGAGATGATATGTTATGTTATGTGAATAATATTTGGTCTTTTGTCAGTATTAGCTTATATCATCTCACATATAAGTGATTGTACTTTAAGCATTTCTGCCCGTTTCACACTTTCTTACATGTATACAAATATGGTGATGACGGTTTAAAGGACACCAATACTAATAATAGAAGATGCCTAAACACCTGTGTGTTGTATGCTTCATAAAAAGAAAAAAAGCCAGGAGTTTCTCCCCATGTGAATCTACAACAAATTCCACCTGCTCACAAACAGATCTCACATTAAAATTACCATGTAAGCAACAACCAGTCGCAAAATCATGTTTTCTTTATTTACTTTTGCAAATCGACCTACATTTGTTCCTTTTTACTAATTTGTACAATCGCTTTTTGGCGTATGTAACAGTACTATGTGGCTGACAAAATCTTTGTCAATATATCCCTTTTTTGTAAATATTTCAGTATTTTATCATTATATTTTACCTCACGTTGTATGTAATTTCTTCTTCTCATTTTTATTTTAACTGTATCTTTTCGCATAGAGGGTGGGTTTGCTTTGCAGCGCCCCCTTACAGTTCCTCGTTGTCACAGTCAGTTCTCGACGTACCACTTAATGTTTGGCCTCTGCTTAATACGGTGTTACTACTCAGGGAACATATTCGTTGAAAGGTAAATTTGTATGCGCATTTTAAATGGTTTAATGCATCTATATACATTTAATTGGTTTTACGTTGCTTTATGTACATTTATTCATTTGGTCACTGTTATTAATTATTTTTATTTTTATTCTCGTGTTTGTAGCTGTTAATCAGTTGAAATCGATTTGCAAAAGTAAATAAAGAAAACACGATTTTGTGACTGGTTGCTGCTTACTCCGTAAATTTTCAGTTTACAGCCGCTGCACAACTTGGGAACCACACGGAGCCCACCATTCACAAGATCTCGCACTGCAACACCACACCCAGACTATTTCTAAAAATGGAGTGACAGTCAACCACACCCTTTCACAGGAGCTACATCAGAGTGGCTGTAAACTCCCACTTTAAATTCGTCAGAATTACTGGGTCACAGTGTCTGCCCTTTGCTCGTGAGATTCTAAAACGCAACGACGAATTTCGTCCATTGAAGTGCAACATTTAACTCGGATACATTATAGACAGTGACAGATACGCTCTAAAGTTCCATCCGAACGAGTTTCGTACCTTTTGAGAGCTGATTCGGTAACATCAAAAAACCATTTATCATTAAACTAATAAAACTATTAAAATAAACTGTCAGATAGCACACTCGGTACTCGGACCACCTGTGTGTCAGCCACAGTCGAGCGACGGCCGTTCGTGTGGAGAAACAGCTCACCGGCAGTGGTGCCCGTGTAGAATGCCACACAGTGGTCGCAGCTAAACTGGCGGACTGCACGGCTGCTTCCACAGGTGACCCTGCCTCTGATGTCTGTGACAGGACTGGAGTACGTTGCAGTGGGAGGAATTACGAGGCAGGTCTCGTGTCTAGGTCTATTAGAGGGATACCGGTGGACCTGTGTGAAACTTCCACACTTTTACAGTTCTAAATAATGACAGTATTTGGAATTAGTGTAATGGCTAGGATACGGATAGTTGTGGGAATGAAGAGAACACATCTTTAAAAATGAAGCAAATGACATAAATTCCTGATTATTATTTCATGACACATTTTTGTAAGAGGAAAAATCAGAAAGTAGCACACAATAATTTTATCACCAAAAAGTTTAATAGGTAACAAAAAAAAAAAAAAAAAAAAAAAAAAAAAAAAAAAAAAAAAAAAAAAAAAAAAAATCACAAATCCATTTGCATCTTTTACCTACTTTTTTACACAGTCACCGACATACTCGACACAATTCTTCCGTCGTGGTACCAGTTTCGATGTCCCCTGTTCATAGAAGTCTGTTTGGTCGGAGTATAGCCACCTGTGGACTGCCGATTTCACTTTTGTATCTGTCCCAAAACATTGCCTGGTCAGCAATTTCTTCACAGGACCAAACAGATGCAAGGTCCACATTATGTGGTAGTTTCTGGAGCACCTCCCACCCAAATTTGGCACAAACAGGAGCAGCAATGAGGGGGCGAGCATTGTCACGAAGAAGTCTGAACCATCAGCATTAATGTCGGGATGTCTGTCACGAAAGGGCACGGCGCAATTTAACCGAAGTTTTAATGTAGACTGAAGCATTCACCGTGATTCCATGTTCAGTGTAGTCCACCGTACCACACTGAGCGTGTCTCAGAACACTGTCACAAGCATTTTCCCAATAGACTGAGTCACTCTGAATTTTTTTCATACTAGGGAACCGGCACGTTTCCACACCGTCGAGGCGTGTTCGGTTTCGGGCACGTAGTGGTATGCCCGAGACTCGTCACCGGTGACGATTCCTTTCAGAAAGTTGTGCCGTTCTGCCGAATAATGCATGAAGTGGTTCGAGCCCATCACCATTCGCTGGCCCTTGCAGTCGTCTATCGTGTTCGTATGTGCCGAGTGAGAACTAACTTTACGAAATTTTGACGTGTCGCGAAAAATATTGTACACTGCACTATAGCAAATCTCGAATTGCTGCGATAAGGTTCGCAGTTGCGTGTGCCGGTCTTTCAAAATTGCTGCCTCAGTGGCTCGACATGTGGCGGGGTTGCAGCTGTTACCGGTCACCCAGAGTTTGGCGAATCACTGAGGTCAACACGGTTCTCTCCAAAGAATGCACACCACCTGGAGAAACTGCTACAGTCTGTACAGTCGTTGCACACGAGCCACGCATGTCCCTGTCACTTTCACTCAGTTTATGCCCTCTGGCCCACAAATATTGAACTACACTACACTGCTCTTCACAAGTTGATGACAGTAACACGTGTGCCGTGTTTTTGTGTAGTTTAGGATTCTCTCACTAGAGCTGCACATGAAAACAAAATACCCTCTGTAGTGAAAACTTCAAATTATATCATCACGAAATTTCAACATTCTACCTGCAATACCGGGGGAGAAAGATTTTTTGTGAATTTCTTCCTGATCCTCTCTCATATATATACAAAGATGAGGTGACTTACCGAACGAAAGCGCTGGCAGGTCGATAGACACACAAACAAACACAAACATACACACAAAATTCAAGCTTTCGCAACAAACTGTTGCCTCATCAGGAAAGAGGGAAGGAGAGGGAAAGACGAAAGGATGTGGGTTTTAAGGGAGAGGGTAAGGAGTCATTCCAATCCCGGGAGCGGAAAGACTTGCCTTAGGCGGAAAAAATATTTAAAGTATTTTTTCCCCCTAAGGCAAGTCTTTCCGCTCCCGGGATTGGAATGACTCCTTACCCTCTCCCTTAAAACCCACTTCCTTTCGTCTTCCCCTCTCCTTCCCTCTTTCCTGATGAAGCAACAGTTTGTTGCGAAAGCTTGAATTTTGTGTGTATGTTTGTGTTTGTTTGTGTGTCTATCGACCTGCCAGCGCTTTCGTTCGGTAAGTCACCTCATCTTTGTTTTTATATATAATTTTTCCCATGTGGAATGTTTCCCTCTATTTTTTTATATATATATATATATATATATATATATATATATATATATATATATATATAAAAAAAACAAAGATGAGGTGACGTACCGAACGAAAGCGCTGGCAGGTCGATAGACACACAAACAAACACAAACATACACACAAAATTCAAGCTTTCGCAACAAACTGTACCTCCACCTGTCCAATGGCCAACTTCACACGTCCGTCCACATCAAGCCCACCAACAAGCAACAGTACCTCCATTATGACAGCTGCCACCCACTCCACATCAAACGGTCCCTTCCCTACAGCCTAGGTCTTCGTGGCAAACGAATCTGCTCCAGTCCGGAATCCCTGAATCATTACACCAACAACCTGACAACAGCTTTCGCATCCCGCAACTACCCTCCCGACCTGGTACAGAAACAAATAACCAGAGCCACTTCCTCATCCCCTCAAACCCAGAATCCCCCACAGAAGAACCCCAAAAGTGCCCCACTTGTGACAGGATACTTTCCGGGACTGGACCAGACTCTGAATGTGGCTCTCCAGCAGGGATACGACTTCCTCAAATCCTGCCCTGAAATGAGATCCATCCTTCATGAAATCCTCCCCACTCCGCCAAGAGTGTCTTTCCGCCGTCCACCTAACCTTCGTAACCTGTTAGTTCATCCCTATGAAATCCCCAAACCACCTTCCCTACCCTCTGGCTCCTATCCTTGTAACCGCCCCCCATGCAAAACCTGTCCCATGCACCCTCTCACCACCACCTACTCCAGTCCTGTAACCCGGAAGGTGTACACGATCAAAGGCAGAGCCACGTGTGAAAGCACCCACGTGATTTACCAACTGACCTGCCTACACTGTGATGCATTCTATGTGGGAATGACCAGCAACAAACTGTCCATTCGCATGAATGGACACAGGCAGACAGTGTTTGTTGGTAATGAGGATCACCCTGTGGCTTAACATGCCTTGGTGCACAGCCAGCACATCTTGGCACAGTGTTACACCGTCCGGGTTATCTGGATACTTCCCACCAACACCAACCTATCCGAACTCCGGAGATGGGAATTTACCCTTCAGTATATCCTCTCTTCTCGTTATCCGCCAGGCCTCAATCTCCGCTAATTTCAAGTTGCTGCCACTCATACCTCACCTGTCTTTCAACAACTTCTTTGCCTCTACACTTCTGCCTCGACTGACATCTCTGCCCAAACTCTTTGTCTTTAAATATGTCTGCTTGTGTCTGTATGTGTGGATGGATATGTGTGTGTGTGTGTGCGAGTGTATACCTGTCCTTTTTTCCCCCTAAGGTAAGTCTTTCCGCTCCCGGGATTGGTATGACTCCTTACCCTCTCCCTTAAAACCCACTTCCTTTCGTCTTTCCCTCTCCTTCCCTCTTTCCTGATGAGGCAACAGTTTGTTGCGAAAGCTTGAATTTTGTGTGTATGTTTGTGTTTGTTTGTGTGTCTATCGACCTGCCAGCGCTTTCGTTCGGTAAGTCACCTCATCTTTGTTTTTTATATATATATATATATATATATATATATATATATAGCAGAACTGTATTTACTAAATGCCGTCTTTATATATATATATATATCCTTGCACATAATTTTGAACAAAATTCTTTACAGAGCACTACAATGTCTCAGTGCAAACGACACTTCACATAAGAATGTAAGCTACGTGTACTTTTTGCCTATACGGGATACAAAAATAGTAGCGGATATACCGGGTGATCAAAAAGTCAGCATAAATTTGATAACTTAATAAACCACGGAATATAGTAGATAGAGAGGTAAACATTAACACACATGCTTGGAATGACATGGGGTTTTATTAGAACCAAAAAAAAAAACACCCCATATTGCTAGATGCGTGAAAGATCTGTTGCGCGCGTCATTGGGGGTGATGATCGTGCGCTCAGCCGCCACTTTCGTTATGCTTGTCCTCCCAGGTCCACAGACTTCAGTCCGTGCGATTATTGGCTTTGGGGTTACCTGAAGTCGCAAGTGTATTGTGATCGACCGACATCTCTAGGGATGCTGAAAGACAACATCCGACGCCAATGCCTCACCATAACTCCGGACATGCTTTAAAGTGCTGTTCACAACATTATTCCTCGACTACAGCTAAGTTGAGGAATGATGGTGGACATATTGAGCATTTCCTGTAAAGAGCATCATCTTTGCTTTGTCTTACTTTGTTATGCTAATTATTGCTATTCTGATCACATGAAGTGCCATCTGTCGGACATGTTTTGAACGTTTGTATTTTTTTGGTTCTAATAAAACCCTATGTCTTTTCAAATTTATACTGACTTTTTGATTACCCGGTAGCTTACCTCGAAAAGGCTACGAACAATTTTCCACGCGTAAAGACGGCATTTAGTAAATACAGTTCTGCTCTTTGAACCATTTCTCCCTGTAACTCATTTATAATGATTCCAAATGCAATTTTAATAGACAACTCTCTCTTGTTAATTGAAAAGGTATGCTCAGATGACATGTTATTAAGTTTATCTGTGGTATTGCAGTAGTTTTCCCAGTTTCAGTCAGCTGAACGTTAATTGCAAACAGGGGATGCATGTGAAACTTTCACCCTTTTATAATTTTAAATAATGACAGTATTTGGAATAAGTGTAGTTGTAGGCATAAGGATAGTTGTTGACAATGAAAACTAAGTTTGTCGTTTTGGAAAGTATACTGGTTTAGAAAAGTCAGCTTGTACAATGGGCAGAGAGAATGGATCATTGCAGTGGTCCACGGTTATTGTCAATGACAATTCTGAATGCAAATTATCCAATTAATAAGTACTTTGAAACAAATAAAATGGTATTTGTAATAACATAATATGAAAAAGAAGTATCTTATTTGTGATAAATAAAGTAGCTTCGTAAAACAGAGGCACGAAGCTGGGCATCCACTATACCATTTTGTGTACGATAGGTAAAAGTCTCTTTTGTGTTACTTACTCACTTTACTTTACTTTACTTTACTTTAGTTTACGCGATCAGGCCCAGAGGACTGCGCGCTGCTACGAGGTTCCTCCTCCACCGGGTTCTGTTTTCTGCCTCCTGGCACCAATCATTCTCTATTCCAATCTGCAGCAAGTCCTTACGGATCCCATCCCCCCTTCTCTTCTTCGGTCTTCTTAGTGGACATCTTCCACAGGGAGTATAATCCGTAGCTTTCGACGGCCGTCGGCATTTACCCGTCTGGCTGAGATGTCCTGCCCGTGCAAAGTGCTCGGTTCTCATCAGTCCTACAATGTTTGGTCTATTGTACACTTTGTCTGGTTCACAATTATATCTGATCCTCCATTCTCCAGTGATCTCATCTCGTAACAGACCAAAGATCTACCTTAAGACTTTCCACTCAAAAACAAGAAGATTGTTCGAGACTTTTTTTCCACACACTCCAAGTATGTGACTGGGGAGACAAGGTGTGGGAGATCTGTTTCTGGACATAATGAGGAGAGTAAATTCTATCTGTGAAGGCCTCACTGAGACCCTCAACATGTCTGGAGAGGAAGTACTCGTCTCTCCAGATAAAATGACCACAGGTGGCTCAGCTGTACAGAATGGACTCTGGCCGAGGAGCGGATGTCAGCTGTCGAGATAGATAGGCAGGTCCGACATGTAAGGAGGTGCCGACGGAGCCATCCGGAGGCAGTCGACCTCGAGAAAGGTGGCCTGTTCTGACGAGGAGGGGAAAAGGTGTTAAAATTCTGGAGGAATAAGGATAGTGTCCTCCCACTCACTACAGATCATCAATGATCTGCCACACAACGCCTCCCACCTGTGTGGTGAGAAGCAGTGCATCCAACTCCATACTGTTGTTACTTCGTACCCAGATTTCCCAGTCCTAGTGCTGTTTCCCATTGTTACCGTTCTCTATCGCATCACATTATACAGTGTGTCAATATCTTTCTCTGCTTTCCTGAATTTCCTCATCAGCTCCTAAACTACACACCATCCCACTCTCTTACCACGCACCTCGCGAACTACCGACAGCTGAGCCGCCGTGTGGCTTACAGTGCACGGCAGTGTGCCCGAGTGTACCCTAGGTGCACAACCCTTACACATTCTCCCTGATGACGTAATTATTCCTGGACTGTCAAACTAATTGCACCCCTTCACTTCACTCCTGCATTTTCCACATTCCTCGTGGGCCTGCCCGCACTACACATTTTCTTACACCTCGTAGTTTACAGTTATTTGCCTCATCCGCTCAGGCACACACCGTTCTGACCTCGTCCGATCCATTTACACGTGCTGCTTTTCCTCTCTACACTCAGATATACCCACCAATCTGCACCACACATAATTACTATACTTTTTTCTATTTTGTTTGTGACCTCATCCACCTTTCATTTTCACCTTGTTTTTTTGTTATATTTCATCTGATTTTTCGTTTCCTCACTATTCTTCATTTCGTTCTGTCTTTTTTGGGGTTTTAAGACAGTCCATCATATTTTTACTTTTTTTTTGTCCTCCACTACAGATCCTTGCTCCTTCCATATGCACCAACATGGAAAAGTTTCCCTTTTTCTAGCCAGAACACAGACCCACATACTGTTCCTGTGTTGTTGCTGAGCTTCTGACATCTCCCAAAAGGTCTGATCATCAAATTATCCATCTCCAGCTGCAACCCATTCCTCCATAATGACACCTACCTGTTCATATTCCACCAGTCCATAGCTCTCACCGACAATCCTAAACTGAAACGAATGCCCTAACAAGTAAGCTTTCACGGCCGGTGTCTTCATCAATTAAAACTTCCGGGCTGAATTGCCGTGGTCCGTATATAAAACTTCTTCTCCTTCCTGACGTTTCGTTGCCTACTGCGGGCAACATCTTCTGAGGTGAGTCGGCGACCGGCTGCTAGGCGCCGGAGGTCCGCTTATACAGAGCGCTTAGATGGTGCCACAACTCGTCACGTGCTTTCGACTTTAAAACTATCTCTGGCTAGAAGCTGTAATCGACAGAGATGGTACTAGCCAGAGATAGTTTTAAAGTCGACAGCACGTGACGAGTTGTGGCACCATCTAAGCGCTCTGTATAAGCGGACCTCCGGCGCCTAGCAGCCGGTTGCCGACTCACCTCAGAAGATGTTACCCGCAGTAGGCAACGAAACGTCAGGAAGGAGAAGAAGTTTTATATACGGACCATGGCAATTCAGCCCGGAAGTTTTAATTAATGAAACAAATGCCATCCAGGAATTAAAGCAGGTGGACAACACCACTTCAAAACACTCACCAATCAGTTAACCTCATAATCCCACATTTCACTACCAAATCCACAACAATCACAAGAGCCTCCATCAAACCCTCCCTTACAGACCTACTTCCACCACATGTTCGCATTTCTGGGATCCTATTCTGTAAGCTCGTACCTTCATTAAGAGACTGCAGTCGGGCACTGTGTCAAATGCTTTTCAGAAATCTGTGAATATGGAATCTGCATGTTGCCCTTCATCCACAGTCCACAGTATATCATGTAAGAAAAGGGCAAGCTGAGTCTCACGTGAGTGACGCTTCTTGAAAACCTGTCGATTTGTCGACATAAGCTTTTCAGTCTCTCGGAAACTTATTATATTTGAACCCAGAATACGTTCCAGAATTCTCCAGTTCCCCACAATGGAAACACCTCCTCAGCACCAACTGTATTGATAAGACTTGACCCAAAACTAATATTGGACTCTGCCTTGCTCAATTTCCTCTCCATTCAATCGTGATCAGCACCCCACTCCCCCCAATTATCCTCTGGTAACTTTCCTGAATTCCCTAATCTCAAACCTTTCGCCACCCTCATTCTCCAAATCCCTAACACAGAAACTAACCCCACATCCACAGAAAGAACTGCAATCCAGCACCCAAATACTGATCCCAAGCTTATAAAGCTAGCTGCAACAAAGACTCCACGACTTTGATACCTGGTGTAAACCTTCAATTGGGCAATCCCATTAGTTCATAATCAGACAAGTGTGTCTCTGACAATAATATTATCTTTGAACTCTTCCATTTGGTCCGTGTTTGCATAGAAAAATAGTAACATCAGAAAATTGAGTTCGCCTTGATGCAAAACACCTTGTTACTTGTTTATTTCTTTATTCTCCCAAACTAGTTTCGGCGACAAATATCGTCGTCATCGGTGGTTTTTTTAAATCTTATTTATTGTATGTTACAGCATGTTTTAAGCAATTATTGCCACTGTCTGTGATGTATTTTCTGTGCTCTTTTTTCTGTTGCTGTCTTTTTACTTGGCGTACATCATGTCATGTTTGTTGGATAGTATGTGGCTGCTTTTATACACAGAAAAACAAAACTTTTGCACTTTATTTCTGAACCAGAATATTACACCATCTTCAACTGTGTGCAATTACACAATTAGTTACGATGCACCCTGAATTTGTCAGATGTTTGGCAGTCTCTGTCTTCCCCTATAGTTTTTAGCCGCTAGTACTGAGGAAATCATTCTCTAATGTTTTTAAACGTCGTGTCAGCCCGTCCTTTCTTCTTGTCAGTGTTTTCCGTATGTTATCTTCTTTACTTGTACTGTGGACAACTTCCTCACTCTTTATCAGCCACCTAATTTTCAACATCCTTCTATAGAGTCACATCTCAAACACTTTGGGCCTCTTCCCTTCCTGGTTTTTCCCACAGTCCACAATTCACTACCACCCAGTCCTGTATTCCAGACATATATTCCCAGGAATTTCTTTGCTAGTATCAACCATTGGCTAAAATACTACAGACTTCTTCTGATGATGAATACCCTCTATGTTAGTCTGCTCTTTATGTTTCCCAGACTTTGCCCATCACGTTTTTTTGTTCCAAGGTAGCACATTCTTTAATTTTGTCTACTTTGTGGTCACCAATTTTGATGTTCAGTTTATCACTAATATCATTTCTACTACTTCTCATCATTTTCATCTTTCTACAATTTACTCTTAAGCCGCATTTACCATTCATTAAACTGTTCATTCCTGTCAACAGCTCCTATAATTCCTCTTCACTTTCACCGAGGATAGTGATTCTGTCAGTGAATATTATCAATGGTATCCTTTCGACTTAAATTTTAACCCCACTCTGGTACCTTTTCTTTTATTTCAACTATTGCCTCTTCAATGCTGAAGGTTGAAAAGTGGGGGCAAAAGAGAACATACCTCTCTTACACCCTTTTTAATTTGAGTGCTTCACTCTCGATCTTCCTTCTCACTGTTGCCTCTTTGTTCTTGTACATATTGTATATTATGTGTTTTGCTACTCCTTACTTCTATTGTGTTCCAAATTTAGAACATAACCATTTTGCACTGTCAAGCACTTTTTCCAGGTCAACAAATCCTACAAAAATTTGTTTATTTTTCTTATGTCTTGCTTCCATTATGTCACAACTGCCTATCTACTGCTTTTATCTTTCTGAAAGTCAAGCTGATTCTCATCCGACACATCCTCAATTTTCTTTTGCACTCTCCCGTATACTATTCTCGTCAGCCACTTTGACGCGTGAACTGTTCTACTGACTCTGCGATAGTTCTCGCACTCGTCTGTCCTCGCTATATTTGCTACTGTGTGGGTGATATTTTTCCAGAGAGTTGGGTGGTTTGTCTCCAAACTCTTAGATTCTATGCACCAACTCGAATAATGGCTCAGTCGCCACTTCCAAAAATAATTTCAAAAACGTCAGAGAAGTATTATCTACCCCTTCTTCCTTATTTGACAGCAAGCAATCTGAAGTTCTAACTAATACTGGATCTGCTATGTCTTTCATACCAACTACCATTCTTCTTCATTCCCATCATCAGTGATACATGCTGTCACTGTACTCTTTCCACATATTCACTCTCTTCTCTACATACACTGCTGGCCACCGTAAATGCAACACCAAGGAAGACAAGAGGTAGCACAACAAGATTTATTTTTTAGATAACATGTTGACCAAGTATCAAATGATTACGTTTACAGACGTCTGTGACATGTGGTTCCTGCCAGAATCAGTAGCCAGAGTAGCCGCCATTGTTGGAGATCACTGTTGCCACGCGTCTCGGCATTGAGTCAGAGAGACGTTGGATGTGTTTCTGGGGTACAGAAGCCCAAGCAGCTTCCATACGTTGCCAAACATCATCTGGTGTGGCAGCTGGGGATGTAATCTGGGTCACTTGTCGAGCAACCGTGGACCACATGTTTTCTATCGGCGAAAGATCCGGAGAGCGAGCCGGCCAGGGAAGCAATTCAATCTGGTTATTGACGAAGAACCTTTGGACAATGCGTGCCACGTGTGGTCGCGCATTATCCTGTTGAAATATGGCTGTGGCCGAGCCCTGAAGATAAGGAAGGACAACTGGCTCCAGCACCTCGGATATGTAGTGCCGGCTATTTGAAGTACCGGCAATGCGTACTAGAGGCGTGCGAGAGTAATATCCAATACCGCCCCATACCATAATACCCAGTGCAAGACCAGTGTGGCGGTGCATAATGCAGCTGTCCAGCATCGTCTCTCCACGGTGTCTCCACACTCGAAACCGACCGTCGTGGTGCTGCAGACGGAAGCATGCCTCGTCAGTAAAGACAACGTCATTCCATTCTGCCGTCCACATCCGTCTGTCATCACACCATTGGCGACGGAGACGTCTGTGGTTCTGCGTCAATGGTAGACGAAGCAATGGACGTCTTGCGGACAGACCACTCTGCTGTAAACGGCGTCGAATGGTATGCGCAGACACTGGATGATGCGTTACAGATGCAATGTGCTGTGGTACGGTTCGGGATGTCACTCAGCGATCCGTCACTGCCGTGCGCACAATTTGCCTATCAGCACGTGCAGTGGTGCACCGAGGTGAATGCGATCGACCACGTCAGTCCGTCGTACCCTCCTGCATCCAACGGTCACATATCCGCATTACAGTTGATTGGTTTCGTCCAACACGACTAGCGATTTCTCTGTTGATAATCCACAATCTCGGTAAGCCACTATCCTTCCTCTGTCGAACTCGGATACTCAATCAAAAGATGTTCGCTGTTGTCTACGAGGCACAACTGATCGTCTCGTGAAACAACCACAAGGTAAACACACGTGCCAAACGTACACTCGTCGAAATCGCCAAGCTTTAAATGGCGCTATGAGGTGGCGCCACAGGCGCGGGTGATGTGCGTCTGCGTTGAAATTCTAATCAGTTGCATATCTCATCGCTGCAAACCCATGGTGTAAATTTCACTTGATTCGGATGCTTCTTTCAGGGTGTTGCATTTACGGTGGCCAGCAGTGTATAACAGTGGAATTCCTATTGTTGCACTCTTAATATTGACAGCCTTGCTTTTAATTTCATCAAAGATTGTTTTGACTTTTCTATCTGCAGAATCAGTCCTTCCAACATCCATTTCTTTTTTGATTTCTCCACATTTTTCCTGCAGCCATAATTCCTTGGCTTCCATGGCCTTCTTATTTATTTTGTTCTTAATGATTTTTATTGTTATATTCCTATATTCGCCTAGGTATTTTTGTATCACCTCCTTTTGTCAATTAATTTAAGTATTTCTTATGTTACACAAGGTTTCCCCAAAGTTATCTTCCTTATACCTGTCCAACTTCTGTCACTGACAGAATACTGTGGTATTCATGATCACAGTAACTAGAGCCTCGGAAAGCTTTAAAGGTACATCATTCATCAGGATGTCGGTGTCCCACTTCTTTAGGCATTGATTCCGCTGTATGATCAAACTTCAGCTTGCTCTTCATTGTTACTTAACTGGGTTCTTAGTCTGTATGTGCTCCTGGGTGCACCCTACAATCTAATATCTGATTTCAGAATCTAACAATGGAAACACCAGTTTGGAATATCAACAATATATGGAAAAGGATAGATTGCTACTCACCATAAAGATGATACTTTCAGTTGCAGACAGGACTGTTACAATTTAGCTTTTGGCCAAAGCCTTCTTCAAAAAAGAAAAGAAAACACACACACAAAATTCATTCACACAAGCAAGCACACCTCACACACTCACTCACACACACACACACACACACACACACACACACACACACACAAAACTGCCAGCTCTAGCAGCTTGGTCGGGAATGCATGTGCATGTGAATGTGAATGTGTATGTGTGTGTGTGTGTGTGTGTGTGTGTGTGTGTGTGTTTCCTTTCCTTTTCTGAAGAAGATTTTGGCCTACAGCTAAACCTTAACAGTCTTTTCACTGTGCCTGTCTGCATCTTTATAGTGAGTAACAATCTATCCTTTCCATTATATTGTTAATTTCAGTAGGTGTAGTTCCATCTCAGCCCAGCAAGCTACCTTCCTCAGTGACGACAAATGTCTCACGTACGGTTCCGTAAGTACCTCCGTCCACTTCAAACCTACCACCTGACGAAGAAGCTCTATTATGAAAGATGCCACCAATTCTATACTAAGAAATCCCTTACGTATAGCCTAGCCATCTGTGGCTTTACCACCTGCAGTGCCGAGCAGACTCTCTTTAAACGAGCTTGGAGTCTCACCGAAGCCTTCACAGACCAAAATTGACCTGACCACCCAGTCCAGAAACAGATCCCTTGCACTTTCTCTCCCCAGTCACCTAGTAATCCCCTCGTACCCACCGACTGGCCACAAAGGAGCAGATCACTTTGTGACTAGTGGCATCCAGGATTGGAACAAGTGAATCACCACTAGGGTTAGGACTGCCTCTCGTGTCCTGAAATGAGGAATGTCCTCCTCACTATCTCCCCCGACCCCCCTACAGTAGTATCCCACTGCTCATCTGACATACGCGATATCTCTGTCTGTTCCTACTCCACCCTCGATCCTAAACCCTACCCTCGTGCCGATATCCCAGTAATAGACCTACGTGCGAGATCTGCTCCGTACTTCCTATCACTGACGACTACTCCAGTTCTGTGACAGATGTTTCCCACCCCATCAAAATCTGGGCCACCTGTGGTAGCAGCCACGTCGGCTGTGTACTTACCTGCAACCACTGTGTGGCATTTCTGGTCCTACATGTATCTGAGGCTTTCGTCCGGTCACTCGATGTCCAGTCTGGTGTGGCAGTCGAAGACAGCAAATGAAAATGGAAGCTTTAAATTCCACGTGTACGAAATCGTTAACACGAGAGAATCGTACAAACGTACCGTCGTTTGAACACTGTACTGAGCCCGATACGGATGACATAGTAATAAGCGTCTCTTGTGTAAAGAAACAACTGAAAGAGTTGCAAACAAATAAGTCACCAGGTTTGTATGAAATTGTAATTCAGTATTACAAAGAGTACTCTACGGCTCGGCATTTATTGCAAATCACCCAGCGCAAAGGCCTACTCGACTGTAAAACAATGCAGGTGACTCCCGTATACGAGAAGGGTAAAAGAATTGACTCACAAAATTGGACACCAATATCCTTAACACTGGTTTGCTACAGAATTCTTGAACATGTTCTGAGATCTAATATAATAAATTTCCTAGGGACTGAAAATCTCATGTCCAGAAATCAACTCAGTTTTAAAAAGCATCGCACGTGTGAATCTCGGCTCGTCCTTTTCTCACGTGATATACTGCAAACTATAGATGAAGGGCACCGGCACTGGGCAGATCCCATACTTCTAGATTTTCAGAAAGCATTCCACTGCAGGCTCTTAATGAAAGTACAAGTTCCCCGATACGCGAGTTGCTCAAAGACACTTTAAATTATAGAAATGGTGAGTGTTCGTCAGAGACAAGGGGATTGTCAGGAGTGCCCCAGGAAAATGCAACAGGACTTCTGTTATTATCTATATATATAATATATAATAATCTATATCTATAATATCTAAGACGGGGTGGGCAGCAACCTGCCGTCATTTGCCAGTGACATCGAGGTGTACGGCAATGTGTCGTCACTGAGTGACTGCAGGAGAAGACGAAATGACTCGGACGGAATTTTTCGTTGGTGTGATGAATGGCAGCTAGCCCTAAATGTAGGAAAATGTAAGTTTATGTGGATGAGTAGCAAAAACTAATCCGTAATGTTTGGATGTAGCATTAGTAGTGTCCTGTGTGACACAGTCACATCATTTAAATATCTGTGTGTAACACTGCAAAGTGGTACGAAACGGAACAATCGGGTAAGGTGAACGGTCGACTTTCATCTATTCGGAGAATTTTAAGAAAGTACGATTCATCTGTAAAGGAGACTGCATATAGGGCAGTAGTGCGACCTAGTCTCGAGTACTGCTCGAGCGTTTGGGATCTGCAGTAGGTCGTACATTTTTCCCTCAGACCATCTGCGAGTGGAGCAGGACAGGAAATGAGTAGTAGTGGTACAGGGTACGGTGGGTTGCGGAGTGCGAATGTAGAGGTAGAATCCCGCGTAGGCACGAAACTGACAAGTTGTCTGTCCACGCAAATGGCCACTGTCCGACTGTGGCCGAGAGACGGCGGCCACACGGCTGCCGAGAGTCACACCCAGTACAGTGTGCTCGACTTCGACGACCGCTTCGCGGCCCGTGCCGTCTGGATTTTTACGTGAACTGCATAGGTAGGAACTCAATTAGGAACGTATCTACCATTCCCGTAACTCCCCTAGCCCGACTTCTGCCAGTCCCCAGCCTCCACCGTCCTGTAACCTCTACGGTGCCCTCGCCCCGGCCTCTACGCACTTTCTATCCCTCCAGAGTACCTGCATATTCCTTTCTCCTTCTCTTTTTCTCTCCTATCCCATTTTAATAGACTCCATCCCCAATGCATTAAGCACTCACAAGAAATGTTTACGTTCACCACTTAACTTACTTAAATGCCAGAGGAGCAACTCCAGGCGGTAGTCGAATAGGGATCGATATCCTGAGTTCCTGCAAGTTCTTCAGCTTTCCCAGGGCAGTGAACGCCTCTCTCGGTATACTGTGGACCATCTCAAAGTCGTCATCCTCGCAGAGTTCCAGACGTTCCAACTCGGTGCAGGCCTCCAGCAACGGTGGGACACAGCTGTGTAACAACAGAAATGGGGTCTTTCAGAATTATTCGTCTCCCGTCACGTTTCAAAATACCAAAGAAACAGAGTACTTTATATTATAACTCTAAATTAATAGTTCTTATACTGTATTTGCAACAACAACGTGTTCAACTGTCACTATCGCATCATTCGCTGCTGAGATCATTACTATTAGTGTCACAGAAAGTATACCCATCAGGGATGAATTATACTAATATATGTCTGCTTGTTTCTGTATATGTGTGGATGGATATGTGTGTGTGTGCAAGTGTATACCCATCCTTTTTTCTCCCTAAGGTAAGTCTTTCCGCTCCCGGGATTGGAATGACTCCTTACCCTCTCCCTTAAAACCCACATCCTTTCATCTTTCCCTCTCCTTCCCTCTTTCCTGATGAGGCAACAGTTTGTTGCGAAAGCTTGAATTTTGTGTGTATGTTTGTGTTTGTTTGTGTGTCTTTTGACCTGCCAGCGCTTTCGTTTGGTAAGTCACATCATCTTTGTTTTTTGATAAATTATACTAATATACGTTAGACATAATGGTGAGAGTTAAGGCCCAACATATTAACACATTCAGTTGGTGATGAAATAGTGTTTCCGAAGTCAGCTTTTAATACTGCTAAGGCTTCAACATACAGTTTTTTCTCTTTTTTGTTTTTTGTCTTCAGAAACTGGGCATTTCATATTTATTTATTGTGTATATATGATGACCAATAAGTCAGTGCTGCCAGCTGTTGCTTGCTCATGTAATTCAGTAAAATAAGTAAAACAAAAAGTTCTTTTACAACATTCTGCCTTTAAATGATTATTGACATATATAGGCACAATTGTTCGTGAGAATATATTGCCGAAATGAAAATCTTTGTATGAGACATCTTCGTAAACAACACGTAGGTTCTCGAAGCTGGTGTTTAGTCCAGTTTAAACTTCTGAGCTGAGAAGCTGAGGTCAATATATAAAACTTTTCTCTGGCTCTTTGTCTCCCGTTTTGGGAGACATCTTCAGAAGTAAATGGTACGCTGCCGGTATTGCCCACTGACGAGTGCCCGTCAGTCGATCGGACACCCACATGTAATTTAGAGCCAGTGTGGAGCATCTCTTCTACTATTGCCCGTGAGTTGTCGTCTCACGTGCAAAAACAGTCATTTCGAAAGACTACATTGGCTCGATGACCTCTTGTCAAAGTACAGGGTTTACGCAAAAGGGGGCAGCAGATATCTAGAATTAACGTTTGACAAACTACAAAAGATACAAACACAATTCCAGTGATCCTAGACAGAGAAAAGTTAAAAATTCTGAACAGTCTGTGCAGAAGTTTAGCTAAAGCCACAGTGGTATTGTTACATGTTTATAGGAATTACCATTTATGTGCTGAAATCAGGAAAATTTGAGTCCAGAGGATAACCTGAGTGTGGAAAATCTCCACATTAGTCAATTCACTGAGAGCTGGAATGAAACAGACACAGTTTCACGTGACTACGCATGACCTGTTCCAGCAAAAACAGAGTGTCGAAAATCCTTCGTGCACACTCTCCACGTGGCGGTCACGCTGACATCGCAGTGAAGCATACGTCGCTTGTGAAAAACCTTATATTTCAATATTGGCTTATAGTATAATGCAAGAAGTCATAAAAACCCGACAGGTGGCATAGCAGATTCAAACACAAGTGATTTTGGTTACAATAATGTTAAAGGAAGAATAAAACTTATTCTGTTGAAGTTGAACTGCTTTGATTCAAGTTTATAACAAAACACTCTTTTCTCTCTTTTATAATGCAGTCTAATTTCCACATTTGAGGTCAAACTTTTTCCATCACATGGAAAACACATTTGTTTCACTCTTCTGCAGTCACTACTTGTTTTAATAGTTCTTTAACTTCTGACATTTTGTGTGTACTGTCTTTTTCTGCAACACAGCCTTCGATTTTGGCCCAAACTACCTCGATTATGTTTAATTCACCAGGTATGGAGGAATCAGAAGAAAAGTTTTCCCTGCTCCATCAGCCATTTCATCCACTGCATATTCTTTGTGCACTACTCTGTTCTTTTTTAACAATTTCCAGTAATTCTTTCTTCAATACTCCATTTTCCAATAACAATATTTTTAGATTTTAGTTATTCCGGTATATCTCGCTTATTGGCATTCAGATTAGGTACTTCTTCTTTTCAACAAGAATAGCACAACATGTTATCGAGAACAGTAACTTCTTTTTGCTGAAGCCGAAGAAAAAGTCTTCAAACCACTTCTCGAATGTACTGTTGCACGTCTCCTCACAGTAGCCTCCACTTTTCTTGGGCCCGTCTTGGATTTGAAAGTTCACACACTGCCTCTGACAAAACCTGCTTTGCTCCCAATATGTGTGATAATCAGGCATTTACCTTTACCTGTTTCCAGTGGATAATGCAGATAGAAATGCTTGTTTAGAGGATTTTATGGACTTATGCACCGAGACGTTACTTCAGGTATGTCGTGTATTTGGCCATGTCTCGTCCAAACAATAGACGGGTCTTCCTTCATCTCTCAACAATTTATCATTTGTAGGTGACACTGCCTCCCTGAAATCATCTCTGTCTATTAGCACGCTACTGCATCCACACCGAAAGTATTTAAAATTCATTTCTTTTAAAACTGTATGATAATAAAATGATATATGGAAGTTGCTCAAATGTGGATTTTTAATCGTGGCCACAAGCACTTTGTCAGTTGTTAGTGACCTGTTACAAAAAATTTCCTTCGTATCGCAGTTCTATCGAAGTCACCAATACTTCCTGAAAGTTTGTCATGATTTTTCTTTCTTGGGAGACTTTGAAGAGTGTGACAACCAAGTTTTTTTCAAAACAATATTGGTCACTGACTGCTCTGGATACAACAGCTCCATTTTACACAGATTAAGAGCCATGTGCTTCTCCACAGAAGTTAATGACTTCTTTTTTGATCACTTCTCAGTTAGAGTCAAATCTGACAAGTCGGCCTCGCTCACCGTCTCCGCAGAGGGCAACATGACAAGTTTACTCCTATGTTATACAAATAGAAATAAAGGGGATAGCTACTAGGTGACCACAAAAATAATGAATGACGAATGTGATTACAATCACTGACACTGACACACGAATAATCAAAAACTGGGCTTTCAAACGAGACGAACTTTACAATCAGATTCTAAGATCACACACTAATGACTTACAATCGCAACAGACGTGGCCAAACTGAGTGAAGTGTGCCCCGTATTGCTCACCTCTCGGTGGCAGTGCTGCGGTCACGTGCCTCGTCGTGTCCGCAGGCTGTCTGTCATTTCAGTGAATGGAGTGTAGTACTGGAATACCTGCGAGACTAAACTGGAGGTGTCGGCGGCCGCTCCTACGGTACAGCTACGGTAACTTCCCGACCGACTGCTGTAATTCAGTCAGGGCCTGATCAGTTTATCAGTTCACCACTCAGTAGGTTCGTACACCAGTGATTGTAGTGAGCTCGAATTATGTGTTTCAGAGTGAAGCTTTTGTTACTGCTCGAAATCTGTTGTTCTGTCCTGGATGATAACAAAGATCGTGAGTTATTTTTTATAATTTTTTTTCCCAGTTGTTACATTTATTTCACTTAGATATTACCGCACTGTTTGAAAGTCAGCATCATCTACCAGCATTGCAAATACATGTGCTCACCGAGTATTTTTATGAACATTATTTTCACAATATTTACATTCTATCTGCACGTGTTGGAATGAATAATTATTTTTTATAGTTTCTGTGTCTCTCTGTATGATGCTTACTAATGAAACAATGATAGTCCAGGTCACAATGATTCCTGATAACAGTTAATTGTCAACAGTCATTAATTTATCAGTGGAAATAAAATAAAAACTATGTCAAGGAACTGGAGTATACTGAATTTAAAGACACAACTGGCGGGACCAACTTGTGATATATTTGCTTTGTGGAATTTACCGTAGTATGTACACAGATATTTCCGGCAAACGTTTCACAACGAAGCTACGTAGTACCAGTAAATAACTAAGGTATCTGCTCCAGTACAAGCTCCCGTAATAACGTGAACAGTTCCTTCGTACAGAAGTTGCTAAGTGCCTCATAATGTAGCTGCTTTCTACTTTGGGCGATAATAATGTACACCAACAAGTTGAAGAGAAAGAATTTATGGTAAAATATTATAGACATAAACAGAAAAAGTAATGGATCCAGAATGGTGCCCTGAGGGATACATGTTTCAAAAAATTCCTCATCCACAGGCTGTGTCTATGCAATGAATCATTATCAGCATTTCTTAAATTATAAGTGCTAATTTGGAAATGACACATTCTGCCTGTTAATTTCACTACGAAATGTGCAGAATAATTTTCACGACAAACTCGGAACCCAAAATGCGCGGGTGAGGCTGGCTTGCCAGGTATTGTTGTATTGCACAGAACTGAACTGGGTACAACTGTTAAATACGGAGGCTTAAACAGTGGCACGGTCACTTACGAATGGAAGTAATTCCGTACCAAACTGACGAAAGCTGACCTGCAGCTTTTTTAAAGGAATCGCAGCAATATTTAGCTAGCTACATAACAATCTGTATTTAATAGCCCTTTATACGTACGCGAGAAGAAATATGCCAAAAGTCCACTTACCATAACGAGAAAGGCGCAGGTTATACCGTGTAGGGTGAAGATATCGAATACACGGGAAGCACACTCGTCAACCGAAAGTAATTTCGAGTAGAAGTTAGACAATCTTAGGAGGACAGGTAATAACACTCACCTCGTCCAACCCATCGCCCACTTTATGCATATCGACCTGAGGGTGTTCCTCTTGGCTCTCAGAAAGTACCTCAGGTCTTCCATATTGATATACGTAAACCCAAAGTCGACCTCGGCTAGTTGCGGGCATCCGTTGACCAGAGGTCGCACCAAACAAGGTTCCTGGGTAGAGCTACGATCGAATTCCTTGTATTCCGGTTCCAGATTCAGCACACGGAGGTTGTGCAGCTGCGACAGGGCCTCTGAGCACCTTTCAGACTTCAGCAGTTTGTAGGGAGCCGTCAGTGTGTGTATTCTGGTGCACTTCTCCACCAAGGTCTTCAGTACCTGCAACTGAACGATTCCCCTTCTGTACAAACACCTACAAAGAAAGCAATGGCAAACCTCAAGAAGAAAGAAACTTCGTTACCGGTCATTTAAACAGATGCTTTCTGTCTTTTCTGAGGCACATAATCAAATTCCAGTGACAGAAGATGCACAGCAGCAAGACAGGTGGACGCAAACGAAGTCAGTATTAGTGGTGAACAGAAGGACAAGGACGATGATGACGACGTGCGGTTTGTCGGGAGCTCAATTGCACGGTCAATAGCATCCGCACAAAGTTTCAATTTTTTCACAATCCAACGTAGTCACTGCCACGAATGATGACGACAGTAGTGAAATGACGAGGAAAGCACAAACACCCAGTCCCCGGGCAGAGAAAATCTCCAACCCAACCGGGAATCAAACCCGGGACCCCGCGATCCAGAGGCAGCGACGCTAGCCACTAGACCACGAGCTGTGGACTGAACAGCTCCCACATCGTCCACGCTCACTGGGCCAACTGGTTGTCAGCTAAGAGACGGCTGGTATTCACTGTGCACAGGTTACAATCTCATCTGGCAAATCCTCGAGAAGTCGGTTCGTACTGTCTGTGTCGCAGCTGCTTCCGACCGCCCCGGTTCTTTTCTAGTCCGACCAAATTCTCTGTTCTCATGACCTACATTGCACGACAACTGAATTTGCCTCGTTTTCTTGTTCTTAACTGACTGTGTACCCTCTCACTAATCGTAAACAAATCGGAACAAAATTTCTATTGGGAAAAAGTTGAAAGAAGGAGCAGAATCTATATGCATCTGCACTGACAGCAATAACTGGAAGAAATGCTTAGTGTATGAAAAGTTTATTTTGGCTCAATGACAGTTTACGTAATGGTTTTAGCTTTAGTATCAAACCAATATAACTAGCCAAAATGAATCCCTTAAAGAAACAAACTTACATATGTAAAACAGCTCCAGATGTCTGATTATTTTACAAAATGTGTTAATGTGTTAAATGTCAAACATTAAGGATGGAAGGAAGAAAAAGTTTTGGAAAAGTTTGAATTTATGTTTGAACTTCGTCAGAAGTTCTCGATTTCTGAAAAGCATTCGATTCAGTACCAGACTTATTCTTATTGTCAAAAGTTCAATCGTTGGGGGAATCGAGTGAAATTTGTACCTGGATTGAGGACTTTTTGGTGGGGAGGGAACAGCGTGTTATCTCAGATGGAGAATCATCGTCAGACGTAGAAGTAACTTCAGGTGTGTGCCAAGGAAGTGTGTTGGGAAACTTCCTCCTCATGTCGTGTACTGATAACCTTGTGGGCAATTTTAATAGTAACCTCATATTTTCTGTAGATAATGCAATTATCTATAATGAAGTATTACCTGCAAGTAGCTGCATAAATATTCAGTCAGATCTTGATAAGCTTTCAATGTGGTGCAAAGATTGCCAGCTTGCTTTAAATGTTCAGAAATATAAAATTGTGCACACCTCAAAAAATGTAGTATCCTATGACTACAATATCAATGAGTCAAAGATGGAATCGACCAACTCATTTAAATACCTGGACATATCATTGTAGGGATGTTAAACGGAATGATCTCATAGATTTAGTACAAAATAGCACTAATACGGGATACTGAATGGATACAGAGAAGGGCAGCACAAGTGGTCACAGATTTAATTTGACACACGGAAAAGTGTTAAGGAGATGCAGAAGAAATTGAACTGTCAGACTCTTGAAGATAGATGTAAACTATCTTGAGAAAGTCTAGTAACAAAGTTTCAACAACTGACTTATAAATGATTACTCTACAAATATACTACAAACGCCTACATATCTGTCACACGGATATCACGAATTAAAATTAGAATAATTATAGCACACACAAAGGCATTCAATCAATCATTTTTCCCACGCTCCATACGTAACTGCAATAGAAGAAACCCTAATAATTGGTACAACTGGACATACCCTCTGCCGCGCACTTCACGGTGGTTTGCAGAGTACGACTAGATTAGATGTAGATGCAGAATTAGAAGTAGAAGTCATTACGTGCTCTCATTATCAAACATAGGACGAGTATAGTCTGGGATGAGTTATTCTACCTCAACACATATACACAGTTTCTAAGTCTCGTACTGGTCTCATCCCCCCAGGGGGCTTGCCGCTCTTAGGCCACCACGGGGGCCCAGCTTTTGCAGCACCTTTTCCCTTTCGTTCCACGTGTCTGTCCTCTCGTTGAAGTGTGTTCCGAATTTTCAGTAGCCGATATCAGAACAGTCCAACATTTTTCGGTCCTTTTCGCTTTCTCCGTTCCCGTTCTCCCGTCCTTCCTCCGCTCCAGTGTTTGAGGTTCCTCCTTTTCTTATTCCTCACTGTGCGCTCCCGAAGGTCAACCCGTGAGTCCGACACGTAACGGGTGACGCGGTAACGCACAACTCGTAACCCCACACCGACAGGTGGGGTTCGCATGTACCCCCCGGTACGGACCCGGCCCAGGAAGGGCGGTTGCCCGTGCTGCCACCTTCCCAAACTGCCAATCGGTCCCTCTGTCAGGCGTTCGGGAGGTGCGAACGACCACCTGAGCCAGGAGCGCTCCCCTCCGAGGGAGGCTGACGGTCGGAAGGAGTGTGCCGTCAGAGGCGCCGACAACCGCGGGGCATTTTCTAACCACGAGCCGATCGTCTCTTGGTAGAAGACGTCTACCGAACGTAAGTGGAACGAGGCTAAAGATTCGGTGACCCTCTGCACCACAGTTCCTTGCCATTTTACAGCTGAAGACGGTCTGTCCTTTAGCTACGGTAAATACATTTATTATTCGGAAAGGTGTCGACGCAATTGCCAGGCACGTGAAATCCTCTTCTCGTTTACACGACGGTACTTCAGTTTTGGAGACTACTACCGATTCTCGAGCACGACGACAGCTCGCAGCTTCGCTCCTCCGCAACTATCCCGCCCGTGTCGAGGCCCACCGAATGCCGTATGCGTCCCGCGGTGTTATTTACACTGAGTAGCTCGACAGTCCGATCGAGACAGAAATCCAAATGTACCTCTCCGATCAGGGTGCCGTTACGTGTAATCACTAGTGCTCGTGTGCACTCTTTTTCTCACTTTTTATAGAAAAATGTTTCTGTCAAAGATAAAAGCAGGCTACGTTCTTAACCCAATGCGCTGCTACTACTGTCACCGTTATAACCACACTCAAATGTCCTGTCGACACCTGGCCAAATGTGTAGCCTGCGACAGGGATGCTCGAGAGGGTGACATTCTGTTTCCTTCTCCCCGCCCTACCGATTGCAGTGGCGACTGTGACGTCTCCTCCTGAGACTGTCTGCGTATCTCGACGAGTGGGTCGTCCGGAAGATCTGGGCGAAGGAAAAAGTGCCTCACCCGGTCACTCGCAATTGTCGGCCAGTCGGAAACCACGTGTTCTACCGTCCGGCACTTAAAGTACCGCTACGTGTCACTCCACGAAGTGTGCGGACATGCGACCTCAAATTCGGCACCGCAGTTGTGAAATCGCACGGTGTCCCCGTCTTCTGCTCCGGGTGTGCGACGAGCCACCAAACTTTTGCCTCGGGGCAGAGTCACCTGCTACACGACCGGCAGGCCGGAAAGGATAGGAGGAATACTCCCGTGAAGCCCTCTTACGTCTCTCCGGCCGACAAACATCCGAGTCTTCCTCTGCCGACCAGAAAGGCTCCGAGAAATCAAACAGAGGCAAACGGTCGTCTCCTTAGCCAACTTAAGTTCGTTTTATTAGCTGTCTTTCCTTCTGAGAATTGGGCTTAATGTGTAGTCATTTTTACTCCCTTTCATCTTCGTGTCCTACAGTTCTGAAATGGGCACGTACGACTCTAGTTGTTCTTGTGCCCTAAAATAAAACAAAACAATACTGGTCTTATTGTGTTAAACCTTTAACATAAGATCATACATCTCAGTGAGTATATTATGGCAGAATTTTAAATTTGATCAATAATTATATGAAAGGCCGAAAATCCAATTTTTGTTGTCCCTGAAGTTGTTAGTGTACAATCCCAGTTGCAAGTTCCAAATCTGTGTTAGCTATTTAGTGATACAGATCTCACAGCATAGGTGCCCCATTGGTATGCGTATGCTGTGTTACAGACCCCCATGGGCAGTTTCACAAGACACTCAATATTTAATCAGCATAAGGCACTAACATTTTCACAATTAAGCAGGCTACAAGCAATGCCACAGATACCTGTAGTAAGCCAACCATAAACCACGTTCCACTTACACTACCTGGCAAAACAGCAACCTATTTGTGCATATTCCATGGTCAGGTCATTATTTTGGCTACTACCATTAAGCATGGGTATTTGTAAGCAGAGAAGAGGGAAGGAAAAGAACAGGCACAGTCCCCTGCGAACAAGACTCAGTGGCAGCAACAGCAGCAGCAAGCTCACAGATCACTCCCCCCCTGTGTTACGGAGCTGGTCAGTGTCGTGTATTGTAGACTGTGTACACTCATTCAGTTCATGACACGATCCGAAGAAATCGTGACTTTATATTGTACTTCTGATAATATAACAGTCTCATATTTTTCAAAAAAAGATACAACATATGTAAGCCTTATTTTAACACGAAATGTATTCGCAGCTGCAAATACGGAGAACCGTTGGCTGTATGATGGAATGATGACAATGAAAATTTGTGCCAGACACGGACTCGAACCAAGATTTCCCACTTATTGCGAGCAGTCGGTTTGCCGTTAGGCTATCGGACCGTACTTCCAGACGAGATGCAAACTTCAATATATTGTCAACCGTATGTTCACAACCTGCATTCGTACATTCGTTATATATTTTTCCATACAGGGGAGGCATTTTTAATTGAATGCTGCTTGCCTGGTGTTGATGGATAAATATGATATTTCAGTGCCTGTATTGTTCAGAAGTATGATGCAATATTCCTTCAGAGATGCACGCTTTTTACTTCTGGACAACACAGGCACTACAATATCGTATTTATCCACCGACACTGGGCACGTGAATTTCGATTAAAAATGCCTCCCCTGTACAGAAACGTACATAATGAACGCACCGGTGCAGGTTTTCGACATGTGGAAGTTTGGGTCTGGCCGTGAAGCGTGCAAACGGACAGGTGACCGCTCACGATAAGTGCAAAATCCGGGTTCACGTCTCAGTCCGGCACAAATTTTCGCTGTCACCATTCCATTATACAGCTGAGATTTGTCCGTATTTGCAACTGCAAATACATTTCACGTACGTCATAATGGCTGCAGCTTACCACAGCCCGTGTTCCTTAGGACGTGCGTGAGTGCCCGAAGGAATATTACACTGCACTTCTGAACGATGTGCTCTGTACCTTATTGTAAGCCTTATTTTCAGAAAACTATTACTCTTTGTACTTCTAATTTAATTCAAAATTATAATCGTATCTGAAATTATCAATCTAATCGTATGAAATATTTTGAGCAATAATTTGACAATTTTATAAAAGAAGTATTTAACCACATACGAAGATCTCCGGATGTAAAATATCGACGTATTATAAGATAGCTGAACTGAAACTTCTCCTATCTTTGCTCTCGTCAATTTGTGTAACGAGCAGTTGTCGGTTAGTTACGGAGCAAATAGTTTCACTGTGAAGTCACGAGGTGAATGACGTGGGAGGTATCCCTTTCTTTTTGAGGTCACTGGCTGGCTGAGGTTTGTTTTGTACTGCAATGTGGAACTGCTATAAATTACAACATGAGAGATGGAAACAATAAACAGAGAGAAGGATAAAGTTTCATCGTGCAGCATTGTCCTTATCTTACAGTGAAGGTCAGTCGTTCTGCCTAGATCTAAAAATGCTAATTCCATAGAGCCACAAATTCAACAAGGAGCAATAAAAAGAAGGTACTGTGCGACCTTCCTTCTTGCCAATTTATTAGCTGCACACACGTAGCAAAAAAAGTGTGCTTTCTCTCAGCTTTTATTTTTCAGTTCTTTCTGGACAACAGTAGAGGAGAGAGTCAGCTCAATTTGGAAGCTCAGGTCTGGGATCTTACAGAATAAAAATTTGGATACTGTTGTGGACCTACGTGTTTGCAGATTGAGGAGAAGGAATTTTATGTGGGTTTGTATGGAAAGTAACAGTAATTATTTCTAAAATGCAAGAATGATGGTTGGACTAACACTCAAGCGAAGAAAATTTAGAAGCTTGTGAAACTTTTGTGTTGAGGTGTTTCAATTTGAGTGAATATGTTAAATTTATGAAACTGTGAATAAAGTCGTAGCACCAAGAGTATTAATTGAAGAATACAGCAAAGCTGAAATTAGTGTTCATGGTGATGTAGCAAAGTTGCAAACTTTGAATGATAATGTTGTAGAAGATAATATTTTGAGGTAAGGCTCTAAGCACAGTAGAGGATCCTGTTCTACAGACAAACTGTTTTCTGCTGTAAAACTCTAATTGTAAGCATTACTCGAACTGGCTAGGGCAAATGAAGTTTCAGTATTAGTTGCTAAAAAGCATTAGGAACCTGGCACTTGCATATATTTCGTGTGGAGAAAAATATCTGTAATAGTTTTTCCAAAGTACAAAAACTTGAAAATTTCAATTTTGTAAACAGTTACAGCTCAATTGGTGGTTGGTTTAGAAACAGTGGCAGACTAGTTTGTGGTAGTGATGCAAACAACATAATATTTACTGTATGCAATTCTGATGTAAAAATGTAAAACTTAAACTCACAATCTCTAGCTCATATCAAAATTTTTTCAAAAATATGTGGCAACTGTCAATAAGGGAAATGTGTGTTTTATCTGTGAAAGACTTTCTTTGAGAAGTCTGATGCTGGGTTTTTCACATGCTGTAACATTCATGTTTTCTGCTGTAATGTGTCTAGTTATTGAGTGTTTCATAAATGTATTTCCCTCAAAACATGTGTCATTAGTAACAGGAATTATCTTAACTGCATTAATAACCACAGTGGTGACTCCAACAACTGTTAGTTATGTTGAAAACTGTGAGTGTGCATCGCCTTTTTTCTTGTGTTCCGGTTCCGTTCACTACCGACACGGGTCATATTATTCCTTCGCGTTCGGACTCCTCCGTGCCTACAGTGCCTCGTCACTCGTGGATAAGGCAGAAATATACGACTTCATTTGACGGGTTTCCGATGCCACCGAACCAGCCTCACCCGGCACTATACGGCCGACACAACGTCTGCTGCCCTGCACGCCTACCACCTCGTGGCGAGTAACCCGCTCACCGGCCTCGTCCCCGTAAAGGACTCGCCACATCACACTTCCGGTCCGTGCCCGAGGTTGGAACGAAACGGCCCGTCCGGTGAGTCCAAAGCGTGCTGCCCCATTCTGCAGTGTTCTCACAATTTGCGATGACGACGACCGGCTCCTCTGCTGCGACGGGTTCCGGTCACACAGTTTCATTTTCGTACGCTCACTCTCCGTGTCAGCACTATCGCCCGCTTCAGCAGTGACGCGGGTCACCTCCGCCGTGTCGGAGGACCGCATCTCCACACGTCTCGCTTCCCACATGCACAGATTTTCGGTGATGCTGGTCGCTTTTGCCGCACCGGTCACTTACGCTCTCGCACCTTCCACCCCGGCTCCTGCGGCACCGCCCTACGGCACCCGTACTCTGCTCGTGCCCGCTCCAAACGTATCGGCCGACGGTGCCGCAGCAACCCTCCTTATGCACCTCACTCGCACCCGGTCCTGCCGCTACAGACCACAGCATCCTTTTCTCGTCCACACCCGCACCGTCCGCACCTGCTGCCTCCGACTGTGGCGCCGCAGCCCCCTCCGGACCTACTCGGGTCGTCGCTGCTCCCCAGAGCCCAGCCCTCCACTACACCACCCCTGTTCTGCCTGCACCTGCTCCGGTCGTGCCGCCTTCCGATGGCCCCTTTCATCGACGCACACGTTTTGACCGTGTCCACTCTCGATATTAGCAGCCTCTGGCACGCGTCCGACTACGAGCCAGGCCGGGCTTCCGCTGCTTCGGGCACCGTTCCGATAACGGCCGTCCCACCACTCGGTCACGATTTGACACCGCAGGCCGGTACAGCTCCCCTGTCTCAGTGCACGTTGGCTGCTTCCTCGCCCACTCTTAATACTACCACTCTGAGCTTTCCCGAGGTGCGAAAGGACAACCCTAAGATGTGGTTTGCCCTAGTGGACTATATCCCCGATTTCCGTGCTGTATCTGACGTTATCGTGAGCACAATTTACCTTACCAGTCATTGGCACGACCACATCGATCTCATCAGTGATCTGCTGCTTTCATCACCTACAGACTGCAACTGTACATTGTGTAAAAGTTGCCTCATCGAGCACCTCTCCTGTCCTCCTCCGGAGGCCACACACCAAATTATTCACGCCGAACTATTCGGCAAATGAACGCCGTCTGAGTTCTGACGGCACCTTCACTCGGAAATCGACAGTTAAGTTAGGACCGACATCACTCTCTGGACCCTTCGGCTCCTCAAACTTTCTCAGGAGGTACAGCCGGAGCTGCTTCCGCGTACCACTGCCGCTACGGAGTCGAGCATCCGTTCCGCTGACCGAGCATTCGCTATTATTCGCCTCTGCCGGTGCACACCTCGAGCGTCGTCGCCGACTGCGGCGGTGGGGGCAGTGCCGTCCCCGCTACCCCCTTCCTCACGTGCTCACAGTCGCGCACAGCCGGGCCAGACCACCACTGCAACACCACTGCCGTCTGTCGGCCTCCGCCCCACACTGCCAGAGTCGACGATCCGACATGCACCACACACGGACGAAGCTGTGCCCGACCGGCCTCCAAGCGCCGACACTGCCTCTCCGTCCCCCCTCCCTACCTGCCCACAGTGTCAGCTTCGTGCGATGTTTCGCCCACCGCTCACAACTGCAGGCCTCTGCGCAGTCACCTAAACACGAACGGCAGTCACGTTTAGGTGCCACGCCACGTCCCGCCTCTACGCCACACGGCGCCTACCGGTCCGGGTCACACGGCGCCCACCTCGGGCACACGCTCACCGTCTCTAAGTGGTGACGTAATGTCCGGCCTCCACTTCCTCGTGCACACGGGAGCAGCTGTCGGCGTCACCCTCGCCACTGTCACATCTGATGACCCCTCTCCAGCTTCACTACCTTTTGTCACTGTAAACAGACCACGTATCCCCTCTCACAGGTACGTAAGGTTATCACTCTGTGTTTCCCACAATAAGCTTTTCCCTGGACTTTTTACGTCGTAGAAATCGACGAACCTGTCATAAGGTTGAACTTCCTCTGCCACTGTGACCTCTTGCCTTACCTTCGAGGCACTGCAGTCCACCACTCTTCCGGTGCCACAATCTCCTGTGGCGACAGCCTTCTCAGATCTCCGAGCTCTCACACGAGTGCTCTCAGATGGCAGCCCTCTGCACGCAAAACTCGAAGCAGATCTCTTTCGACTCGGCGCCGTCCCCGACTGCACATGTACCGGCAAACTTCCGCCGCCTCTCTGCCGATACTGTTTCCCGAGCACGATTTCGACCCCACAGTTGCGACCCGGGCGGACGTGCCGCTCTCTCTGTCCACGGTAACTACACGGACGCCAATACACGAGGCCCGGCAACCGCACCTGCTTCCGTGTGACGTGCGTAGTGATTGCGACATCGTCCTCGCAGCTAGCACGCCGTCACACTCACTGCCCACCGTCGCACCGCATCTCACCCGCGATCTCCCGATGTCAGCTGACACGTCACTCACACTGCCAGTGAACCTACTCCACCTCCCACGCGCCAACATTCCATCTCTGCTACCGGCGACCTGCAGCTCACACAATCGAGCCCCCCCCCCCCCTGCCGTCTCACCTACTGCTTAGTCGCTATCAGCAGTGGCACCTGTCACGAGATAAATACCGCGGAGGGGACTCTGGTTCGACAAGGTTTGGCACCTTAACCCGATCGAGCTACACTGTGCTGAGGACACTGTCAAAGACGCGGATATCCTGTGGTCTCAACCATCAACTGGCCCTCACCGATACACCTCGTGTTAAAGAAAGATGGTACATTCCGTATATACGGTGATTACTGAATGCTAAATTTTCGCCGGCCGCTGTGGCCGAGTGGTTCTAGGCACTTCAGTCTGGAACCACACGGCTGCTCCAGTCGCAGGTTCGAATCCTGCCTTGGGCACGGTTGTGTGTGATGTCCTTAGGTTAGTTAGGTTTAAGTACTTCTAAGTCTACGGGACTGGTGACCTCAGATGTTAAGTCCCATAGTGATTAGAGCCATTTGAGCTAAATTCGCACCACATCTAGGACTACACACAACTCTAGCACAGTGTCCGAGTGTTTACAGTGCTTGACTGCTGTATGGCGTGTCACCGAGTTCCCTGGCACCCACCCGACATACCTAAGACTGCTATCGATACGCCATTTGTGCTCTCTGAATACCAATTCGTGCCTTACACCCTTAAAAATGCTGCACGAACGTAGCAACGTTTTGTCGACTCAGTGGTGTTTAACTTTCCTTTTGCCTATGTGTACCTCAGTGATATTCTCGTGTACTCATCATCTATCAGCGACCGTCAGGAGCACCTCGTCAAGTTCGCACGGCATCAGAATTGAACGGCATCGAGATGAATTGTGAAAAGTCGCAGCTTAGTAACACCACTGTTACTTTTCTGGGACACACTGTTTCGTTTGCAGGCATGCGCCCCCCTTCAGATGGGTCAACTCCAATCTTAGCTTGCCTCTCCCAGAAGATTATTCTGCACTAAGATGCCTTCTAGTCAGGGTAAGTTTTTATCGCCGACACCTCCCCCGTGCAGCTTCCGTACAAGATGCTGTTTGCCCGACGTGTTCCTGGCCGATGGATCAAACGACACGATCGACACGTCCAACTGTCTGAGAACCACGCTTTCTGAAGCTGTTACCCTCGCCCGCTCCAAGCTAAATCCACTTACGACCCTCACGGCAGATGCCAGCAACAGGGCGTGGGTGACACTACAGAATCACTCCGATCTGCCTCGAAAAAACTGACAATGTCTCAGTGTAAGTGGTCGGTGTTTGATTGAGAACTTTTACTGGTTCATAAGGTGATCAAATACTTCTGTATGATATCGAAGGGCTTCACCCACTATATTTGTGGTGTCACCGCCAGACACCACACTTGCTAGGTGGTAGCTTAAATCGGCCGCTGTCCATTTAGTACATGTCGGACCCGCGTGTCGCCACTGTGTGATCGCAGACCTAGCGCCACCACAAGGCAGGTCTCGATATACGATAGAGCACTCGCCCCAGTTGTACGGACGACATTGCTAGCGACCATACGGACGAAGCCTTCCTCTCATTTGCCGAGAGACAGTTAGAATAGCCTTCTGCTAAGTCCATGGCTACGACCTAGCAAGGCGCCAATTGTAACAGTGCATGTATCTTACGAGTCTCATTTGTATAGTCAAGAGAGATGTATCACCAGGAGTGAATAAAGTTAAGTATATTCCAAAGCTACGTATTTTCTTGATAGCAGTCATAACGTATCTTGTTCCAGAATTCACGCCCGTCTGCGTTAGATAGCGTGCCTATCGGCCCCCTCAAAATAACACTGTGTCGGCACATCTGTCGACACATCATTTGGCGACGCGGCTTAAAGGAAAAGTGTTCTTTCTGATTGCTTACATTTATTTGTGTCATGGCTTCGCCAGATGTACTGTCCGAATTTTATCGCTTGCAGAATCAGCAGACGCAGGCGTTATAGGATGCCCTTGGACAGCTCGTCCAGGGTCAACGTGCACTGCAACACGATGCGGCAGCCGCCGCTTCACCGCTACGGCAGCCACAACTCGCAGTTGCACCGCCTTTTAGGCACTACAACCCGGTGCACGAATCGTGGACAGAATGGTCCCGACAGTTCGCCTTCCATCTAGCCGCCTACAGAATTCCAGGTAATGAGCGGCAGCCGTTTTTGCTTTCTTGTGTCGGTGTGTCCACCTACCGTGTGATAGTGAAATTGTTTCCACGACGCGACGTAGCAACTCTGTCCTACGAGGAAATTTTGTCTGCTTTAGATGCCTATTTCAAAGAAAAGGTTAATGTGGTTGCAAAAAGGTATACGTTCTTTCGTACAAAACGTACGGCCGGTCAAACTAATAGGGAGTGGGTAGCAACATTGCAAGGACTTACTAGGGACTGTGCCTTTGACTGTGACTGTGGCCTTTCTTATTCAGATACAATGGTGCGTGATGCAATTGCACAGAACGTTTCTGATGTTCGCATACGGGAGCAAATTTTGAAACTAGTAAATCCCTCCCTTCAACAAGTGATAGACATATTAGATAGACAAGACACACTTGACTGTGCTCAGGAATCTTTTGAAACTTCGCCAGCCGTGTGTAACATTAACCGGCCCGCTGGACGCGCTGCGCGGTCCGGTAACCGGGCCTCGCGCACTTTGACGCAGCTGCCGCCGCGCTCTAAGCCAGGTGTGCCGCGCCAGCCCACAAATGCAGTGAAATCATGCCCGCAGTGTGCTACTCGACATTCGCGTGAACATTGCCCGTCACGCCAAGCTATTTGCTTTTTCTGCAATAGGAAAGGACATGTTCAGAGTGTTTGCCAGAAAAAGCTCAGATCAGACGATCACAACCATTCCAGGCCCTTTGCTTCACGCCGGAATCGAACCAAGGACACTCAGGCTTGTGGACCTTCGCCCATGGACATTCATGTCGTTAATTCCACTTCGTCCAGTGACACTTTCTCTAATAGTGACTGTGTTCGTCCCACAAAAACTGTGCGTCGACGTCGCCGGAAATCGCGTCAATTAGCAAGTGATTCTGTACAAGTGTCTGTTCAAATTGCACAAAACAGTCGCTCTTGTCGTCAGCAGGACAATAAACTTTTTGTAGATTTGGACTTTAATGGCAAGGTCATACCATTCCAGCTCAATACCGGAGCTGCAGTTTCATTGCTCAATCACGACACGTACAAACAACTGGGCAAACCTCCGTTGCGATCCGCAAATGTTAAGCTAACCACATATTCAGGACAGAAAATTCCTGTGTTAGGACAGTGCAGCCTTCTTGCAACATACAAGGGACAAACGAAACTTGTGTCATTTTACGTTCTTCGTTCTTCTACTGCAGTGAACTTGTTTGGTTTAGACTTATTTCAGTTGTTTAACATGTCTATTGTAAATCAGGTCCTATTAGTGAATCAAACTGTGCCTACAGACAGTGTTTCTCGTCTATGTGACGAATTTGCAGACATTTTTGCACCGGGCTTAGGTTGCACTAAAAACTATGAAGCACATTTGGAACTGAAAGTCAATGCGCAACCGAAATTTTTCAGAGCGCGCAATGTTCCCCACGCATTGCGTGATGAGGTCGCAAGAACGTTAAACGATCTCGAATCACAAGGTGTAATTGAACGTGTGCAAGCTTCTCTCTGGGCCTCACCCTTAGTAATTTTGCCAAAACCTTCCGGAAAATTGAGACTTTGCGTGGACTTCAAGGCCACAGTGAATCCACAACTAGTGACTGCTACTTTTCCTTTGCCCCGCCCGGAAGATCTTTTTGCTAAACTGTGCCCGGGAAAATATTTTTCAAAGTTGGACCTAGCCGATGCGTACTTGCAAATACCGGTGGACGACGAATCCCAGCGTGTATTGGTGGTTAACACGCATCTTGGATTGTACCGATTCAAAAGACTGCCATTCGGGTGTGCATCTGCCCCTGCATTGTTTCAGCAATATTTACAAACTATTTGTGCGTCGGTTCCTACTGCAGCAAACTATCTGGACGATATAGTGATCTCCGGACAGACAGAAGAAGATCATCTTGCGAACCTACGAACATTATTTCAGGTCTTGCGACAAAATGGTCTTCGCTTGAGGAAGGACAAATGTGTGTTTTTTGCTCGTGACTTACCATACCTGGGACATGTCATTAATGCCCAAGGCATACATCCGAGTCCAGAGCACCTCCGTGCCATACAAGAATTGCCTTCCCCTCAAAATGTGAAGCAGCTACAGAGTGTGTTGGGTAAAATTAACTATTATCATAAATATGTGCGCAATGCCTCTTCCATTTCAGCTCCGCTTCATCGCTTACGCCGTAAAGGTGTTCCGTTCGTCTGGACGACGGAATGCGAACGCGCCTTTCGCCAGTTGAAATCGGCGTTGCTTTCTAATACTTGCCTCACGCCTTTCGATCCCCAGAAACCCCTTTTGTTGATGGTAGATGCATCGGATTTCGGGATCGGTGCTGTGCTTGCGCACAAAGTTGGCTCCCATGATCGCCCTATTGCCTTTGCGTCCAAATTGCTCTCGTCTGCGCAACGAAATTACTCGCAGATAGAGAAAGAAGCTTTGGCTCTCGTGTTTGGTGTTACTAAGTTCCATGATTTCTTGTATGGTCGTCACTTCACCATCATCACGGACCACAAACCTTTGACATCGCTTTTTCATCCGACCAAGCCTGTACCTCCACGTACAGCGCAGAAATTCATTCGCTGGTCTATTTTCCTCTCACAGTACCGCTACGATATCTTGTATCGGTCCACTGCTAAGCACGGAAACGCCGATGCGTTGTCCCGTTTGCCTGTTGCTGAGGATAAAACATTCGATTCTTCCGAACTTGCTTGCATGTTCATTGATTCGGAAACCGATGAAGTGGTCGAATCGTTTCCGATTGATTTTCGTCGTGTAGCCACAGCCACAGCTGCTGACCCTGTCGTTGCTACTGTTTTTCGTTTTGTTGCTACGCAATGGCCTTTGTCAAAGTCTCGGATCGAGGATCCGTTGGTTCGCAGATTTTTTGCTCACAGGGAGAGACTTTTTGTTCGACGTGGTGTTTTGTTGTTGCGTTCTGATAATGATCAGTCCAGAGTCGTGGTCCCACGTTCGTTACAGTCCTCTGTTTTACGGCTTCTTCACCACGGACATTGGGGTACAGTGCGAACGAAACAACTTGCTCGTCAGCACTGTACTTGGTTCGGAATCGATGCTGCGATTACGCATATGTGTTCATCTTGCATGGCGTGTGCCGAACAACAATCCGCACCGCCGCGGAAAGTCTTTGCATGGCCAAAAGCCACTTCTCCTTGGCAACGCTTGCACATTGATTTTGCTGGTCCATTCTGGAATGCTCGATGGTTGGTTCTGGTCGATGCCTTCAGTAATTTTCCTTTTGTTGTCCGGATGTCTTCCACGACGTCCTCCGCCACCATCCAAGCGTTGTCTGCTATCTTTTGCATTGAAGGTCTTCCGCAGACTATTGTTTCCGACAATGGCCCACAATTCATGTCCACAGAATTTCAGTCATTCTGCCAGGCCAATGGTATTCAACATCTGACATCCGCGCCGTTTTCGCCTCAGTCAAACGGTGCCGCTGAACGATTGGTCCGGACTTTCAAGTCACAGATGTTGAAGTTGCAAGAGTCGCATTCTCGGGAGGACGCGTTGTTGCTCTTTTTGTCCTCGTATCGCTCTCAGCCCCGAGATGGTCGCTCGCCGGCTGAGTTGCTCCACGGTCGTCCTCATCGGACCCTGATGTCTTTGCTGCATCCGCCGCATCAGGTTCCTGTGCAGCGGCAGACTCCTGCTTTTGCTCCAGGCGACGTTGTATTCTATCGCAACTATCGCGGTTCACGGCGTTGGCTCGCAGGGCGCATTCTTCGCTGCCTCGGCCGCGCGATGTATTTGGTTTTGGGGGCCTCTGGTGAGGTGCGTCGGCATCTCAATCAGCTGCGCCTCTGTCGTCGCACGGGTTCTGCCGCTCCCCGTCTGCTTTCAGCGACGGTGCCGTCCGGTCAGCGCCCTGGGGACCCATCTACTGGCTCGCCTCATCCCCAGGTGTTACCGACGCTGCCTTCCATTTTGCCCCATGGCGACGCGCCGCCGCCGGTCCTCCCGCCGGCGCCGCCCGCAGTGGACGCTTCGCTGCAGCCGCCACGCGCCTCCCCGGGTCACGCGCCGACGCTCGCTTCCCGTGACCAGCTGTCCTCCGCCATGGACCTCTTGCCCGCTCCGGACCACATGACGTCTTCGCGCGTCGGGTGCCCCGACGCAATGGAGCTCGACCCTTCGGCCCCTCCTGTTTCTTTACAGGCGCATACACCGCATGTTGACGTGCACCCTGGACTAGGTTTTCAGGCGTTTCCTAGCTCCCCTCGGACCGAATGGCCGGGTGCGGGTGGCACAGCCTCGCCTGTTGTTAGGCTCCCCACCTCATCGCATACGTCAACATGGGGTCCTCCCCACGGCGGGCGGAAGCCTTATAACACGACCGTTCGCCGATTTGCGGGGGAGGAATGTGGTGTCACCGCCAGGTGGTGTCACCGCTAGGTGGTAGCTTAAATCGGCCGCGGTCCATTTAGTACATGTCGGACCCGCGTGTCGCCACTGTGTGATCGCAGACCTAGCGCCACCACAAGGCAGGTCTCGATATACGATAGAGCACTCGCCCCAGTTGTACGGACGACATTGCTAGCGACCATACGGACGAAGCCTTCCTCTCATTTGCCGAGAGACAGTTAGAATAGCCTTCTGCTAAGTCCATGGCTACGACCTAGCAAGGCGCCAATTGTAACAGTGCATGTATCTTACGAGTCTCATTTGTATAGTCAAGAGAGATGTATCACCAGGAGTGAATAAAGTTAAGTATATTCCAAAGCTGCGTATTTTCTTGATAGCAGTCATAACGTATCTTGTTCCAGAATTCACGCCCGTCTGCGTTAGATAGCGTGCCTATCGGCCCCCTCAAAATAACACTGTGTCGGCACATCTGTCGACACATCAATATTCACGGACCATAAACCTCTTATTGACGCCATTTGCAACTCGTCTCAGGATCTCCCTCCCAGTCGGTTTCGCCACCCCAACCTCAATTCCACAGAGGCGTGATACATTCACGAGACAGACAGTGGTGGCGGACTATCTCTCACAGGTCAGTACCGTCTCCGTGCCTACCGACCTCGAAGACCTGGCACGCCGGCAGGCAGCCGACAGATCGATCCGACATCTACGTACCGACCGATCGAGTTCCCTCACTCTCAAAATGCGCCATCTTCCCGCAGTGACGACAGCAGCAGGGTCTGACGAGTCATCCGACCGAACTGTGACGTGACGTCTTCAGTGCCTTACACAACTCGTCCGACTCGGGCATAAGAGCAACCACCACACTGGTAACTGAACGTTAAATCTGGCCAGGAGTCAAGAATGACTGCTGCACGTGGGCAAGGGTGTGCACCCCGTGCCGACGTAGTGAGGTCGGCGGGCACAACTCGGCACCTTCACCGTCCTTCACCGGCAGGCCGGGGCACGTCCACGTCGATCTCGTGAGTTCTCTCCCTCTGTCTGAGGGTTTCAAATGCGTACTGTCTGTGACAGATCAGGCCACTCGGTAGGTTGAGGCGGTTCCTCTGGAGGACGTCACAGCCGACTCTATTGCCCACACATTCGTCAATGTGTGAGTCTACCGATTAGGCTGCCCCTTTTCCCTGATGACACACCAGGGCTGCCACTTCAAGTGTAACCTGTATGACCAGTTGTGTGCTCTGTGTGGCGTGTCGGAGATCCACACCGCACCCCGCCACTTGCAGAGCGACAGCCCGGTCGAGTGCCGGCACGGGACAGCTGAGGCTGCACTCGTGTGCCGTGGTGGACTCTAGTCTGAGGAACTTCCCCAGATATTTCTAGGCATACGTGTGGCACTCAAAGAGGGCCCAGACACATCACTTGCAAAAATTCTGTTCGGCGAACCACTAATCCTGCCCGCCGAGCCGGCGGATGACGTCCCACCTCCCTCTCGAGGCTCACCGCTTGCCCCGGTCGAGCGCACCTGTGCGCACGTCTCCGACTTCGGACACCGCCACCTAAGATTCACACCACTCCACACGTAAGGACTAGACAACGTGTCACTCTGTTACGTTACGGGACAATTCTGCACCTGGCATTAAGATACTACGTGTTGCTGCTGCCAGTCTCCTACACACTGCCACAGGACTGTGGACAATCTCTCCACCGTGCTCCGCACATCTGGGATGGGGGTGGGGGACCTCTGTGGTGACTATTAGTAAGTGAAAAAGGGTTTTATCTGTGAACGATTTTCTGTGAGGAGTCTGTTGCCAGCTTTCTTACATGCTCTAACGCTCCTCCTTTCTGCTGTTTTGTGTCTAGTTACTCAGTGTTTAATAAATGTATTTCCTACATTACTTAACTGCATTAATATCCACAAATATGTCAAATCAGCACTCTAATAATGCTGTTTACACAAACACTTGTCTGAGTCTAGCAACAATAATCATAATTTTTAGCAGAATACTGTTGAGTGAAGAGCTGTAATCTATGAAAGCAAAACTGTGCCAATTGATTCTCACAAGCTATGTAGCTTCTATGTGACAACAAATGTAAACAGATTAGCAGTAGGGTACAAAAATAAAGTATCACAATTTGTATTAATTAAAAAACAGAAAAAGCCCACTGACAAAATTACATTTCAGACCAACAACAGTGATCGATAAACAAATTTCTCTCTTACGGGCTTTGAAAATGGTAGGATCGGTGTCATATTGTGATTTCCTAACGCTTTTGTTCTTATTATGCTCTTTGTTTACAATTTGAACTATGTTGTGGAATGATTAGTACTGAGGATGAAACATACTGTATGAAGTAGTTAGTTATCTTGTGCTATATCATATTACTCTGCCTGGGTTGTGATAAAACTCTGACACATAAACTTTTTCATTATTTAAAACAATATTATCCTGACATTAAAGTGGAATGTGCAGTTTATTGATTTGGTTAGAAAGTTAAGAATTTGTCAGTAAATATCCTTTAAGCTTTTTCATAGTTTGTGGAACAGAAAAATATTTATAAATGAAATATAAGATTACTTGGAACATTATTACAGTATCTGTGTTGAAAATACTTTTGGGAAAGTAATGTCATTTCATGTTCTTCTAGGTTTCCTTGGTGTTCAGTTTCATGGAACTGTTTTTGCATGTTTTGGCTTACATTTAGCACAATATTTAAGATTTGATCTTTTACTATTTACAGTCAGCATTTTAACAGAATTGGTACAACAAACTGAACAGACAAAAAAAGGGTTTAGCCTTGAGTATATAATGCATTAAGCAGAGAAGTTATTTTATAACTTTTATCTTGTCCCAGTCATTAGAAGAGAACGTTGACTACGGAGAGATTTTTTTTTTTTTTTTTCAGACCACATAGGTAGTATTTGAAAACTGTCATAAGATATAGGAGAGGAAAGCTATGGATAGGTATGGAATGACTCTATTTTGGATGATATGTATGTTATAATCATGATCAGAACTTTTTTATTTTTATTTTTGCAATGTGGAGAATATTTTTGCTGTCAGTTGACTACGTGTTTTGATAAATGAGGTGATTAAGGTGAGACTGACATGTTCTTGTATTGGAAGCTGATATGAAGGATATGATGTAGAAGATGATGAAGTTAAAGTTAAGGAACTGTATTGTGATTCACAGTAGGCTATATTCAGCTGGAACATGAAGTATATGTTTGCAACAGAGAATGAGCTCAAAGTTTATAATGTACTTATTGTGGTAAAAGAAGGATACTGATTGCATTAAATAATCTTTGAGATAAAAGTACATGATGGGATTATAGATTATTGAAGTAATTAACCATGGAAAATAACTTTAGTTTAATGAAGTGTGCTGAGCAGTATATGCTCCCACACATTTGATAAGATGAATCTGGTTATTAAAAAGGAAGGTTGTTGGGCTTAGCAACATTGTTTCTTTGAAACCGTATATTATTCCTGAAGAATTTAATATTGGAAAAAGCAGGTTTTTCATATGAAAAAGAATCGGATATTTTCTTGTATTAATCAAATATTAGATCCATTTGTGATTTCACAGATTTATGTATAGACATGTAACACTATTAATTTCAATATGTCTGCAATATGCCAATTCTGTACAGAGAGGTAAATGAATCCTTCAGAGAAATATACATTCATCAGTGTATTACAAGCTCAGTGGGCACACGGCATCGAGCTGTTGTTGCACTGTTTTATTCTTAGTTCTTCTTTACCTTTAAATCTACCCATTTCATCTTTTTCTATCCATACTATCCCTCTTTCATTTTAAGGAACAATTTTGATGTTCTTTTTTGTCTCGAGTATTATTTAATTGTCTACTGGTCTTTGTTTGCAACATAACACATAGCTAATCAGTTTTCGTTACAGTCTTACGATCTACGGTATATTGATAAATTTCACTTATGGACCGTCTGACAGCAACTGAATAAAACACAATTTTAGTGCCATACGCGTTTCGCCTTTATTTTCTGCAAGGCATCATCAGTGGCCTGGAATATGTACATATGTTAGCTATTTTATTTACATTTTTGTCACTGTGCCTATAGGTTATAAACAGTTCTGGTGGTTGATTTTTCCTATTAAGTAGTAATGTTTTGAACTGTACTTACAGGTTGCATAGAGAGTTTCTTACATATTACGCTCCTGTTGCATTTTTGGTGTTGTTCTTCTTCCTATGAGCGCCAATTTGCTGTTTTTCCACATTCCACAGC